>NW_017306455.1:1703652-1725116 GCF_000935625.1 Nanorana parkeri
TTCCATCTTGTGCTTTTTTTTATTTTCTTGGCTCCTGGCTTTCCTTCCCCGTGCTATACCTCCCTGCCCCCTCCTTCTCCTCTCGCTCTTTCCTGTAACTCTAGCTTAGTAGAGGCTGAGGTAAGAATGAGGGCGCTTTCTGCAGAGAGGCCCCTGTGACTTCAGGAGGTAATTGAAACCATAGGCTTGGGTGGACTGGGGGGAAGGCTGGGGCGGGAGAGTGAGCTTAAGCTCCTAAAAAAAAAAATCAAAGAGAGTTTGGAGATGGGAATCAAGGCCTGGAGGCTGATATAAGCAGCACAAGGTAGGAGGGGAGAGGTCTACACCTGCTCTTAGGGTATTAGTGCTCCCAGGGGGCATGCAAAAAGGCCCGCTGGAGGTACAAACCAAAACTTAGAGGCACGGAGGAACTGCAATGTGACTATAAAGTGCGCCTTCCGTCCCAAGATCTACTCTACAATGGCAAAATCTACAACAGCTTTTTGTATCTAACGTAACAAAATGTACCATTAAAAAAACAAAAGTCTTGCTCAATCATATTTTTTTAACAGTCTTAAGGTCGGAATTACAAAAACGACATAACTTGTATCGTAGCAATAGGTCGGCAAATAGCAAACACAAGCCAATGTACCGGTACATAAACTGTACAGAAGAAGATCCTAAACACAAGCCAATGTACCGGTACATAAACTGTTTCGAAGAAGATCCTAAACACAAGCCAATGTACCGGTATATAAACTGTTTCGAAGAAGATCCTAAACACAAGGCAATGTACCGGTACATAAACTGTTCAGAAGAAGATCCTAAACACAAGCCAATGTACCGGTATATAAACTGTTTCGAAGAAGATCCTAAACACAAGGCAATGTACCAGTACATAAACTGTTCAGAAGAAGATCCTAAACACAAGCCAATGTACCGGTACATAAACTGTACAGAAGAAGATCCTAAACACAAGCCAATGTACCGGTACATAAACTGTTTCGAAGAAGATCCTAAACACAAGCCAATGTACCGGTATATAAACTGTTTCGAAGAAGATCCTAAACACAAGGCAATGTACCGGTACATAAACTGTTCAGAAGAAGATCCTAAACACATGCCAATGTACCGGTACATAAACTGTACAGAAGAAGATCCTAAACAGAAGGCAATGTACCGGTACATAAACTGTTCAGAAGAAGATCCTAAACACAAGCCAATGTACTGGTACATAAACTGTACAGAAGAAGATCCTAAACACAAGCCAATGTACCGGTACATAAACTGTTCAGAAGAAGATCCTAAGCACAAGGCAATGTACATTATGTGTACAATAATAATGTAGCAGACAATAGAGTGGCAAAGTCTGCCAGTAAAACATCAGCACACCCAGTGTAAAGAGACAGGGGGTAAAGGGACCCAGGAGGGGAGGGGAAAGAACACAAGGTAAGGAAGAGAGGTAGGGGACAGGAAGAAGGTAGCAGGCAAGAAGAGTGTTGAGTAACTGCGGTGCCGTAGCAATGGTGCATCCCATTTGTCTATCCAGATAGGATCGTTGTAAAGTAAACCTCTCATGAGAGAAATAATGGGGGTGCTACTGTTGACTAGTTTGATTCAATACACACACTGACCTGGTGCCAAAAGACTGAACTGTGCCACCAGTGATCCCCAGAAAGTGTCAGCGCCAGCAATGAGAACCCCCAACAAGTGTTAGGGCCAGCAATGAGAACCCCAGAGGCCAGTTCGAGCGTGAGGGTGGCTGCTATAGGGGTGCTTGATGAAATTGTGAGATGCTAGAGCACACCCAAAGAACCCCCTGGCACATCCACTGCCCCATAGCCACCATGGTAGTTCCCCCTAGGTTTCCTAATGTGCTTTACTCATCTGCTATATTCCAGAATGTCACAAACACAGGACAACACAGGCACTTAGGTTGGCTATAGATGATGTAAAAGCCAGCAATTCTCCCAATTTCAAGCATGGCTTACAATACCGAACCAGTTCCAAACCAAGCACCCTATACTGTAAGAGGTTCTCTGTATTGCACAGCAAGTTTTGCAATCTGTTGGTAGATCTCAGTCGTGTCTCCTATGGAGAAATGAGAAGGATCCAAACTACCGGCAGAGGGTTGCTGCAGTTGTAGGGAGTTGTGCAAAGAAGAGCAAATTTTTTTCTAGCCATCGTAACCTGGGGGATATCTCCCCATCAATGGCCCACCAGGGCCTTGCCCCTTTGGGAAAAGTAACAGGTTTACATTCATCTCCTCTCCCCAGCAGCATGTACACCTCGCCTGTATATCTACATACAGTCAGAAGGATATTGTCTATAATGTCACCTGGTCTCCTGTCCGCGCCTCTCCTACCCTAACACAGAGACGTATTATGTGAAAAGAAAGAGAGACCTGTCTCTTTTTTCCGGTCGCATTGACAGGAATGAGGAAAGTGCCAAAACTTTACTCCTGGTAGTGAATAAGGCCTGGGATCCCCTTTCTTTCTTGCATTCCTCTCCCTCCTGTTTATCAGTGTTTGGCCTCCCTCTCTGTTTTCCTTCCTCCCCCTCTGCCTGCTTTTACCTCCAATCTCAGGGGAGGTTCAGCCTGCTGGGTTTGGAATTACAAGCATCTGAAACACAAACATAGGATCTTATTTACAGACCTTTACAAGGACCCTCTGCAAGGCCAGGCTACTAGTATTAGAAAGATAGAGCCCTATCGGCCCCGGTGAAGAGCCGTTTAATAGGTCAAAGATCTGCCCCTCCTCGCCGGAATCGAGGCTGCAGGAGCCTCCACGATTCAACCAAAAAACAGATCTGGGATACAAATGCACAATCGCTTTCTCATATTCTTATTAAAAAGGGAATGGTTGCCAGTTGTCTGTGCAGAGATTTGTGCCCACGTTGACAAGCCTATACATAACTGATCACCAATCAACCATTTAACAACATCCAAAGGGTAATGAGCCCTTATGTTATGAGCCATTTTCAACCGAAAGAGGATGATTGATGATTTCTCTTTCATTACTCTGTTCTTAAAGAGATTTTATCGCTTTGCCTAGTCTCTTCGAAACCCACTTATACTCCCCTTATCTGAGTTTACCCGCTGCTCCGTTTCTTCGATGAAGGCACACCCTGTGTTGGGCCTTACACAGAGTTAATGAAGTCACCCCCTCCATAACGTGACAGGGTATGGGCCTTCTGATTGGCCACTTAGGCCGGGCAGTGAATCCTGGGAAGAGGTCACATGCTCCCAACTACCCAAAAACACAGAGTTAAGATGGAGTACTTAGTCCTTGTGGTTGGCTGCTTAGCCATGCTTTGCCATTCATGGGCAATGCTTTGCCATTCATGGGCAAGGAAACAGTTGTACTTTGTAATAAATATGTGCTTAATGGTGTCTATGGTCAGAAATTAGGAATACATCTGCATTTCTATATTGAATTTCAATGCATTGCACTGAGAAAAAAAAATGGTTGAACGTAGCTGACGGTGTTTTGATATAAGCCTCCTCTAGTCCCCTAGAGGAGGCTAAACACAAGACACACAAGACACAACAATTCAAAGACCCTTGAGGGCACAATACGACTGACATAAGGTCTTTCACTTGGCTAGTGGTCCCAAAACAAGCTAGAGAAGGACTGAAACACGGCAAGTCCCCCCCCCTTACCAATGAGCCAACAATTCTGCACTACGATTATGGACTATGATAGAACTTTAAACTTTCTAAAGCATATACGCTCCATCCTTACCCCCCAGTCTCCCCTTTCCCAGCAGCCCACTTAGGATGAGGACCTCTAGAAGGCCAACATCTACTGCTCTTCAATCCGCAATGCTCAGCCTCCCTGCTAACTGGAGAGCAGTAGTTGTGACAAAGTGTACGCCAGGCCCCCGGAGACAGGGTAGGAGATTTAACTTGTGGGACTTCAACACTGGTATATTTTGGCAGGAAGGTTTATCTACAGGCTACAGGTTCCAGGCACAGGAGAGGGGACTATTCAAATGAGGAGTTTAGTTACAGGGTGGGTTAGTGTGAGCTTTACAAGGAGAGTTGGTGTTAGGGTTAATGTGATGGTTAGAGGGATGGTTGGTTTGAGGGTTAGTGTTGAGGTTCCAGGGAGGGTTGGTGTGAGAGTTAGTGTTGGGGTTACAGGTAGGGTTGATGTGAGGATTACTGTTAGGGTTACAGGGAGGGTTGATGTGAGGGTTAAGGCCGTGACACACTGCACGCGAAGCCGTGCAGAGCGAAGAAAGCTATCCGGCACGGAGCTTTGCGTGCAGTGTGTGAGCTGAGTGCAGTCAGATGATTGACAGCACCTTCAGCCAATCGGCTCGTCCGTAACAACCTGCCAGCTGTCGCATCGCGACGCGCTGGTTTATACACGCGAGCCGATTGGCTGAAGTTTAAATTGTTCATCTCGGCACGCTCAGCTCCGCGAGCTCTCGCAAGCTGAGGTGCCGAGCAGAAAATTACATGACACACTGCTCGCAAAGGCAGCGCGCCCCCGCTCCGCGCTACTTCGTGTGCAGTGTGTCACGGCCTTTAGTGTGGGGGTTACAGGGAGGGTTGATGTGAGGGTTACTGTTAGGGTTACAGGGAGAGTTGGTGTGAGGGTTACTGTTAGGGTTACAGGCAGGGTTGGTGTTAGGGTTAATGTAAAGGTTAGAGGAATGGTTGGTGTGAGAGTTAGTGTTAGGGTTACAGGGAGGGTTGCTGTGAGGGCTAGTGTTAGGGTTAGAGGGATGGTTGGTATGAGGGTTAGTGTTAGAGTTACATGGAGCGTTAGTGTGAAAGTTAGAGTGCAGGAGTTGGAGTGAGTGCTAGTGTTGGAGTTACAGGGAGGGTTGGTGTGAGAGTAACATGGAGGTTTGGTATGAGGGTTAGTGTTGGGTTTACAGGAGGGCTAGTGTTGGGGTTACAAGAAGGTTTAGTGTGAGCAAATCTGGAGGTAGGTCATTGTTCTCCTCAGTGGGAACTCTGCACCAAAATCTCTCAGAGTCTATTTACTGGTGTTGAAAGCTAAGATATTGGACCCACCAACATGACCCATTCCTTATGGAACTTTGAAGATAAAGATTTCTGGATCTCGTGGAAGTAAAGGGCTCGGTAACACCAGCCCCACTGCTCTGCATTGGGCAGCATTGCCCGGCGCAGTCCCAACACATAGACAAGGAAATTTGCCGTATCTCCTATTAGTTTTGTTCTTTTTTTCCTCCTGGCCTCCTCGTACATCTGAGGAACCTAATCTATGTTTTTCCTTTACAGCTTTGCTATCCAAACAATATTATTGGAAGTTTTTTGGTGACCCTTTTTTCTTGGTGGGCCTGGAGCAACGCTTTTTATTCTGTCTTTTTATTAGCATGCCCTCGCCCAAGTGAGTTCCTACACAAAACATTTACATCTGTCTGGAGGACTTTAATATTGGTTTAGAGGCAAAGTCCGCTTCCTAATGATTTTTTAATGTTGGCAAATATACTCGATGTCATGGACATGCGATGCAGGTCACCTGCTTGTCCCCTGTACACCAGATGATGAATTGGCCCCTGCTGTGAGTTATTAAAATCACGCTGTCCCGCCACCTCATAGCCGTGACAGAGTTAAAAGACAGGGTTACTGTCACGGGTGGATCGTGACCTCTGCTGACCCTCCCATGGAGAAGGGGACACATAGACCACCCTTTGGCCTCATTCATCAAGTGTCCAAGCTGTAAAGGCAGCCAGCTGCTTCCAGGCATACAGCCAGTCCTCAAAATGTCATGGCGTGTAGGAGGCGATAGGCTCTCTCCCTCCGCCATTCCCACACAGAATATTTTGCTCAGCAGTTAATCCTGGCTGACTTTATATTTATTTACAATCAGAACTGGAAGGAAAGGCGGCCTTGCCCCTACAGGCCCGACACATTCTCAAACTCTCTGTACTTGTTAAGCTCTACATTTGTTCTTGCGTCCTGTTTTCCATAATACTCTTCTTACACTTATTGAAATCACTCTCTTGTGAAGGTCCAATGGTTCTTCTACCTCCTCTTGTCATAGGCCATTCCGCATGTACATAGAAAAGTACAATTTAGAGGTCAGGGCCCACAATGCTGTGCGGCAGTAGCTGGGATGGTAAGAGGGAGGCCATGAATTCTGGCTAATTTCTAAGGGATCTACCTCCTTCAGATCACCGCCTATGTAGTGGACCCAGATTTAGGCAACCATATGCCTTATAGAGTGTGAGACAAGTCCATACCTCCCAGGATTATAACAGAAATCTGGGTGCTAGAATGCTCTGGTGTGTCAGGTGGACTGATCTTCTGCCCGACATGAGCATTATAGATCCGGCAGAGTGGGGCAATGGTATGGGGTACAGAGAGTGGTCAGGAAAGTAATCCACTGAACATCAATGTCCTCATCAGTGCCACTCTCCAACCTCACCAAGCACTAGTGTCCCCCCCATAGGGCATCGGTGCTTCCCCTCCCCTCACTGAGTACAAGTCCCCCCGCTTACCCCCCCACTAGGGCATTTCTCCTCCCACTGACCACTGACATAAAGCATGTTCTTCCTCCCACTGACCACCAACTCTACCCTTTTTTTCCATCTGTTGATCACTGATACCTGTTATTTTTTCTCCCCCCCGACCACCGACACTGGGCATGTTTGTTCCTCCCCTGGACTGCCAATGCTGGGCATTTTTTTCCTCCCCTAAACCACCAACACTGGGCATTTTTGCCTCCCTTAGCCACTAACACTGGGCATTTTTGCCTCCCTTAACCACCAACACTGGGCTTTTTTGCCTCCCTTAACCACCAACGCTTGGCATTTTTTCCTCCCATAAACCACCAACACTGCACATTTTTTCCTTCCCTTAACCACTGACACTGGGCATTTTTGTTCATCCCTTGGATTGCCAATGCTGGGCATTTATTCCTCCCCTTGACCACCAACACTGGACATTTTTTCCTCCCCTTGACTGCCATTGCTGGGCATTTATTCCTCCTCTTGACCCCAACACTGGACCCCTACTAACACTAACTCTGGCCTTTTTTCCACTTGCTGATCACCGATACCAGGTATTTCTCCTCCCCCTGACCACCAGCTCTGGACAGTTTTTCTTCCCCCGAATTACTAACACCAAACCTTTTAGTTTCCCCTGGCCACATTGCCAGCTATTTCTCCCCCTTCTGACCACCGACACCAGTCATTTTTTCCTCCCTCTGACCACCGATGCCAGCCATTTTTTCTTCCCTCTGACCACCGACACCAACCATTTTTCTTCCCTCTGACCACTGACGCCAACCATTTTTTCCTCCCTCTTACCCCTGACGGCAGTCATTTTTTCCACCCTCTGACTACTGGCGCCAGTCATTTTTTCCCCCTCCGACCCCCGACGGCAGTCATTTTTTCCCCCTCTGACTACCGACACCAGTAATTTCCCCCCCCTCTGACCACTGATGCCAGTTATTTTTTCCTCCCTCTGACCTCCGATGCCAGACATTTTTTACTCCCTCTGACCACCGACGCCGGTTATTTTTTCCTCCCTCTGAGACAATGACTAAAACTATGTAATATGTGGACCTCTCTAAACAATCCGTGCAGTTTGCATCCAATAAGACAGGCCCTTACACTACTTGGTTGTTGGTAGATCTAAAGCTGCCCATACACCTTACGACTTTTCGTCTTGCGATGGTTGTAAGGTAATTAAAATCGTGTATGATCTGGCCATCTTGGACAGGCAGATCGTACTTGTGATCATCGCAAAACCAACCCGCTGAGGGGGGCGGGGGGCTTCCGATGATTCCAATGCTGAGCGGGCAGTGCGGCATTTGTCTCCCGAGAACGCCTCTAGCCCGCCGAAAATCGTACAGGTTTTCAAGCGTACTCGGGAGACAAAAGACGTGCGACCTTACAGTAGAAACGGTTGCACGCCTTCCATACACCTGCCGATTATTGCACGATCGCGGGATCACCCGCGATTATCGTACGATAATCGGCAGGTGTATGGGCACCTTAAGAGTCCAAACACGTTACAATCTGACCATACAATCTCTGTACAATTAAGATCTACTACAACTATGTAATATTAGGACTTACCTAATCTAACAAATCAATTTATATCCAATCAGGTAGGCTCTTGCACTACATACTTGTTACTGCATAATTATAGCGTGTGGTGAGCTTAAAGGAGATTGTACATTCAGATTGTGTGTGGTGAGCTAAAACCTCACCATATACATTACAATCTGACTATACAAACCTTTCTACAATCTGCTTTATATTTACCCAAACTATGCAATATGAGGACCTTCCTAACTATCCAATTACTTTGTATTCAAGCAGGCAGATCCTAGCACTACATAGTAGTTGGTGGATCTAATGGAGATTGTATAGGCAGTTTGCCGAGTTTTATATAGATTATATGATCAGACTATGACATGTATTTTCAGTTTACGCTTCTGCCACCATCATCGAGGAGCACCGATTTAGCCTGTAAATAACTTTGCCCTCCAATCATGCAAATTTGCATTACCTCCATTGTTTTTTTTTGTTTGTTTTTTTCATATGAAAATGTTTATTGAAAGTTTTCAGAATATAACAAAAGACGTACATACAATACAGTGAGCATACATTACTCCATTGTTTTTTGATGTGCAGATTTTACAAATTGGGGGTTCCCTGTCCTTAGAATCTTTCTATGCCCTGATTGGTCGTTACTTGCAAATGCCATTTTTTAAAATACAATTTTCTGACACTGTAAGAAGTCATGGAATAGAGAGATGTAGTGTGGCAGGGCAGTGAAAGGGTTTCTTTCCTCCTGCAGGGTGAGCACTAGCTATGGATGCACCTTGACCCTCTCTGCAGGGGAGAAGGGTTGGTCTGCATGTCGGACAAGACCCCTGCCAGGCTCAGCCATTGAATCCTGCGCGCTTCAGCATGCTAAGCAAGTAGAGAGAATGGCTGTGCTAATCCTTCCCACTGAGAGAGATGGATTAAGGGCCGCGCAGCGCGAAAAGGAGGGAAGTGATTAAAAGGGGGAGGATGATGAGAGGGGTAAAGGAGGGAATTGGCCTCATGAAAACAGCTCTTCACTTTCACTTTTTTATGGGTTTTCATACTCGAGTCATAAGTTACACTCTGTATTGTGGACAACAGACTGTGTGCACACATTAGCTCCGCACGCATAAGATCCATACATAAGATCCATGCATGAGAGCTGGATGAACGGTTGTTGGAGGAGTTGGAAATTAGTGACGCATGATCATTGCATTGCAAAACATTCTGTAGCTCAATTAAATATCAAAGCTTTATGATCCCCGCCCGCCATAGTCAAATATACAGACTATGCAACTGGTACATGGCCCAAATGGACAAGTGGCCCAGCACTATCTGTCTACAGCAGCCCTTCTCAGCCAGGGTACTGTGTCACTCTGGTGTGCCTCCTGGCCTCCTCAGGGGTGCCTCCAAATTTTGGGTAGTGGGTCTGTGATATGAAGGGGAAATGAAGACTGATGTTAAGGGGGCTTCTGATGTAAAAGGGGAACTCTGATGTGAATGGGGGGCTCCTGATTGTAAAGGAGGGCTAATGATGTAAAGGGTGACTAATGTGAAGTGGGGGGAAATCTTGATTTGAAAGGGGCACTATGATGCGAAGGGGAAAACCCACTTTTTTGTGTGTATACAATCTATGAAATTTGAGACCGGGGTGCCTCTTAACTTTGCATACTTTTAAAGGGTATTGTGACTGAAAAATGGTTGAGAAACATTAGTCTACACACTGATGCATGCGGTTAGCATTAAGATTTGGGAGCCTCAACTGGTATTCTGCATACCTAGAGGAACTGAGATTAGAGAGGCACGCGGGACCCATAATGGCTTTGCTATGGGGCCTTAGTTCCACCTTATGACCAATACCATCAATTGATAGTCCTACCACTTTGTTTTCATTTTAGGAGTATGTCTTTAGTTGTACAGAATGAAAAGTGGGCCCTTAGATAGCAAACACAAGTAAAGAATAACCCTTTTTGGGCCCAAGAGCAGCTTCCCACTCTGCTTACCATATAGTCATGGCATAAGTTAGCCATGAACATGAGATGGTAGTTGGAAGATCTGATAGTCAAACCATATTTCCATACACCAGAGGTAGGAAAACTCCGGCCCTGAAGCTGTGGTGAAATTACGTATCCCAATATACATCTGCCTTTTGGAGTCATGCTTGTGACTGTCAAGAGTCGTGCAATACGTCAATGGATTTGTAGTTACACTACAGCTGGAAAGCCTACCCCTGCCATACACCAATGCCCAAATCTCAAGAAACAATAGTGATTGTCAGGGTAAAGCTATTTTGTTGTCAAATTGTTTGGAGAAGTGATAATGCGAGTTTATGGTTGGATGTTTTGTAAGAAAGATCTTTTCGGGGTTGGATTTTTACACCGCTTGGGGTCCTTGGCTTTACTAAAATTTGAGCCTTTTGATTGGAAAATTAAGGTCAGCTAATTGCTTTGGAATCAATGAGCAAAGCTAAATTAAGATTTTTTTTCTATGGTTTATGAGGGCTAGACAAGCTCCTTCCAACTCTCCTGGACATGTTCTTGTGCCCAAAAATTAAGGGAACAGAGGAACCCTAGCCCTGTCCTAACCCTAACCCATTGTTTATCAACAAAACCATGTGACATTAGGGTCAGCATTTTGGTTCTTGTGTTTTTCAATATCTAACGTTTCTTTATCAACAGAGCCATTAATCACCATATCAGCACAATTTCATAGCTAAATCAACTTTGGCTAAATCCCTCCACTCCCCCTACTCATATCTATGGCTCTCCTTGACCTCCACGCATAGTTATTAAGCCCACCAGTGTGTGTTAGTGATGTCTGATTAGTTTTTATCCAGCAGATGAATTGACTGTCAGTTTCTGAGGTCTGTGTCTTCAGCTGTGTCTCAGAGGCAGGTGTACTGGAGAAGTGTTTATAAAGGACGTCTCTGCTGACTCATTGAGAAAATAATAGAGCATTTGGCCACTTTCAGTGGGATTGTTTTTATAACAACTGGCTGACTAACAATTGGCATAAGTATATGACAGCTTCTACTCTTTCCCAAGTGATCCGGAAGTTTATCGTAGGAGCTACAAGGTCCAATCTGAAATGGTAGTATGAGATACCTAGTGCCTAATATGTGGAAAACCAAGAGAGTGATTTCCTTTTGTACCACAATTACATCATTACCAGGTACATGAAACCCATTATTTGCAAGAAAAACCCAGGACAGACATCATAAGCAGGAGAAACGCAGGACAGACATCATAAGCAGGAGAAACGCAGGACTGACATAGACAACCCTTAATTGGCAAGATAAACCCAGGACAAGCATAGACAACCCATTATTAGCAAGAGAAACCCAGGACAAGCATAGACAACCCATTATTGGCAAGATAAACCCAGGACAGACATAGACAACCCATTATTGGCAAGATAAACCCAGGACAAGCATAGACAACCCATTATTGGCAAGAGAAACCCAGGACTGACATAGACAACCCATTATTGGCAAGATAAACCCAGGACAAACATAGACAACCCATTATTGGCAAGAGAAACCCAGGACAAGCATAGACAGCCCATTATTGGTAAGATAAACCCAGGACTGACATAGACAACCCATTATTGGCAAGAGAAACCCAGGACTGACATAGACAACCCATTATTGGCAAGAGAAACGCAGGACAAGCATAGACAACCCATTATTGGTAAGAGAAACCCAGGACAAGCATAGACAACCCATTATTGGCAAGATAAACCCAGGACAAGCATAGACAACCCATTATTGGTAAGAGAAACCCAGGACAAGCATAGACAGCCCATTGTTGGTAAGAGAAACCCAGGACAGACATCGTAAGCAAGAGAAAACCAGGCCAGACATAGACAGCCCAATATTTGCAAGTGAAAATCTACGGTATGTATTTGTTCAGTGATCATTTTCTCATTTTCATATTTTTTCATATTTCAGATGGGAATGTTCACCCCCACACATGGACACCGTAGACATAGACAACCCTTTATCGGCAAGAGAAACCCAGGGCGGGTTTGCTAAACAGCATGGATGGTAGGCTCTCCCCTGCCAGGCTACCGGATCCACCACTTACAGAATACCCAAAAAGAGACTGCAGCTGATTAGCTACAGTCACTGTTCAGTCAGGAATTTTCTGCCCGGCTCTACTGACAAAAACAATCAAAGAATCGACTTTTGTCCAAAGGAGAGTTGCGGACAGGGCCACACACTGCAATTTCGGCCAATCAATATGATTCGGTCTAAATGGGAGCAGTGTATAGCCAGCTTAACAAGTGTCCCCAGTGGAAGATTTCCCTTTACTTCCTGTTTCCGTCATATCTGTAACATTTTGGATTTTGTATTACATTCTGTCATCAGGAAAAAGAGAGATGGATACATCTACCCAACAGAGAGAAATACAGCAACACTTTTTTTTTTAAAAACCCCTCAGTCCTGCCATGCAGGTCCTAGTTCTGGCACTTCCTGTTATAGGGTGACAACACATTCTAATTGCTCTCTTGCAATGTCACTCTGTCACATGGGCTAGCACACATTACACATGCATAGTCCACCGTCACCATCAAGAACCCTGCCCTGAGGAAAGCCATACTGCCTTCACTTGAGTGCATGTTGACAGGAAGTGGTTGCAAGAGGCGCCCAAGATCAGTAGCACTGATATGCAACAAATGGTGGGGGGAAAAAAGGTATTTTATTGAAAAAATGGCAACTGTTTATGATACACATCATTTTTATTACTCTGGGTTCACAAACTTTCTGTTCTTCTGGGTTGTGCGCATATCAGCGTCCCTATAAACCTCTTTCCGTCACATTTCGGCATTCCTAGTCCTTCCTCAGCTGTCCCCATAAAACATTGCCTTTCAACTCTTGCAACAATAATGACACTATTCCCCCAAGTTGCTAAGAGGTTAATCCCCCCCGATCGTCCCGGGGAGACAAAAGGGGGAAGGGGCTTTTCCTGAAAGATGAGGGCAGGCGACCTGTTTTTGATTTGCTGGAATGGCTTGGCATGGAGAGGACTGGGCCCCCTATTACGGAGAGTGAATCAGTAATTGCAAGTTAATGAGCTCCTTTTTTTCTCCTGGAGCTGGGCACAGCATGCACAACTCAGCTGCCAGCGCGGGGAATCATTGTGACTCGCCCTCTGTCAGCCAGAGATGGGGACACTTAGGCTTGAAAGGCGTGCGATTGTTCCTCGCGGCTTAGATCCCCCAGACATCTGTCAGGGGGCAGAATGGAAAGGGACCAGAGGATTAGCTGAGGTGCCCTCACAGCGAGCGGCTTTACCATCCAGCTATGTTCTACAAAGGGAATGTCACCAAGGTGTGACCATGACATGTGATTAGAAGGCGACTCCATGCAGATCCGTTCAGTTTTGGGCCAATCTATAGGTGGACGGCCAGCTTATGTCCCTCTACCATGAGGAGCTTCAATAGTAAAATCGGCCCATTCACTTTCCTCCATAAGCTAGCCCAGGGCCGTCCCTTTAATGAGGCAAGCGGATGTGATTGCCTCAGGTGGCATCTCACTGGGTCATGTGGGGGGGTGTACCTGAAGCCCCCCTTTCCGGCCAGAGCTTCCCAGGTTGCTAAGGGCTCTTAGCAACCGGTGACGATCTGGCCGGCGTCCTATCTAGCTCACTGATGTCACTGGTTTGCAGGAGCTGAGCAGGATGCTCTGGTTGGCGTACCGCCCAGCTCCTGGCAACCAATGACGTAATTGAGCTGGGGGCGATGCTGGACAGCAGTACCGTGCATCCCCCCTAATGTCCGCTGCAATCACATCACCCCCCGTAATGTGGACTGCCAACACCCCAACCCCCCATTCCTGGCCTGCCTCAGGCGTCAGCCCTGAGCTAGCCATACTGGTGTATATTTCTCTCATTTGGCCCCGCTGGCTGAATGAGATAAATCACCTGGTTCCCTTATTCATGATATAAGTGTGGATGGAGGAATATCCACTGCCATCTATTGTATTCAGAGAGCCGGCGTCCACGGCTGTCTGAATACCTATAAATAACAATTATGCGCCTGGCTGCTTCAAATTTGACATCAAAGTTTGTTGGGCCTAAAGGACCTAAAGTAGGACTGTGCACAGCAGCCAATCCGCTGTCTGCTTCCACAATATCATCTGAGCTCATAAAGACAGAGGAGATTGGGATGCTATAAAAAAGTGCTTTTATTTGATATGAATCAATGATATGAGTGCCGACAGGGCCACCCATAGCTGGAATTTTGTGCCTTGTATGGCCACCTATAGACAAGCTCTTGCAGGGGTGGGGAACCTCCAGCCCTCCAGCGGTGGTGAAACTACAAATCCCATCATGCATCTGTCTCTGGGAGTCATGTCTGTGGGAATCCTGCAATGCCTCATGGGATTTGTAGTTTCACCACAGCTGGAGGGCCGGAGGTTCCCCACCCCTGCTCTATAATAATAAAGGGAAAGTCCAACTATGAGAGAACCAACAGGGTACATGTCATGTCAGTGTTACCCAAAAACAAATACACAGCCACATAGTTCCTACCACAGATAAGAAAAACTGATGTGACCAACCTCAACCCATACAAAGATGAAATAGGCCTTGACTATCAGGTGCATTGTAGGAGTTTGACATCATCAGAGACTGCAAACGTCTGTCCCCCCCCAGCCAGACATAGCTTATCAGCGAAATAAGAGAATCAACAAAAAGCAGAGCCGGTGTTTGTACTAAGCAAATACAGGTGAAGATTAGTGATGGGCTCGGGCGTGTTCGCAGCTCCACGTGCCCAGCCCGCCAGGAAGCTAACAGCGCCAATCACAGGCACGGAGACATTTCCCGATCTCTGCAGCTGCGGACCGGGATAATGTCTCAGTACCTGTCAGCTTCCTGGCGGGCTCAGCGCGTGGAGCTGCGAACACGCCCGAGCCCATCACTAGGGAAGATGGCTGACCCCATGTTCACATACAATGACAAATGATAGACAGGAACCTGGTTATCACACATGATCTCCTTCACATGTATAGCTACATACGTTTACAGGGAGCTTACCACCGAATTATCAGCTTCCATTGCTGAAATGTAAGCTCCTGGGCTGTCATCCTTATCCTGGGGTGTAAACTCCCAGCATCTCCTCTCCTCTTATAACATCAGCATTGTAACAGGACTACATACTAGAGTTGTGCAATCAAAGCTCACATGAAATATCCCTTTTATGTGGTGAGTGCTGCCTTCCATCTGCCCATCACTTCCACCAACTTCCTGGGTTCCCAGTGTGATTTGCTTCTCTTTCCCTGCTTCTGGATGTGATGTGATCTCCATTTCTCCGGACTACATATCCCATCATGCATTGTTTGCAGCAAGCAATGATAATGTTACATCGTTCAGATGTTGAGTTGTAGTTCAGAGGGCAGGCTCTGTGAGAGTGGTGACACAAGGACGTGAGTGAAGCGTCAGTGCATTGAGGAAGTCCATCCTATGGGTATCTTCAACACATACGTTTACAAACATCTAGATCTCTATGGTTATTAGTAGGGATGCACCGATACTAGTGCCGATACCGAGTATTTGGGCGAGTACTAGGGTTGCCACCTTTTCTTCAAGCGAAACCTGAACACCTAGCCACACGCGGACATTTTTTAGGAGAATGAGTCGCAGCTTATTCATATGGAAATAGCGCCGCCCATTTATATGTAAATATAACAGGTGAGACTATTTTCAGTGAAGGCCAGTAGCCCCTATCTTCATTTTGGTTGCCCCTGTCTGCTTCCACAATATCATCTGAGCTCATAAAGACAGAGGAGATTGGGATGCTATAAAAAAAAGTGCTTTTATTTGATATGAATCAATGATATGAGGAACAATTCTATCACTAGACAGACTCCACGTTCACATGGGCATTGGGTACTTCCTGTAATACAAGAGCTCCCCCTAGTGGCCATGTGAGGTATTGTCACAGGGAGCCTGGTAAATGCCAGCTGTGGCCGAACTACAAGTCCCATGAGGCATTGCAAGACTCTGACAGCCACCGGCATGACTCCCAGAGGCAGAGGCATGAAGGGATTTGTAGTTTCTGAGGTCATCTACCCATGTCTTATAAATAGCTGTAATAGGAACTGGAGAAAAAGATAGATGCCCCCCCTCTTCCCCCTGGTCCAGGGGTAGGCAACCTTGGCTCTCCGGCCTTGCTGAAACTACAAATCCCATAAGGCATTGCAAGCCACAGGCATGACTCCCAGAGGCAGAAGCATGATGGGAGTTCTAGTTTCAGCACAGCTGGAGAGCCAAGGTTGCCTACCCCTGCCCTGGTCCCTCAGGATTCATCGTTATAGATGCACTTTACCCCGAGTGGGCGCTGGTTATGCTCTGGTATAACATGCCCGCTGGTGTGCCTTGGTAGGGATGGTGTGATGTCTTGTTTCCTTTTTTAACTCCATTGGAATGTCACAAAATGACATTTCCTTCAGCTGTGAATGGACATGCGGTCATGTGCGTTGTGTAAAAAATGAGACATGCTGCGTTTCTACGCAACGCACACCACCGCACCCGTATGGGGTGAACATTGGTGGTTTAGCTCAAATTGGACTTTACGCACTACACATTGGTCACCAACCTGCCCCCCTGTCTGCGACTGGACACCAAAGAGGAAATAACACACTGACAAAGTCATCACTCTGCTCTCTCCTTCTATCAGCCTGTTCAAACTGTAAAAAGGGCAACTGAAGGCAAAATGTTTATTTCTAGTTTTAGATGGAGTGACCAGGGGTGAAACTACAAGTCCCATCATGCTACTGTCTCTGGGAGTCAATCATGCCTGGGGCTATCAGAGTCTTCCAGTGCCTTCTTGGATTTGTAGTTCCACAACGGCCGGAGGGCCGAGGTCGCCCACCCCTGGATTAGACCCTGTGTCAGGTTTTTATTGCTGTCTGTGTCCTCATTAGGGACATTCACGCTCCCTATTTGTCCTGTTGACTGTTATCACTGTGAGTAAAAGAAATGCTACCCCCACACTGCATCCCGTTCACACCTAGGCATACCACAAACACGCATGGCGTTCGCACACGTTCACACGCATTCGCACATGTTTCCCCCCGCATTTGCTGCATGTGCCCATTGATTTCAATGGGGGGAGGGAGGGGCGCATGTGCAGCAAACTCAGAAGGTAGCAGATTCTGCTACACGCTTCCTGTATTTCCCCCCCTTCCCCCCCGTGTGTTTTAACATGTTTGAACGCATGGGGAAAATGGGCGCATATAGGGTGCCATTAACAAGGAATGACGCCGCAAGCGCATTGCACATTTTTGACGCGCGTCAAACCCGTAAATGCTCTTCACAGTGCGTGTTTTTCCTGCGTTTGGCACGCATTCACGCCTAGGTGTGAACGGGGACTAAGTGCTCATTCTGTCTAGGGGGGACATAGTCACCTGATCCTCGGTCACCTGACTGGTCCTCGCCGCTTCTTCTCCCCCCGGGTTCAGGCAGTCTAATGGCAGTCTAATGACATCATCACGCCCTATACAGATCCATTGACTTGCATTAGACGTGAGGACCCTGAGGGTCATTCCATAGCCGTAGCAGAGGGAGAGAGAGGTGAGTGTCGGCTGCCATAGGACCGAGGATCAGGTGAAGGTCTCTGCTTTATTGGAACCCCATAGGCACAATGAGCACTTAACCCTTACAGTGCAGGGGTGCACCAGGAGGAGTGTCACCCATTGTGGCTGCCGCGCATGCGTTATGGCGTCTGTAAAAATCGTACTTGTAAGGGGGGGGGGTCCATCTATTCAATACTTTATTTGCAAAAAGGCTCGAAAGCAGCCAACAAACAAATGCTAACTCGTTTCAGCCCCCAAACTAGGCCTTAGTTGTAGCGGACCCCCTTACAAGTGCCAGTTCGTGCCCATTGTTGAGTAAAGGCTCTGGCTGAAGCTTTACTGGGCACCGAGGTTCCAGCAGCTGTATAGGAGACAAGAGGGTAGAGCTGCGCCATGTTTCTCAATTGTTATGACTCTGTGGTGAGCGAGGAGGGCATATTGACCCGGCGGGATTGTCAGTCATTTTGGTGTCACCCCTAGGGTTGCCACCTCTTCTCCAAGCGAAACCCGAACACTCTAGCGACACGCTGACATTTTCTTGGGAGAATGAGTTGTGGCTTATTCATATGTAAATAGCGCCGCCCATTCATATGTAGATATCACAGGTGAGACTATTTTCAGTGGGGGGCCAGTAGCCCCTATCTTAATTTTGGTTGCCCCCGTCTCCCTGACATCTTGTGTCTGGGTTTCTGCTGCCATGAAACCCGGGCACAGCATTCAAAACCGGGACTGTCCGGGTGAATCCTGCACAGGTGGCAACACTTATCACCCCTTGTGATGGTGTTACCTGGTGCGGCCCACACTCCCCTTATGATGCCACTGCCCCACCGTAAGGGTACGTTTTATTATTTCCCGGACTATGAATGTCCTATCTGTGTCATGTGACAAGAATGTCTTCTTAGGAGGTGACACTGACTCTCCCATGTGCTCTGACCACATAACAGGTGTCACTTGGGATCACAGCTGCTGGTCATGTCCAGTCCTGTAACAACACAGGATCACTCTGCGTGATTTATGAAGGTGCAGAAAGCCAGACATGAAGCGTGTCACCGTGTGATCACTGTAGGCGCGCTGTGCCCGCTAGGACTATTGCATCACGATTTAGGATGAAGTCGGGAAGAGAGCGATCAGGGGTGGGCAACCTTGGCCCTCCAGCTGTTGTGGAACTACAAATCCCATGAGGCATTGCAAGACTCTGACATCCACCGACATGACTCCCAGAGGCAAAGGCATGATAGGAATTGTTGTTTTATCACAGCCGGGGTTGCGAGGTTGCCCACCCCCTGAGTTAGACGCTCTGCCAAGTTTTTAATGCTGTCCCCATTGGAGAGATTCCCCTCTATTTGTGCCGATGACCAGAGAAAAGAAAGTGAGGGGAAATCCAACATTTCATTCCCAATGGGGACACCTGTGTATGAGGAAATCCCCCTCACTTTGATTTCCTCTCACTTCCTGCTGTGTCCTGGGACAGGAAGTTAAAGTGATTTCCCTGAATGGTGTTCAGATAATGACGTCTGAGCACTGAGAAGTAACCCAATTCTGTGATGTCAAAGCCCCGGGGGGCGTGTCCATGACAGCCTGGGCTCATAGGAAGTGAGTTAAATGATACTGACTGTCGAAAACCAAAAGACCAGCGACATCTTGTGGCAGAAATGAATCACTGCGGGGATCAGCTTTTTTTCATTTGTACATTGGGGGAGGGGGAAGAACATTTTAACATGTTTTTATTCTTTTTATGGGGTGTGCGTTAACTATACATTTTATATGAGCTTATTGGCAGTTACTCGCAGTCATGTGATGTTTGGGGACAGGAAATTACTATTTGTTCATGTATGGTTAATATTTGGTAGGTTACATGGCTGTTATCCAGGGGTGAGCAAACTCCGGCCCTCCAGCTGTGGTGCAACTACAAATCCCATGAGGCATTGCAGGAGTCTGAGAGCCACAGCCATGACTCCTAGAGACAGATCCATTATGGGATTTGTAGTTTCACCACAGCTGGAGGGCCACAGTTTGCCCACCCTTGTGTGTTATCATTTATTCATTTTCTATGTTACTTTTCTGTTTACTTTTCAGGATACACATTGTACATAGGGTTGTCACCTTTGCTTCAGGTGAAACCCGAACACTCTAGCACTGCTCGTGGCAATTATTTTGGGGGGAGAATATAGAGGAGAGAGCGAGGCCAGGGCAGGCAGGGGAGGGAGTAAGGAGATCAGCTATAGAGGACTACAAAATACCAGCAATACATTCTACAACAATGCAAAATAATATGAAGCCACATACTCTGTGTTTTCCGGGTTGGCGCCCTGATGTCTACAGGGTCTCAGGTGGCCTGTACGGGCTCTCAGGTGGGCTATGCAGGCTCTCAGGTGGGCTGTGCAGACTCTCAGGTGCGCTATGCACGATCTCAGGTGTCTATGTGGTGTCGCAGGTGGCCTGTACGGGCTCTCAGGTGGGCTATGCAGGGTCTCAGGTGGGCTGTGCAGACTCTCAGGTGCGCTATGCACGATCTCAGGTGTCTATGTGGTGTCGCAGGTGGCCTGTACGGGCTCTCAGGTGGGCTATGCAGGGTCTCAGGTGGGCTGTGCAGACTCTCAGGTGCGCTATGCACGATCTCAGGTGTCTATGTGGTGTCGCAGGTGGCCTGTACGGGCTCTCAGGTGGGCTATGCAGGGTCTCAGGTGGGCTGTGCAGACTCTCAGGTGCGCTATGCACGATCTCAGGTGTCTATGTGGTGTCGCAGGTGGCCTGTACGGGCTCTCAGGTGGGCTATGCAGGCTCTCAGGTGGGCTGTGCAGACTCTCAGGTGCGCTATGCACGATCTCAGGTGTCTATGTGGTGTCGCAGGTGGCCTGTACGGGCTCTCAGGTGGGCTATGCAGGCTCTCAGGTGGGCTGTGCAGACTCTCAGGTGCGCTATGCACGATCTCAGGTGTCTATGTGGTGTCGCAGTAGACCAATTCTGGTATTTTCTTCTGCAGGCAGACAAAAATACCCAAGTCTATGGGCAATAAAATCCTTCTCACAATGATGGCAGCTGCCACCCAGCTCCTTTGTGACCCTCTTCAGCATCCTTCCTTCCAGCCCAGCTCCCTTCAGGTATCCACTCCAGCTTGGTCTCTTAGGCCCGAACAGAAATCTTCACCCTCCCTCTGGGGAAAGAGAGTTCTGGAAAGGTATTCCTAAAAATTTATCATCTCCTCAAACCATACTTCTCAATAGGTTCCTCAGGGATTGGCTGTTTCATATAAATATTCATAACCTAGAGCAGGAATAGGCAACCTCCGCCCTCCAGCTGTGGGGAAACTACAAATCCCATAATGCCTCTGTCTCTGGGAGTCATGCCTGTGGTTGTCAGAGTCTTGCAATGCCTCATGGGACTTGTAGTTTCACAACAGCTGGAGTACAAAGGTTGCTGGAGGTTCATGTGTATGTAAATCCTAACAATGAACTTCTCTTATTTGCTCCCTTTGGCCTGATAAATATACCAATAAAATATACCACTGAAAGCTTTTTATTACATCTGTGCGATAAAACTCCAGTCAGCTGATAACTTCCTGTGCTCTCTACCTCCTCTACTACACTGTCATCAGTGAGCAATTCCTGTCTTAGGGGGACAATGCTGCTCCTCCATAGTACAGTGTTGTCACCCTAGGACAGGAAGTGTGTTATTGGCAGGTGAATAAAGGAAAAGAAGACTAAAAAGAGAAAACGAATGCAGCCGTCTCATCTAAGGATTGATAAACTGCAATTCTACATAATTATCGCTTATCATTATTTTGCATTCTCCTTTTGTGCCAGCAGGTGGAGCTGTAGGTCCCTATCAAAGTAACTTACCCCGGCTAAGAGAGTAAGTGACAAACACACATACACACATTTAT
>NW_017306455.1:1725306-1848004 GCF_000935625.1 Nanorana parkeri
GCGAGTATGGTGAGTATTATATTTTTGTTTTCCTTTTTGAGGCTACGTCCCCTTTAAGAATGCTTAGCTCTGCGCTAGAGAAGAGAAAGAAGTCGCTAAGGAAATAGCAGCCATTCCCAGAGCGGTAAACGTATGACATCAGAAGAAGGCTGACTGGGACGGAGAAGGGGGCGGAGGTGTTGCCTTACGCATAACGTGAGTGCGACTTAGTGCGTGTTCCCGTCCTGGAGGAGGGGCTTGGTTATGCGTCCTATGACGAGTGGGCGGAGACTGATGTACGCGATCCTGGTTCCCGCAGACGCAGGAAGATGGCCGCGGACAGATTCTCCCGGTTTAACGAAGACCGAGACTTTCAGGTGCGGGCCGGGAGATCGGGGAGGCCGGGAGTAAGGGTGAGGGGAGAAGCGGACAGTATTATGGTGGCAAGAGGGCTGCGCGGCCGGGAGAGGGGAGACTCCCTTCCCCCGCACAGTGACCCCGGAGATCAGTGACTCCGCTGTATACCCCTCCCCCGCTCTGCCTCACCTTATATAAACCCAGTCTGTGAGCTTTCTACAGGCTCCTCCCATGGGAGCCCACTGACCCCTCCCTGTGTATACCAGACCCCAATACTGTCATCCCCATCCTCTGTGTATACCAGACCTCACTATTACCATCCCCATCCTCTCTGTATGTACCAGACACCGGTATCTCCTGTGTTTACATTCTTCTCTTCCTGTTTCTGTATATATTTCCCTCATCCTGTGTATGAGCGAAATCCAAGTACTTCCCTCCATTGTATGTCCACCATTTCTACTGATCACCCATCTGACCTGAACACTCAGACCTCTCAGACCCTCTCACTCCTGACAGTGTGTGACCACCATTTCTACTGATCACCCATCTGACCTGAACACTCGCACCTCTCAGACCCTCTCACTCCTGACATTGTGTGTCCACCATTTCTACTGATCACCCATCTGACCTTACACTCAGACCTCTCACTCCTAACATTGTGTGACCACCATTTCTACTGATCACCCATCTGACCTGAACACTCAGACCTCTCAGACCCTCTCATTCCTGACATTGTGTGACCACCATTTCTACTGATCACCCATCTGACCTGAACACTCAGACCTCTCAGACCCTCTCACTCGTGACATTGTGTGACCACCATTTCTACTGATCACCCATCTGACCTGAACACTCGCACCTCTCAGAGCCTCTCACTCCTGACATTGTGCGAACATGGATCCCCGTCATACACCTCACACCAGGTTTTTCATGCGGTATAGTGTCAGATCATAGTGTGTGGCAGGGCTGGACAGATCCCAGGAGCCAGGTCGCCGACGCTCTTTACTAATTACAACCAGTGCTTAACTGTTGAGGTTTTTTCTAGTTGCTGCCAATGGAGCTGACTCCTAAAAAGCCCCTGAATTCCATATCAGTTTGTCCACCTATGAATTAGACCATTGTGAGCTTTAGTGAAGGCTCTTTTCTGTACCACCATGACCTGTGGACACAGCCGGCGCCATAGCTTCAGGGTTTGGTGTGGAGGAACTTGAGTCGCCTGCACCCTGACCTCAGTCTATGGGATGAGGAGAAACCAGAGCGTGGGAATAGTTTGCGAGGCATCCCAAAGTCTCGTGTCCACCCCCCCACACACACATTTTGATGACCGATATCCATTACTGTACCGAATGATAAGCAAAACGTTTTCTTTAAGTAGTTGATTTATTCCACATGGATTGTATGCAGGATGGATGGATTTGCCAACATACTGAAAACCTTGGCGACCTCTGTCGAATTCAGATGCTTCATAAGATTGCTGTATACATGTCTGAAACGTTGCATATCGCCAAATGTATGTGGGCTTCCCTCCAAATGATTGGGTCCAGCGTCCTTCAGTGAACGATGATGTTGATGCTACAGTATGCAAAGATATTTTAGACCAGGACTGGAGCCAGATCACAGGTCACCAGTGCTCCTTCATAATTACAGCTAATGCCAAACTTGAGGTTCTCTCTAGTTGATAATGAAATTGGCTCCTGGATTGGACAGACCGGCTCCTGAACTCCATATCCATTTGTCCACCTCTGGATTAGACTATTGTGAGCTTCTAACCTTGAGGGAGCAGTTTGGTGAAGAGCTTTTTCTGTTTCACCATGATGGCTTCATGTGCACAGCCACCTCCATAGCTCCCAGGGTTTGAGGAACTTGAGTTGCTTGCACCCTGACCTTAACCCTATTGAACATCTTTGAGATGGAATTAGAATGCTGAGTGTGAGCCAGGTCTTCTCCAACACCAGTAGCTCACACCACAAATGCTTTTTTGGCTCAATGGGCACAAATTGCCACCAGAATCTGATGGAACACCTTCCTCGAGGGGCGCAGGTGAAGCATGGAGCCAACTCTATATTAATGGCCATGGTTTTAGAATGGGATGTCCAAGGAACTTGTGTTGGTATGATGGTCAGGTGTACTCCAACCTTTAGCCATAGAGTGTACCTCGTCTGATGCCTGAACATTTTGCAATTCTTCTTTTTCATTTAAAAAACGTAAAGAACAACCGGGAAACATGATCTTAACCCTAGTAGTGGGGCTACCCCATGCACTGCAAGTGTTACATTCTCATTTTCGAAAATAACAAAGTTCTACTCACCTGAACCTCAGAGCTGGCTCGCTGTTGGACCCATCCCTGAAGCCTCTCTGCTCCGGCGGTCTATGGATCCATAAGTCATCACGTCTAATAGCATGGGTGCATGAGAGAGATTTTTTTCCCCAGCGTTCCCCATCTAATTTTATGAGTCTTGGGTAGAAAAAAATGTCCTTTTGTTTTGGGCCTGTAGCAGGAACTGAAGAGAAGACAGCTGTCAGGATGATGGCGCAGGGCACAGGCCAGCGAATGCAATATAAAAGGAACGTCTGCCTGCCACCAGGTTGCTTTGTCCAGAAGTAAGATTTGAAGCATCACAAGCTGGCAGGAAAGAATTGCCAGATAGAACCTTATTAGCTTATGTTTCTTTGCTGGCCTGGACAATTCCAAGGAGCCAGGTTGCCAATGGTCTCTAAAAATTTCAGCCATCTCCTAATGTTTGAGGTTTCCTCTTGTTGTCAATGGAGCTGACCCCTAAAGTCCTGCTGGTACATAGATTGGACAGACTGGCCCCTGAATTCCATATTCATTTGTCCATCCTTGCGTCTTTGTATGGCGGGATCCTGACTTGGTTAGAGCCCAGTTCTTGCCTCGGTCAAGGCAGATGACCATAACCCCTTCACAACCACAATCTGTAGATTCACGTTCTGGGGCATTGTGCGCACACTTGTTCATGCTGCCAGTCTCACATCATGTGATCACCATGACAACCGACAAGGGTTATCACATGACCTTTGTATACAAACAAACCTGCCAGCTATAGAGAGGCAAGTGGCTGCGTCGTGTCCATTGAGGGGCCACACTTCTGTAATTCTAGTACTTACTCTGGGCACAGAGCTAATTACACCGATGAAATCCATATTCTGCCAAAGGAGTTGTGTTTCTGTCCATCCGGCCTTACACATCTCTGTCTGACAGGGGAAGGAAGTTGTGTTTTCCCTGCTGCAGTTTTACTTTCACATCCAGGTCTTTACCCCACTTGTATTTATAAAAGACACTTCAGAATGTATTAATAAATGGAGAGCTGCATTATTGTGTCTGTTATCTGCCCGGGGTTCATCTTTATCTACTCCTGCGGTGCGTTTCCCTGATCTCTGCTCAGAACATGGTTCTTTGGCCTCTTGTTATGTAATATTTACTCCCGTCTTCCTCTCCTACAACGCATATTTTGTAAACAAAGCCTTTCAGATAAGCAGATTCTTCATCTGCTATGTGTTCAGTCTGCTCATAGGTCAGCTGCAAGCTGTGGTGTCGGCTCTTGTTTACTACATTGACAACAAGAGCACACCAGATCTTCTTTGTGATGTGTGTATACACTGCAGTCTTCTGATTTCATTATCGGAGACCAACAAGTGCAGATGAAGCCCGGCTAGTTGTCATTTGCTTTAGTGGTAACGTGTCACCTCCCTGGCTCTTGGAATAATCACAGCAGCTCCTAAGTCAGTGGTTGTCAGCTTACAAGGTACTGGGGGCATCAAATGTGACCTTTGATATCTCCAAAGGGCCACATATATGTAGTGCTACAGAAGGCTGTCATAGACTGAAGTCTTGTAGTATTAAACGCTTAAACTTTTATATGTTAATAATGAATCCAATTAATATACGTTGCACAGCAAAATATTTACATCTTGTCAAGTACAAGATCGCGAGGGGCTCAGCGGGATCGCAAGGGGCTCAGCACTCTTCAGCAGAGGTCCATCTACTAGCTTGGGAGAGGAAAGAGAGTGAAGTGTCTGTGTAAACACAAGGCTTACTAGCGCACACACAAGGGTGACTTCATAGGACCCTGCAAGAGAAAGTAGCCACCCAGAACAGGATATCAGGCCAGGGCTCAGGGGCGCAGCTGATTCTCCAGGAAACTACAACTTTTATACATCCATTGTAACTGATCAGCATTGGAAATAGCTTAAAAACCATTTGACTTGAATTTCTATCCCTGCTGCTCTCCCCCCGCCTGTATTGGCAAAGGCAGAAGGGATCGGAGGGGACACAGAGCTGATCCACCTGCCGGCATACAACGGGGAGGAGAGCAGTGACAGAGCCAGGTCAGGAGCCGGGTGGTGCGGGAAGGAGAGCTGTGGGTTAATCAGCAAATATGTGAAATATTTGCTTATCGTTCCCTGTAATATTCAAGCATTGCCGTGATTAATTCTCAATCGGCCAACTAATCGAGTATGAAAATAATTGGCTGCAGCCCTAAATCATAGTTTCCATTACTGACTGCCTGGGCCTGAGGGTTGCACTTCAGACACCAAAGAGCCTCATTTGGCAATCGGGCAGCAGGTTGTGCGCTAAGATCCTGAATCTTGCTTTACTTTGTCCACCCTTCTTTATAGGCATTTAGTCTGTTGTGGGCCCTTTCACGCTCCTGTGTTTATCTGCATTTAAGGGCTCGTTCACACCAGATGCATTGGGGCCGCGCTGGCAGTCTTGTCCTGCTCAGTCCCAATGCATAGACAAGACAAAGAGCCTTGTTTTCAATGGGGTCAGTTTACATCACAGCGCTGAGATGGGGTGGTTTACGTCACAGCTTGGTGTGCTGAAAAAAAATGTACTGCGCGCTGTAGTTTTTCTAGCGCACATAACTGCAACTGTGCTGCACCAAATAGAACTGAATGAAATATCACTTGTGACTTTTTAATGAAGTTCTAACAAAAAAAAGTAATCCGTGCAATGCACTGTTGGTACATCTGCGCTATGTGATTGAGCCCTTACTGCTGGCATATTAGATGGGCAGTCATACCTGTTTATTTATAAACATTCCTTCTCTAAAGGTTCTCAGTGGTATCAGATCAGATTAACATGACCCTGCTGGTTAGGGCTAAATTGGGCAAACTCGTGTATATAAGCATCCCCCAGACTTCCAGGCATCCCTTCCCGGGGGAAACATTCCACGGCTTCTGTATTTGATGGGACAATAGCTAGACAAGCCAGGGGTACTACAGACTACTTCACCCCCTCAACATATGAACCTTTTACCTAGATCAAACAGGCATGTGTGCGGTAAGAAGTTTGACTGCCATTTTGTATTTATAAGCAGCTACCAGGCGCTTGGTTTTGCTATAGAATTATGGCAATGGCATCTCGCTGCTCGCACATTTCTTTTGTCTGTTCACAAATGAAGGCTCTGACAAAGCTGATTTGTAAGCAGGAAGTAGACCCACAAAACAATCAGTCGTGTAGAATTTCCTCAGCTGTGCCCCGGGGGAACATAGCCCTGATTTTCTGTCATGGTGATGATTTATCAGAATACAAGGTAACCATGACCGTCTTGTCCAGTAATAATGGTGATCCTTGCGTTCATTTTCTAGCCAGTACTAGAGAAATGGCCGCTGGTTACTAGAAATAACAGCTCTAAGGTTTAAATGGCCAAACCATATGTTATAATTCTTTTATTTGAGGAGATTAAGACACATTTATCATATGTTGGAGGTATTTGGCATTTGCCTATATATAATGCAAAGCTGTCGTAAGAGAACTAAGCAAGCTGCCATTACTAATAAGCATTCTATGTATTTCCTTTTTAAAGGGGCAGTCCAGTGGTCCCCAGCATCCGCCGATAGGTTATTACAGAAAGCGGACCAAAGTGGCTGCGTCCACAAATATATGAAAATCCTAGCTGATCAGGGTGCCGTGTCCTGGTAAAATGAGCAGTCTAGCAGTGACAGTGTGCGGGTTAAACGGACTCTCTTGGTTTCAGGTGCTGCCGTTGCTTCTATTTGGAGAAGCTGTCGTTCGTCCTCAGCTGTTCACAAGTATGTCCCCTTTCCCAGTAATAGTTCTGGCGTGTCATGACAACGAATGCCATCAGAGCAGATGATGACACTGGGCGTTGTGTCATTGTGCTCAATGCTGTGGCTTATGAGGAATAATTCTGACAAGAATAGAAAGGTGCACTGAATCTAACTCGGGATACGCAGGCTAATCTTTTGGAGTCCCCCGGCATTCTTCTGCAGGATGCCCAGTGTGCTAAATCTCGGTGGCTTCTGGAATCTTTATCTTCTGAGATCTTGAAAATGCAGCCTGGTGTATGTAGTGGTATAAGCACTAACTTCTCTGGGCTTATTGCCCACATATCGAGAGGCCTGGAGCACGGGGTTTCAAGGGCCAGGGCACAGCATGCAGGGCAATGAGAGGCCAGGGGCACAACACGGGGTGTCAAGGGGCCAGGGCACAGCATGCAGGGCATCGATGGGCCAGGGACACAACACGAGGGGTCAGGGCACAGCATGCAGGGCATCGAGAGGCCAGGGGCACAACACGGGGTGTCAAGGGGCCAGGGCACAGCATGCAGGGCATCGATGGGCCAGGGACACAACACGAGGGGTCAGGGCACAGCATGCAGGGCATCGAGAGGCCAGGGGCACAACACGGGGTGTCAAGGGGCCAGGGCACAGCATGCAGGGCATCGATGGGCCAGGGACACAACACGAGGGGTCAGGGCACAGCATGCAGGGCATCGAGAGGCCAGGGGCACAACACGGGGGTGTCAAGGGGCCAGGGCACAGCATGCAGGGCATCGAGAGGCCAGGGGCACAACACGGGGGTGTCAAGGGGCCAGGGCACAGCATGCAGGGAATCGATGGGCCAGGGGCACAACATGGGGCGTCGAGGGGCCAGGGCACAGCATGCAGGGCATCGAGAGGCCAGGTGCAGAACACGGGGTGTCGAGGGGCCCGGGCACAGCATGCAGTGCATCGATAGGCCAGGGGGGTCACAGCGTAGGGCATCAAGAGGCCAGGGGCACAGCAAGGGGCGTCGAGGGGCCAGCCACAGTCACTAATACCCAGTGGAGTTAAAAAATTAAACTGGCCAACCAGCAATTCAGATTTATTATTATTGGTATTTCTATAGCGCTGATAATTTACGCAGCACTTTACATCGAGCGCATTCCCGTGTCCTCTCCACTTCCAGTCTTCCTTGTCATTGCTAAGAACAGAATAGTCAAGTCCTTCTTCCCATGCAGACACACTGCTTAGCTCACAGGACCTAAATCATGCGCCAGCACACAGTCCGGAGTTTAGAGTGCACCTCACTACATGCACAACAGGTAGGATTTATATTCACGTCAGTGAAACCGGGAAAGCATTTAAAGTTCCAGTTTTAATGAATTTTTAAT
Organism: Nanorana parkeri; assembly: GCF_000935625.1. Lineage (NCBI taxonomy): Eukaryota > Metazoa > Chordata > Amphibia > Anura > Dicroglossidae > Nanorana > Nanorana parkeri. Next base: position 1,733,064 of record NW_017306455.1, read on the forward strand.
GAATACAGACGGTATGTATAGCCAATAGTTTGATAGATTTGGATGGTGTGGAGAAGAATTGGAGCTCAGGTCACTAGAGAGGTTTGATGCCACCTGAGCTGGCGGATATTCTAATAGTGGGTGTTCTTCCCAGCTCCGCAGAAGTCTATTATCAATCAACACTTGTAGAATCAGCCAGACCAACTGAAAAACGTGTGCCACATCCTGGAGGTTTGTCTTTTCAATTAACAATTGGCAGTATCACTGAGCGTTAATAGTCTAGTTTTCACTATACACCGGTGCTGCAACAGGAGAGATTTGCTTCTCCTACAGGGAAGCCATTGCTTCATTTGCCTGCCCCTCCTCTCCCCTATCCAGTCACACAACACTCTGGATTTGGTGACTGGGTTTACAAAGCATTCTGTGATTGGGCGAGAGGAGAGCAAACAAACCTCTGGCCCTCCAGAAGTGGTGCAACTACAAATTCCATTAGGCACTGCAAAACTCTGACAGCCAATAGGCATGACTCCCGAAGGCAGATGCATGATGGGATTTGTACTTTCCCCACGTGGGCCAGAGTTGTCCCACCCCTCATCTAGTGTGTTGGAGAGCTGGAAGTATAGCGATCGCTATACTATCGACACTCAAACTGTACATTTTAAAAGCGAGCACCAGGAGGTGGCATACGTACACCTCTTGGCGCTTCAGGCCTCATTCAGCGCATGAGCGAACAGCATGCATGTTTGTGCAGACGCCTGGGAGGGACAGGCGCTACGTTTAGCCGTGTGCAGCTGTCTGTATATCTCTGACAAGACGCTGCCCTGAACTTGCCCTTTCGTACAGGTATGGATGAATGCCTTTGGGCACCGACTGTATGGATGTGCAAATTCGGGTTGGCATGTAGCCAAGTGTAGCTGCATCCTGTCATAGGTGTACAGACGGCTACCTGCAGCACTTGGCCTCCCGGGCGCAGGCTTCTACATGGATGTGTACAGATGTGAATGAGGCCTACTCCGTGTGCACCAGCAGATTTTAAATACTGATCTCTTATAGTTCTGGTATCCTTTATACTAATACTTCTTAATCTGACAACAGCGACAGCATTTCCTTGATGGCATCACCAGTTCACCCCAGGACTTGTTTTGATGCTTCACGTTGTGTTCTCCTCTGCTCCATCATAATCCAGAAGCTTCCTGATTTTTCTATCTCTCGGTCTCTGCACTCTGGGGCCGCCTTGTGATGTAATAACTTTTATTGGAAGAGCCAGTCTGACCTTTTTAGGAGTAAGCAGTGCACACTTGGTATTCCGGGTATGCCGACCAGGGGGACTTTTCCAATCACGCTACACTTCAACAGTATTTTGTAGTGTTCTGACTCGGCACTGGCCAGTCATCTCCCTGTGTCTTTTATCTGCCGCCCTCGCCATAGTACGTGCTGTAGATGCCTGGTATATGTTACCTTCACTGTTCAGGAGAGGCTCCAGATAAGGGCCGGTGGATATTGCATTCATATGTATCCGAGCTCTTAATCCTCTGGATTACTGGAGTCTGCTTAAAGAATACGTAGGCACACTGGTGGACGGTAATATGGCAAAACCTAAGTTTCTGACCTACATAAGAAGCTCACAGCAATAGAGCTGTTGATGTTTCTAGAGGTTCTCCAGAAAATGTCAGCTCTTTCTGCTGCTTTGCATGGGGGCTGCGGCTGTATCTAAAAACATCCGATTGCTTGTGGATTAAAAATGTACATATATTGTGTAGCTCTGATAAATTCCCCTGAACTTTGCAGAGTATATAAATGTAATACATAAGACCATCATCGACTGAAGGTAAACCTGACCTGGAACAATTGTCAGGACAGTATGTAGGGGAGGAGAGGTGAGAGGCTGCCATCCCTGGAGCATGAACAAGTCGGATTTGGCAGAAGATTACTTTTGGGATCATTCTAAAGCTAAACTGCAACCCAAAATATTTGTATTGGTTAGATTGAAGAAGGGGTAGAAAAATCATTTATATCTGTGTCCCCGTTGGGAAGATTCTTCTTTACTTGCTGTTCCTGTGACACCTGGATAAGAAATGAGGGGGAACAGGACGTGTCCCTAGGACAAGCAGTCGTAACATAACAGAGTTTGTTGTTTTTCCCCACTTTGGCTTTGTTCCCATTTGAGAGGTTTCCTTCTACTTCCTGTCGTCATGAGGTCCTGTTATCTAGAAAGGAAGTAAGCCCTCGTTCACACCTGAACGTTTTGTAGCGCGTTCTAAGCTCGACAAACGCTCAAAAATATAAATCCCATTGTATTCAATGGTCTCGTTCCCACCTTGGCGTATTTCCGCCCGTCCCTAACGCGCTACAAAACGGCCCACACCTGAAAAGGTACATGTACTACTTTGGGCCGTTTTGTTGCGCGTTTCCATTGGGATACAGACAAGTAGCCTTTGGAAACGCGTGACTGTAGCGCAAATTTTTTACCGCGAATCGCGGTTAAAAAACGTGCGACGGTCGCGCATATGCAATACGCCTAGGTGTGAACGAGACCTAAGGGGAAAACAGTCAGCAAATTAGAGTGCAGTTCTAACCCCTCACTCAATCTAGGTATCTGAAATCAGAAGCAGATTGCACCAATTTAATCTGCATGGAAGGCGTGCTAGGAAAAAGCCTTTGCTGTTCAAAAAGAATGTTGGAGCAAGATTACCAATCGCCATTGAGGCAAAAACCACGGCTTCTGGAACAATGTTCTGGATTGGAGAATCGCAAATGGACTTGTTTGTCCACAGTAACACTAGACAGACATATATTTTCTGCGAAACAAAGACAGCCTTTCAGGGTGAGAACCGCATACCAGCTGTGAAGCATGAAGGTGAAAATATGTTTGCATACCAACTGTGAAGGTGAAAATATGTTTGCATACCAACTGTGAAGCATGCAGGTCAAAAATGTGTTTTCTAGATTGCTTTGCTGCTTCAGGGCCTGAGTCAAATGAATTCTGCCTCATATCAAAGTGTGGTCCATGAGAATGTGGCTAGAGCTAGAGCCGGACTTTACCTTTCTTCTGATACAACAACAACAAAATCCACCAATTAGATTATCTCTATTGTAAACGGAGCATATATGTGACCATGGGATCCGTATATAATGAGCATACCTCTACTACTTGTATGATGTCATCTTTAACACTTGTGATTCTACAGTTTGTGTTTTGAGTGACACGGTAGCAGCGCAGATCGATGACTTTCAGTAGAGAAGAAAAATAAAAAAGGCTTTTAGCCGGTAGATAAGGAAAGCTTGACTGATGTCAGCAATGTACCGTTAGCTCCCCACCCCCGCCACCATCTGGCTTTACACTCGCCACCAGCTACAACCCGTCTCTGGGCTGCCTTCGCTGGTTGTAAATACGATTGCAGTAAATGCTCATTGTACAGTACCGAGACGTAAATAATACACTGGCCGAGGCAGGGAAGGCATTTCTGGGGCCTCCAGTAGATTGGCCTGCAATTTGCTGATAAGACAGTGCAGAGCATCTCAGTGACAGGCTGAGCTCTGCTGAGGTGCTATGCGATTTCACAAATAGCATTGCTGGGAGAGTAAGCAGCTGTTTCTGGAAGCCTCAGCACATATGTCCTCTCCCCGGCGAGCTAGCGTTGGATATTAAGTTCGACTGTTCCACTTTTGCAGCATGTGATCTCTGCAGACGAGGCCTGTTTATCACTTACAGTCTGTTACACGCTGCGGAATGTATACCATGACTCATGGCACAGCCACTCTGGATGAATGGACTGTATTATATGAGCCACTCTAACAGGATGGTAGGATACAGCAGATTGCCGTACATGCACCCCAGGGGGTGAAGCTGACACCACGGGTGGGGGGGCTTCTGTGTTAAAGCCACTTTGTTATAACGGTTTAATGTAGAAACTCCCTTTGAAGGGAAGACATCGCATTCTGTACAACACATTTGATGTTAATGTAACATATTGCTGATAACATTCGATGTAAATGCTTTTACATTGTACGTACTTGCTCTTTGTATAGAGATTTCTAAATGATCCCTGCAGGAAATGTGATTGATGTTTCCTGCCTGATGATTGGTCTCATCTCATGATTCTGGGAAGCTTAAAGTAGATGTAACCCCTAAGGGCCGGTTCATACTATAGTGTTGTTCTAAAGGTACAGTATCCATGCAAGCTATCGCACAGAACAATGCATGTGCATGCTAGGTGCGCTGCTATTCTTATTGGCACCCCAATGCATCGGCTGGCAGGCATGCATGCATTGCTAGCAGTAGCGTGCGTTGCATTGCCATGCGCTAAAAAAATACATCTTTTAATTTTTTTCTTTGCAGGGCAATGCACACTATTGCTGATTTCCTGTCTGCAAGTCTGCTCTCCTGAAGCTGCTGCATGGCATTGCTTGGAGTGGGCTTCCAGCAGTTGTCCATAACTTTTCTTTTAAATGAGAACTATGAGATGAGTGATTTCCACTCACCTCATAGTTCTAGCCGACCTGTGACAATGAGACTGTCACAGGTCGGCTCAGTAGATCGGGAGGTGAGGGAACACATACCAGGTTCGCTCACCTCTCGATCCTGTGACAGGGGAGGAGCTGGATTCCCCCCTCCCCGCTCCGAACTGACTGGCAGAATGGACGGGGAGGGGGCGGGTACAGCTAGCTCCTCTTCCTCTAGATAGGGAGAGCCAGCTGTCACTCACGCAGCTAGGCGGATACAGACATAATTGTCGGGATCCGTTTCAGCTGCGGCGTCTCAGTATACCGCAAGCTGTAGCTCGCGGTATACTGAGCTTAGGGTGACGGGAGGACGCTTGTTTGTGTCCTCCCGTTACCCTAAGGAGAACTATGGGGAAAAGCCTTAACCCCAAAGTTCTCCTTTTTTAAATGCTTTGGAGTAAAGGTAAGACTGTTTAGTACGGCTGGTTTGGAATGTACTTATTCCTCCAGCAATTCTGTAAAATCCTTTTAAGGAGGCCTGGGAATATCCTATGCAAATACCCCCCACGTGCCAGTAACTGGGTCTGAGTGCTGCATTGTCGGATGGGGGAAGGAACTCGTGTGCTGCTATTTGAATGCTGATCATACACTAATCTGTGCACGGAACAAAACAAAAATGCATTTCTCCAGCCATGCTAAACCGTGTGGATGAGAGAATCCCATGGGTCAGGCTTTAGACATGAGATGACACATAGACATTAGATGACATTTGACAGATGTGGCTGGGTCTGAAGGTGATCTCATGTCTGGATGTCCTAAGCCACTGCCCTTCGGGCTAATCAGACTGGCTCATATGTGTTAAACTTTCATTCCCTCCTGATAAGTCACTGCTGGCGATAACTGTCATTTCAATGACCCTACCTCCTCTTTATGAAGCTTATGTGACATTTACGCACTCTCTACTCCCCAAGAGGAAGATTGTATAGTATTGTATATTATTGAATAGTATTGTATACTATAGAATCATGTGACAAGAGGCTGCTGTCTTTCCCGGAACATCCCGTGGTATGAATGGCTAAGGTTGTACATAAACAGGCCAATTTCACTTACAGATGTGCTGCTCGGGCCATTTAGGTGCGCGCCAAGGAAGTGAAAACGAATGGTTCTAATATTGTGAGCAGTTATCGCTCATATATTTTCCTTCCTGAGTTTTTTTTTTTTTTTTACCCTAAAGCAAATATTAAATCAAAATTAAATCCTCCCTCTCCCTCCCACCCCCTCTAACTGATTGCAGGCTTAAAAACAATATACAAATGCCCTTATAACTTGCCTAAAGCTGTGGTCACACGGTGCTCTTACCCCCGAGCCTCCTCTCTACCTGATTGTTTACTTGAGGCAGGGTCCTTCAAGTTTCACTTCCTGCGTGATATGGACTATCACTATCACGTGATACTGTAAGGCTCCATTCACATATAGTAAACGCAGAAATCTTTACAACTGCACGGATCCCACTCATTTGCGGCTATTACTATAGCGGAATCCGCCATAAAGGCGCACCTGTACTATTTTGCAGGACGTGCGGTTTTGTCCTGTGCGGCCGCCACAAAAGTCTGAACAGTGCGCATTTGTGCATTTTTTTAATCTTATGATTAGAGCTGTTCTGCGCGTATTTGTAAGACCGAATAGGCGCGGACAACCGCTCCTTTTGTGAATGGAGCCTTTAGTGGCAGGGTCCTCTCGGGATCCAGAACGGGACTGACACCGGCATGAGGGAAAAGGGACAGCATGGACACATCTACAGTGCTGGATTACTGGTCCTTCCCACCCAGAAACAGGGCCGGCAATGTTGGTGGACCTAGGTGAGTATAACTTTACAATGTAAGAGGAAAACTGTGCAGAATGAGTCAGAGGGGGTATCTGGGGGGCTTAATGTTTGCCCGCGGGCTTAAGTTAAAGAGGACCCAAACTATGGAAGCTACAGAAAGCAAGAAGAGGGCAAAAGCCTATTCACCAGTATTGCCTGTGGACTCTTGGCAGCTGATTCTTTTTCCTGTCCTGATGTGTATAGTTCTGCACTGTCTCTGTATGGAGGTGGCCATTGTGATAGAAGCAGGGCCTTCTTCCTCATGTCAGTGCTGCCCCCTTATTTGATTTGTGGTGGAATATAAAGAAGCAGCTGAGGATCTGCAGAAGGCACACAATGGAAGAAGCAGAATAAGGGAGATCATTGCATACTGCAGCTTTCTCTTTAGCAGTGAGAACAGTTCTCAGCACAGTAGTGACGTCCCCGAATCTCCTGAGACTAGCAGCCAGAGGCAGCAGTGCCTAAGATCTCACACTGCAGATATACAGCTATGAGGCTGTAGATATAGGAGTGCCTAGAGTCTATATTTCTTGGTATGAGTGTGTCTAGGCCCTAGAGACAGCCATACCAAGAAATATAGGCACTCCTTTATTTCAGAAGGAATTCAAGATGATGGATACATTATTTAACCCAGTGTGCTTGGCCACACTTACTTTTGCTAGATATTCCCTATGAAAAAAGCAGATCTTTCCTTCTTGAGTTCATGTCCACTTTAAACACTTCAGCTTGAACATAATGCAGACATCTGGTTCCTATGGACATCAGTCCCCATTTTTTTTTATAGGGCAAACCCAGTGATGGTTGTACAATGAACTCAACTCAGACCAAATAAGGGTTTATTTGGTTTGCACAGTCCTTGCATTGACATTGGCTTGATTATCCATGCAGAGATCTCAGTGCAAACAAGGACGCACTGGGAATATTTGTAGCTGGAAAAGACAGGCGCTGAATAGGCTTTCTAGAGAATAGTTTTACTCTTGTAGAATATTGATAAGAAATAGAAGCCTGCTTGCTATAGCCAACGCGTCCTCTTCCTCCAGATAAATCTGCATTGAGGTTTCCAAGATGTTCTCCCCACTGCAGCATCAGCAAGTGCTGTTATAAATGATAAATTGCTGTATTCCAGAGCTCAGCCAGAAAGCTGCTTATCTGCTGTGCATGTTCTCACAGTGTTGGCTATACTGAAGATGCAGATCTTATTGTGTAAGAATTTTGTATAGAACATATGTAACCTATGGTCAAGACATGACTTCTTATAACCACGCATAGAGCTGGGATATGCAATGACCTGAATCCTGGTTATCGCCTTTCAATATCATTTTCTATTTAAAGCAGGTTTGTCACAAAATGTCTCCTAGCACCCTACTAGCAGAACATCATAGCCCCACATGGAACCCATATGTATATTTAGCTGCATCTAACCCTTCCTCCATGCTGCCCAAGGTATGGGACTAAAAGCTTCGATATGGCTTTGACACTTCTCCATTGTTTTGCAAGGCTCCTTGGCCAATATAGACCACCCTGTGCATTGTGCGTTGGTTCCCAGGTTCGATGAACTCCCACATTTACTCAACCTGGCTTTGACACTTCATTATCCTACAAGGTTCCCTGACCAATGTAGACCACCCTGTGCATTGTCCGTTGGTTCCCAGGTTAGACTAACTCCCACATTCACTCAACTTGGTTTTGACAATTCTCCATTATCCTACAAGTCTCCTTGGCCAATATAGACCACCCTGCGCATTGTCTGCTGGTTGCTGGTTCCCACATTGGACTTAAGCTGGCCATTCGCTGGTAGAGTTTTGTACGAATGTTCACGTGTAAAATCTCGTCAGAATGATTGATAATACCATCAGAGACTTGACGAATGTCATTTGAAATTTCATTTTGTTTCTACCATTCAATTTTGGAATGGAGTTTCTCCACTAAAAACCACATTCATTGTTGTAATTTTGTTCATTATACAAAAATATTCCACCTTGCTCACTCATTTTTTATTTTCATCACTACGGTCGGAATCCATTGTGGAATTGACCCCATTAACTTTTACAAAACCGAACAATGCTTCTGAAAACAAAAATGAAATTCTATCTGTGTATACCCAGCTGAACTCCTACATTTCACTGTGACTTGCTAAAGAAAGCCTGTACTGAAAGGTTATGTTGGTTGTCATGTCTGGCCTCTGCTTCTGAAAATGCTAGTTCTTGGTTGTCATTCTTTGACTTCAGTAGTTTATAACCTACTGATGTGGAACCCTTATTTGCATGCTTGTAACGGGTCAGTGACTCAAAATATATTGTCTCTGAATCTGACAGCCCAAAAATCTGACAGTAATCAGATACAGATGCTATCCTAAGGACTAGGGATGCACTGATACTGGTTTTTCGGTATCGAGTACAGATATTTTTTTTTGGTACCCATCGATTTACCAGAAGTCCCATTTAAGGAAGCCAGGCGGTGAGTCATTACACACTGCTTGGCTTCCTGATTGGCCGGGAAGCCAGCTCCCATGCTCCCTGGTGACGAGGGAGCACGGAGCTGTCTTCCTGGCCAATCAGGAAGCTGGGCAGCCTGTAATGACTCACCGCCCAACTTCCTGATACCAGAAGTTTCGGCATCGGGAGCAAATACTTGGCATTGCTACTAAAGACCATGTTACATTGCCAGTGGCAGAGCTGCAGCTGCCACTTTACCTAACGGAAGTCGGTCTTCCTGGCTGAAATGCTGCAGAATCTTGCTTTCTAGAGGGGGAGCAGCTAAAGTGCTGCTCCTTGCCAGTTCAGGCAGTCACAGATGCATCCTGGGAAATCTCATCTGTAAACAGCAAAATCTCCTAAGATGTGGGAACAAAGGCATCATTTTCCCCCTTAGATATGCATTGGGTCTAGCTCCTGGATACTGCCAGGAGGCAGAATAAGTTCCAGGAAGTAAAGGGAGATGGTTTAATCTGCCCTTAGTGAAAATGGCCACCATGAGAAGAATGGGAAAGAAAAAAAAAAGTGATGCAAAAATTAAAAATCCTGTATGTAGATTGTCATTAATAAGCACTTCTAAAGATGTCTTTGTTGGCATTGTAATTGGAGGCATAAGACATTCTGCATTCTTCACCCCCTCTTACGTGACTGCGAAGATTGTAAAACCAGGCTTAGTCATGTGAATTGCATTTTGTAACTGCCGTCCTCTTGTAAAAAAAGATTCATTTTTTTCTCTTTACCACTCTACCATCCTTCTTTTTCGTCCTTTCAGACCAGCGTTAAGACTTTTGTACACACTGAGGTGTAAAAAGGTCACCGTCTGCAAGAACTTAATAGAACCTTGCAGTTCCTGAAGAAAATCCAGAGTCTGCAAGAGCTTAATTTGGACCTTGCATTTTCTGAAAATCCCACAATGTCTATTCCTTTTTTTTTTTTTTTACTTGGTTATGCTGAATACACCTACTTACAGCGCAGCAAATCCAGCGTTGTCTGCTTCCCACCCACAGGTCTCTGCTGAAGGCCCGGTCCGGCACCACCATCTTTGCATCGGGAGCTGGCTGTGTCTTTCTGGTTCTTGCAGCCCTGCCACTTGATGATCCAGCGCTAGATCTCACTCTGCTAATACTACATCATACAGAGACATACAGGGCTGGATTTCCCACAAGGCCGACTGATGTCATGTGCAGATGAAGATCTGGCACTGTTACATATTGGCCATAGCGCCAGCAACTTGACATCTGCTGTGGTAGGTACTACAGCCTATGGGGGCATAGGTATCCTAGGAGGTAGCACGAAGGCAATGTACACGTGTGTCTTATAAGCATTTTATTTTTCTCCAATTTTTTAAATATTTTTTATCCCAGTGCAGATTAGAGTTTTTATTTACAGCTATGGGGCATTGCTGGCAGTTGTCGGTTGCAGGCTTCATAAAGGTAATTGACAGAAATGCTATTCAGCACCGGGGGCTCCTTTGCGTCGAGATGCACAAAGGAGACCACTGCCTTTGGCAAACCAGATCCTTTGTTTGAAGGAACATGCACATCACACACTGTCTTTGCAGCATTGGGATCAGGTACTTTTTGGCACTGCTGAGAATGATTTCTGGGTAGTTCCTTGTTGCCTTTTGCTTTTGACAGGGATCAGAACACTATTCATTTACCATTTAATCTTGCCACGTTTATAGCACTTGGAAAGACCTTCTGGTTATATTACATAAATGTTTACTTTGTTAAAACCCAACTTCACCCAGTCCTAAATTCTCAGGAACATAGACTCCAACAAGTGTTTGCAGAACATTTATTCATTAATAATTGGCATTCTTGAACCCCTTGATGATGCATCTTTGAGTTCCAGCCTGTGATTGAGTACAGATCTTACTGGGAGTGCTGGCTGTTGCTTTAAATGGGCATCTGGGAGGCTTCAGCAAGTTTCAGTACCATTAAAACTTGCTAAATGCTTATTCATATTAAGACTTCCATTTACCAATCCCAGACGTGCTTAAATGTGCTTTAAAACCGCTTTAAAGGCAAGGTTCACGTTTGGAATAAAAAAAAAAAATACACACATTCATGAAAGGAAACAAAATGTGCATTTAATAATTTTTGCATTGAGTCTGCAAAGCATTGTGACCGCGATCAGTGAATTGTGGGTGCAGTGTCTAGTCTCCTGCAGGTTAGGTACAGACTTCCAGTTATAGGGCTACAGGAAGTAATCAATGGACTACATAACTGCATTTGGGCTCCATTTGCTTTCTATGGGTCCCTCTGCTGTGGTAACAGATGGGGCTTCCATACTACCCACGATATGGGGAATAAAAGCTTTGACATGGCTTTGACACTTCGCCATTATCTTAGAAGGCTCCTTGGCCAATATAGACCACCCTGTGCATTGTGCGTTGGTTCCCAGGTTAGACCAATTCCTACATTTACTCAACTTGGCTTTGACACTTCTCCATTATCTTACAAGGCTCCTTGGCCAATATATAACACCCTGTCCATTGTACAGGAAGTAATCAATGGGGCTCCATTTGCGGTCTATGGGTCCTTCTGCTGTGGTGACAGATGGGACTTGCAGTTTTTCCATACAGGGATTCTTCTGAATGGATGCCATGGCTGTGCCCTGCTGAATACACAATAAATACAGGACACACAGGGAGAAGAATGCCACTATTCAGGAGTGGCGGTGGGGCGGTTGAGGGTAGCGTAAAATGTGACCCTACCTTAAATAAATATGGGTGTAACATGAAACATGGCCAGAGTATTCTTTTAAAGCTCTAAATTGTAATTGTACTTCCAGAGGTTTTCAGTCTTTCCAAGAAGGTTCTTATTCAAGTACTTCCTGCAATGGGGTGACACCTGTATCTCAGTTGGGCTGTCACACGCATATCCCAGGTGAAGTCTACAAGCAGCCATGCCAGCACACATTGTACAGCCGTGGTCTACTGTTACAAACTTTGGTGATTATTGGATACACAGTGGTTGGGAAAATGAAATGTAGTCCAGTTAAGGTTGACAGCTCCCTAATGTGAGCCTGTGCTTTACCCATTTAGGAAGCTCTTGTGACATGGACAGTACACAGAGCTGGGCAGACTTCATTTACCCTCCCCCATACCTGGAAGGACTGGATATATTGCTTTCCCATGTAAACAGAACAGTGGGGAATGAAAGCTAATGAAGTATTGAAAGCTTTGGGGCCTTGCATGGGCAAAGCACACCTTTTAATTGATTTGTAAATGCTCACCAAATGTCATTCACTTCTGACTAGTTTATGCCTACTTGGAGGACCTTTCTTTGCTCATTTATTGAAGCTACATCTCCCAGTTATATTTTTTAACGTATCTTGCGGAAACTTGATGCCAATATTTGTAGTTGTGGTGGACACAGATGTAAAGCTGAACTAGGAATACAGGTGAGAACATTTTTCCTCGCAAATGAGAATCCTGCATGTGGTTTAGCTTGCCAGCAGCCTCCTAGAAATGAGTAGTACCACTTTCAGGGGTTGACTTCAATTTAATTTTGCAGGTCTTTAAATATCTTCGCTAGCAGTAAAAGAAAACCCTTTCAGAAGGGAATATCAAGAGCGTTTGAGAAAGTAATTATTGCATCTCGAGGATAAGCATGGCAAGACTGTTTTCTTTAAATCTCCGGGTCCCAAAAATAAAACCCAGATTGCGCGCACATTGAAGCCATCTGCAAAGGCCAATCCCGAACAACTTGGAAAAATAGACGCCTTCGTTGTTTTAATTGCCGAGTGGGTGGCTGAGTTCACATGTCATGCACAAACACAATGTGTACCCAGGAAATGGAGCCAGCTGCCGTGTCCTCGCAGTCGTCCCGTTTGTGGGGTCTTAAAGTGTGCTAGTCAGCAAAGGATAGGAATGGGAGCAGTTTTCCATCAGGAAGTGCCGTTCGTGAGTGTACAGCTTGGTGAACTTCTACGAGCAGCTAATCCCTCTCTGGTATTTATCTTTTCATAGCCTGAGTGGCAGGCAGTAGGTTGATGATGCAATGTGCATTTAGAGCAATGATGAAATTTCGGTAGCCAATATGTTTAGCTCGGGGGGGAAGAATTCTAGATAGACATTGTAGCACTAGGTTCTACACCTGGCCTATTCATAATCCTAATGGATATTGATCAGGAAGGACAGTCATTTGTGCTGCATATGCAGCTGACCTATTCTGACTAGATCTAGAATAACCTAATCTGACACATTCTGCCATTGTATAAATCATTTTAGGTTAAAAAAAACCAAAATAAAAATCTTAGTGCAAGAGAGCAAACGTTCGAAACAATCAATAGATGCCGAGATATCGACAGCTGAATGCACTCAACATTTTAACTTTTCCTGGTCTGAATAAAATGAATCCACAACCAAGCTTTCCAATTCTGTACTAGCCAATCATTACAGATTATTATGGAGGCAGCAGAACATTTTTAAGGGCCAGCTCAATGGACGGCAACTAGAGAAAAATGTAAAAAGTTAGGCGCCAGCTTTAACCCCCTTTCACTAGAAATCGCATCAGCATACAGCTCTGCATGCGTATATGAAATCATCTTACATTCATTAGTTAACCGAACATATTTTTCTTTTATTTACAATTGCTTTTGCAGTTCCTGGTCCTCTTGGACATTAGTGGTTTAATGTGCCCAAGTTGTGCATCCTGGGAAGGTGACATCGGCAGAGATTTGCTGTGAAATCTCATTTGTAATCTTGCGAGATCTCAGGGAAAGGCATTTTCCTCCCCTGAGACGATGTGCATGGTCACATGTCCTAGTCACATGTGCCAGTAATGCAGGAAGTAAAGGAAGATAAATTAATCTGCCCTGAGTAAAAATGGCCACTGCGAGAAGACTGGGGAAGAAAAGAGAAATAAGTTATGCAAATAATAAAAAGCCGACAATTATCTAGAAGTATGTGTTTGTAGATTACCATTACTAAACATTTTCTAAACGTGTTTTTGTTGTCATACGGGTAAAGTTCCTCTTTAGGAGCTGTGGCTATATGGCTCCTGGGATTTGTCCAGACCTGCACTAAGGCCTCATTCAGCACTGCATTTTGTAACTTGGGTGCCTAAATACATCTCTTTAACGGAAGGAATTCCATTGTTTTCAATGCCCCCTGTTCACATCTGAGTCTTGACACTTGTAGCAAAAAGCCTGTAGTTTAAAAACAGTACATGAGTTTCTTCTGGGGCAGAGTCGAATGTTTTGACCCCAATAGACTTCAGTGGGAACGCCTGGAAAATGTGCGTTAGGTCTCATTCACACCAGAGTGTTATATAAATCGAAGCTACAAAATCTTCAACATGTCTTCTATGGTACCTGTTCACACTTGAGTGCTCCAGCACCTGTAGCAAGTCCGTCACTCCAAAAAGTACAGGTGTTTTTCAGGCAAAAACAATCATTTTGGCCCCATAGACTTCAATGGGAGTGTCTGGAAAACTTTTGAAAAATGAGTGTGTTTGTGTGGACTTTTCAGGTGCTCCCATTTAAGTCCTATGAGGGCCAAAACCACTCGATTCTGCTTCTCTACTACAGGTAGTCCATAAAAACATGTGCAAATGCCTGTAAATGACTCCTGTAAATCGCATGGCTGCGCTGATTCTTGGGTGTGAATACAACTGAACTTGCATTGTTTGCACATTTTCTTGCCTAGCAACTAGCTTTTCATTGGCTGAAATATTTAAAAAAGAAATGCCAAAGCATGAAATGTGCACAAAAACTGCTGCACAAGCGTTGAAAGAAATGACCAAAGACACTACACGGCTTAAGTGTTAATTTGGCCTTATACAGCCGGTATTTGTTCCTCCCGGGTCCATCACTCCCAGTACACACGAAGAGCGGCGAAGGAGGACCACCAATAGTAGCATTTTAATGCTGTATTGAGCAAAAGGTACACAGGATATTTCAGGTGGAAACACTTTATCAGAAGTGCTGACCTTCCTTTTAGGTGCAGGAAGCATTATTGGCAGCACCCCAAAACACATAGATGCTGCACTTCAAATTACAGGTTCTAACCCGTGTTATTGTAGGCACAAAAGCATGAATGATCCCTTGGTGTATGAACCCCAAGTACCAGCTTTAAATGGCTTTAATAGTAGATGTGCTCCCAGATAGCTACAACCATGAGTTCTTGAAGTCCTTGTACAGCTTCCTGTATTGTCACTCTGTGGTCTGGAGGTTTAACTTGGTGACTGTGACAAAGGATCCATCTGTAAATAGGCTGCCCACAAACATAAGGTGATTGCCACACTTGTGAATGGTCTGGCATAGCAAACATGTTCTCAATTCAAGAGTGTTCATTCAAAGTATACAAGTGTGATGGTGGCAGATAGTACCAACGAATGCATCTGGTCAGGGAATTGTACCGTTGTTGCATTAAGTTGGTCCTGTAAATATCGTTCCTACTTTTTATCCTTCCTCTGATGGAAATACAGAATAATTTTTTATGAGATGATTCTTCATTCTCTGGAGTTTGTTACTAAATCTCTGCGTTCTTTGTGTCTTTAGGGTAACCACTTTGACCAGTATGAGGATGGACACTTGGAGATTGAGCAGGCCTCTCTGGACAAGCCCATTGAATCGGTAAGACGGTGCATTTTAGTCAGGCTTCATTTTCTTTGTATTTTTTTCTTTTCGTTTACTTGCCCACTGAGACAGACTTTAGAAGATGTAGGAGTCCAGCTTAAAGCAATCATTGGTGGTTGTTTTTTTTTATTTTTTTTCCAATTTTATTTTCATTTCTTTTTGTTTCCTTTTGCTTTGCAATCTGTATTTCAACATTTACTTATTGAAAATGGCCGTGCACTATCTGGCGGGCCTTTGGAAGTCAAGGGGCAATGTGGCTGGCCCTTTGCACGAGAGGATAGAAGCATACTCCGTTGTATTCACATAGTCTAGAGAATAGGTGGTCTTTTTATAAAGCCAGTTTTGGCAACAATCCACCTGTTTTGTTTAAAGTGGACGTGCCAGCCACACACAGGGGAGGTGGCCATCTTGGAAGTTTAAACCGTATTTATCCTGCACGCTTTGTAGGAGTCGGTGTTTTGACTAATGCAGAACATTAAGCTTACAAGTGGTCATCTGCTTGGTGTGTATCGTTACACGTCCACTTTTAAGTGAAATGCACATTGAAGCTCAGCTGGGACTTGCAGTCTCCTAAATACGGCGGTGACCAAGGGTGATTTATTCATCTGTGTGCAGTGCCTTAGAATCCACTTTTTACTTATTTTTCTTTAAGTTTTATGGAAACTTGAAGGTGGACCTGCTATTTATTTCTGTGCTAATGTTGCAACGAAAGCTGATGTGGAAAGATAGACCTCTCCATATTTGTCTCCATCCCAGTGCCCACCCTCTTTATAAACAATACAGTTTTGTTTTTTTCCTTGTGTTTCTTTGAGACACTGAGGATTAAGCTGCCAATATATCCTCCGTTAAGGCCACCCAAGACTTCTCCACATTGGGTGGGCCAATCTGCAGGCCACAAGATGCATTAGTTCTGTTGCGTGGGGGTGAGATTTAGTTGATATTCGCTCATTGCATGCAAGGCAGCCCAGAAGGACATTCCACATTTATGCACATATATCACTTTCAAATCTTTTAGTGAAGTTAAATAGTTCCTACATATGCATATTAGTTTTTGTATTTAGCTATATGGCTGGGGTTCATAAGAGAAGGCTGATATGCCAAAATTCTGTGACTTCTTGAGGAGGGGGCGGTTGGAAAGGAAATGCACAATCCTCTCCATCTGCTGGGTCTTAGTCCTTAGTCCTTAGGTCTTAGAACGTCAGGCCAAAGTCCCATCACGTGGAAGGCTCAGGACTGTGCCAGAGTTCCAGGAAGTAAAGCGTGATATATTAATCTGCCCTTAGTTAAAATGGCCACTGCGAGAAGAATGGGGAGGAAATGGGGTTGGAAAGCCAAGGCACAGTCCTCTCCATCCACAGGGTCTTAGGTCTTAGAGCATCAGGCCAAAGTCCCATCACGCGGAAGGCTGAGGACTTAAAGAGACTCAGTGGAGGGGGAACGAAAAGCTTTAAATCTTATGCAGTTTGACTTTCAGTCAGTCTGCATTTGCAAAGGACTTTGGGTTCTATCCATAGGACTGCCCTTCAGCCTGCCCTAGTTGTACCGGCTCCTCTCCTGTATTGCTTACTCTGATTTCACTGCACACTGTGAGCTTCTTAGGAGGAGGAGCTCCAGCAAGTCGGCCACCCCTCCATACTGCCACCACCCATCAAGGCATTTTGATGTTTGTAACTTCTCCCTAAAGCAAATCCACTTCTTGTATCGGGGCAAGGGGGCTCTTGAGAGAAGTACTGAGTCAGGGAGGTGGAATGTTTTCAGAAAGCAATGTACAGCACCCTGATGGCCCCTCCCACTAGTCCTAACCTGTCTGCATTGCATAGCAAAGCACAGAGATCCAATGGTGACATCAAATGTTTTAGTTAGCTTGTTGATGAAGGAGCGGAAGGTGGAACCATAAAAGTAGATGTAGGCAAAGTAGATGAAAAATTATCACCAGCTTTATTTTTAGAGCTATGTCCATGCCTGTTCATCTTAAATTGTTTCATAGTAGTAACGGCTTACTTTTAACTTTTAGATCAGAAGATTACTCAACCTTTATGAATGGAAGACAAACGTTTCTACCCTTCTCTATCATCTTGTTATGCAACCTAACAGTGACAGGTCCACTTCAAACCATACTATAAACTTATAGGGGAAGGGTTCAGGAAACAGGGTGGCAGCACATCACAGTGCCATGCCTGGTCCCATAGTATTCTTCCAAGCCTTGTTCCTACCTCCAGTGTTTACGCCGATAGGTTCTTACTCACAGTCCATATAAAAAAAAAAATGTGGGGAGGATTAGCCGAAAAGCTCCTACTATGGTCACTTTTCCTGCCACGTCTGTGCAACCAGCTGAGCAGCAATGTACATCTCTGCCCAGTCGTAGGTCTGTGTTGTGTTTGTGTGTGTCTGTGTGTAGATGGTATACAGAACTTTACACAACTTTGGCCCTATCTGGCCTTTCTCTTCCACAGCAGTTGATCCCAATATTAGCTAAGCTGCTCATGACCTGGTTTGTATTGCACGCTCTGCCTTTTTTTTAATTTACCTTTTTTCTTTTAGTTTTCTTTTTTATATATATATGATATACATTTTTCCTCCTTTTTTAAAAATATTTTCCTTAAGTCATTCACTGCTGGTGAGTTCAGTTTGGTAGCGCTGTTCTCCCCAGCAGTGATGGTTGTAATATTCTAGGACTTTTTTTCCTCCTCTTTCCCTTACCCTTCTCCTTTCTGTTTTGGTCCAGTGAACACCACGTATATATTTTGTGTGTGTGTATATATATATTTATATAATCTTCCCTTTTCTCTGCTATGTGCTGGCATGTTGCTAGCTAAAAGTGCGCACAAGGTAATGCTGCAGAGGAGGATACCACTGCACTTGGAGCTTGGACCGACAACGTTCACTACTCTGCCTCTTCTAGACCTGTGGTTTCCAAGTACTGGTGTCTCTTGACCCTTGGTGTTTAGGGAATAAGGGGGTTATTTGTAAAAGAAAACCTCAAAAACAGGAAGGAGATGTGTGGTCTTCCCTTGGTGACCAGCATTAATTTTGTTGCTACAGGCAGTAACTGTAATTTTGTAAAAACTGTAATAAATAGGCCCCTTTTGGCATGGACGGCTTTGGACAATCTGTTCCCATATTAGATTGATTAGCGGATCACTTTGCGGAGCCATATCTTTGTTTAAAGGTAGCCCTTCATCCCCAGGCTGGGCCGTCTGGGCCAGTTCTTGTGAAATAATTGTAACTAATACATTCTTTTGGGTAGCTGCCGGTGGAAGGACGGGCTCTCCTGCACAGACCTGCTCCTCTTTTGAACAGGTTCTAGGGTATAGCTGGTTTTTTCCAGGTCCCTCTTTAGGAAGACAGTTTCTTCACACATAATAAAAAAAAAAATAAGTTTGTAAAGCTCAACCTCACATTGATAAGATCATTTCCCAAGAAGTGAACCTCTCCCTTCTTTGCGCCCTGAAACCTACAGCTCTTTATTATGCAAATGAACACATGGTCTAGTTGACTTACGCTTGGTCTAAGGCTCCATTCACACACGAGCGGTTTTCAGCCGTACGAATATGCGGTTACGTAAAAAACAATGCATTGCATTGTTCAGACTATTGTCGCACGTCCCGCAAAATAGTCCAAGTGCCAATAGTCCATGGGCGGATTCCGCAAGTATGTTAACGTTTGCGTGGTTTCATTCTAAGCGGAAAACACTACCGCTATGTGTGAATGGAGCCTTAAGCTGGGTGTATACTGTCAAATTTTTTTTTTTTTCTTCGTTCAACCCACAGGCTGAACTAAAAATTATAACTGATTCCTCCATCCATGCTGAACAGCGTGGATGGAAAAATCCCCCACTGTTGCCATTGCATTCTAGCAGCGGCCGTAGAATTGTGGTTGGTTGCTTGATCCGTTCAGCTGACTATTAACCAGCCGTCTCCTTCGATTCTGATCAAGGAATGCTGGGCGGAAAGTTGCCAACAGGGGCACCTACTGTGCGACTTTCTTCCGGTTCATCAAGAACCGCCTGTAATTCGCATAGTGTATAGCTTATGTCTAGTTATGCACATCACTGTGATGAACAACCTCTTCGGCCAATAGTACAGCCCTGAAGGCAAAAGCAGATGGGCCACAGCTGGTAGCTGCAGTTGGAATTGGCATAATGGAGTAAGTGGGCATGTGTGTTTTGTGAGACTTTTGTCTCTTCCCAGGGCAGTCTATACACAAGGAGCACTTTAGGTTGGTCATACAAGGAGCTGTGCATATAGACCTTGTCAGCAAATGTGCTGTATGTCATGTACATAATGTACATACACATGAGAACAATGGTTCTTTAGGATTGTCACATTTATGTCCACAAGTCTCCTTTATAATACTAGATGACTGGTAATGGACAAACCTGATGATCAGATTTTGTTAGGGTTTCTTTATATCTAAGGTTATGTATTGTGACTGCTGCATGGAAATAAAATGCCCAGCAGGTGAAACCTTGAAAGTGAACCTAGAACACAACTCTTCATCTATGGCCACTTTTACATATGTAGGCCTTCTATTGCTTCAAGGAAGCTGGACATGTTTTACTTCATGAAGCAGTAGAAGGAAGCTGGACAAGTTCTGCGTTTTATGCAGGGTATGAGGGTCCCCCTTTGTAGGATGTTTAGACCCAGTTGGTTGTCTGGGGAGATCAGGAAGGGATGAGGTTCCTGAGGGAGTGTTAGCCGGCCTCTGCAGCAATACCTGTGGGGAAGAGTGTGGTGTTGGGCTATGGTAGATCTCTGAGAGTCTACAGATTCTAGCCTTGCACTTCCAGGTGAGCAGCCAAGGTATTAATGATGTAATTGTAATGGTCCTTTCTGAGTTTTGGAATCTTTGCTTTCTGCATAAAAAGTACTGCACAATCCTAAAACCAAACTTTGTTCTTAAGCAAACATCACCCTTGGAACATCTAAAAGTGTCTTGACTAGTCTACTTTGCAGACTGAAATATTTTAAAAGAATAAAAAAAGATTTGAGCTGGTATAACTGTGAAAATAAGTGTCTGGGCTGCCTTTTTAAATGCATTCCTTAAGTATGGCCTCCCGGAGAGATTGATGGTGTTCTAGCTGTGGCGAAGGGAGAATTTGCACATTCCCATGGAGTGCATCCGGCAGGATCTGTGGACTCTGAGACTGCCTGGGTCCAGCTTGGCCAATGTTAACCCTTCCCCTACCGGAAGGTTCTTGAAACGAACCAGGCCGCGGGCAAATGAGAAGGGGTTATTTATTGGCGCCAAGTTGGGCACCGCACGGCATAGCCTGACTCAACAACTTCCTCTCTGTCCGGCCTTGGTGGTGTCAACTTGTAGTGAGCTGCAGGGCTTGGTTTTGAGGGGCTGGTCGGGGTCTCTCAGCCCTGCAAGTATGCATGAGATTACCACAGTGAGCATTCAGTTCTTAATACAGAGCACGCTGAGCTGAACTTAACACCCACTCAAGAGCAGGTGGAGGTGGAGTTGTGAGAGCAAAATAGAGGTGGCATATTATGACATCTGTTCACTGGCAGTGTGGTTCTTTCTTGTGCGTGCCCCACATACAGACAGCTGTCACTAGGCCCATGTTCCTCACTGCCATTCCCCTGCTGATCTCATGGTCATGGCACAATATCTATAGTGACTCATTCACAACAGCTATTATGTCCCAGATGCTAGCCACCCAGACACTCAGTTTTTTTTATATGTAGCAAGGATCTCTTACCCATATTCCTGTCTGATGAACTGTTCGGTTACCACCTCTATTTTGCCCTTCATGTTTTGTTTGCAGGTGAATAAATTATTGATCTCCAGCCATACAGTATACAGATTGACTGAATCAATGATCGGAGTTGGGTTTCATTTGTCGGAACTTGTATTTATGAGCCTTTAGTGCTACACCGGCCCCCATGTGAAACAGTTTGTGTTTCATGGCACTGTACGTAGTAAACAAGCTTTTGCTGCTGATGAACACACACAGTGTCCATGTTTGTTGTGCTTTATCTATGCACTTATCTCCATCAGTGTAGTTGGTAGATGTATCGATAGACTGGTGTGCTATCTGCAGGTATTACCATTAATTTACACTTTGCTGATTGCTGGGTGAGCACAACTAGAGCATACAGTGTCCAAAGCCAGTTCAGTGGTCAGCAAAGTCTCTAACACCCATCTGCTTCATACAGAATATTTCTCTTTTTGGTGGGTTCATCCAAACACTGCTCAGATGCTGCCACAATACAACTTCAAACAGGGCACGTGTCATGGTAGACCTTTTGAGAACCCAGCAGTACCAATAAGATGCATCCATCTGTCCATACTGACCAACTGCATCCAGGAAAGGCTCGGGCAATGGTGTAGCTGCAAAGGCTTGCAAGTATGAGTCCTCAGCAAGGGGGTTTAATGACTGGATGACTTTTCCCAGCAGGCACTGCTCTTGACTGGCTCTGTAAGTGATGCCAATGTCTGCAAAGTGCATCCATCACCTTCCCTACCAAATGCCATCTTCTATCCGTTTTTTTTCTTTTTAACTTCTTCATTCTTTCCCATTTCCTCTCCTCTTGCCCCACTCCTCTGTAACCCCCTAGCACTTAGCCCAGCCCTCCAGTTTACAACCCTTCATATTACTTTGTCTATGCCTTTTCATTTCACTTCTCCTGCTTTCATATCTCTATTATAAGCCTTTAACTTGCAAGCAGTGGCTTGGTGACAATGCAACAAAAAAACATTAAAATAGAAAAAATACCAAAAAATCTGTGTTTCTTACTGTGTTACGTTTAATTGTTCCTTTGACAGCCCTGTTTTTAAAGCCAGGTTCGTATTTCCACTCCACTTGTATTATCTTTTGGAAACTAGCAATGCTTTCCCCATTTTGTCTGTCTTTTTTAACCTTCCTTGTAGAAAGCTCATAGTGATTTTTTCCCCCCCTCCCTCTTACCCAAGCAGAGTGCCTTCCCTCCCCTGAGCAGCCTGGTCGTGCCCTCTTTGCCTTTGCGCTGTAGCATTCTAGTGAGGTTTTTGGCTACGTAAAGTTTCATGTACTACTGATCTGAAATCCATGTGTTTACAGGTAGCCTATAGTCTAAGTTGGGCTTTCACGGACCATACAGTTTCCCAACTTGCAGTAACCTCTTCAATATAGGTTTAGCACAGGGCTGGACAAAACCCGGGAACCAGGTAGTCAGTGCTCCGCACAAACTACAGCTGGCACTTTAATTATGAGGTTTACCGTAATATAGTTGTCAATGGAGCTGGCTCCTGAATTCCAAAATCATTTGTCCACCCCCTGGTTTAGCACTATTTTTTCTTTATCGTAGGGCACATAGATCATGGGCAGTTTTTATAAGAAGTCCTATCTGATCTAAACCGATCCCAACTGTTTTTGTGCAGCTTAAATTGCCTTCCTTTTTAAACTATTACATGTTCAAGTCCTGTCAAAAAAGTACTATCTTGTATCCAACAAGGGCAACCTTATTGGCCATTTAGGAATTATTGAATATGGAGGTGGCAGGTTGGCATAGCTTAGTCATGAAGTCAGTAAGTCGAGCCCTCCTTTACGAAGTTTCAAAGTGGTGCACAAAAGGAGGGGGACCTGGCTAGGAAGAGTTGGTGCCTTTGATTAGGAAGGGTTTTTAAAAGGATAAAGGCACGTGACCGGTTTACTTTTACAGCTTATTTACCTGTAGGAAAATGTTTTTGGCCAGTGGGTTGATTTATGCACTGGTTGAAGCTCTCATGAGCATGTGGAGTTTTATACCCGGTATCCACTGTTTTGGTGGATTTGGGTAACCTATGGGTACACTGCTTTCCAAACCTAGTGTGAAGTTACAAGTTGGTCATTTTCCTCTGGCAGTCCCCTCATTTTGTGTGATCTGCCTCTTGCCGGGGACTATGTACAAAGCCTGTTTGTTCAGGTAAGGGGTAACAGTAGTACCTCGGTTCACGAACGCTGCTGTTTGCGAACAATTCGGTTCGCGAGCAGGAAGTTTGGCAACATTTGACTTCCGTTCACAAACTCCGCAGCAGGTGATGAACACAACCGCAGCCATCTTCCCTGCTCTGACACTGGTCGTGGCTTCCTCTAGTTGAGATCGTGGTCTGATCACAGTTTGATTTGGTTCGCTACCAGAATCGTGGAACGAATTAAGTTGGTGAACCGAAGTACCACTGTATTAGTACCATGATGGGCAGTGAGGCAAGATTGGGGATACAAAGCCATCTGCATAGATCTCTGTGAATTTTTTCTAAGTGGCTTCTTTAAAAGCATGACCTTTATGGTGTAGCAGTAGACACTTTTGCATCTGCTTCCAGTCAACCTCCTAACCTAGTTTATCATTCCACAGAGCACACAGTTTGCTTACAGCTGGCTGCTTTAATAATAAATAGCCTTGTTATACATAAGCCTTATTTAGCAAGCGCTTGTGTTCATAAAAAGTATTTAAAAAGGTATAAACATTACACCGTAATATGCAAGGGGAACAAAACAGCATTCACGTGAACCAGTTATGTCTGCTAAAGTGTATTAACTGATGTTATTGCTGAAGTGGAGGGGTCTTGTCTTGGATAGAACGGGGATGGGTTAGAACTACTGCTGGCTGTGTCTCTCTCTTTTTGGGAAATTCACTCTCTAATGACCCCCTATGTAACAAAAAGAAAGTGAGGGTAAATCCAAAATTTGGAGTTATTATTATTATTATTATACAGGATTTATATAGCGCCAATAGTTTGCACAGCGCTTTACAATATAAGGAAGACATTACAGTCACAATACAATTTAAGACAAGATGGTAAGGAGGGCCCTGCCCCTGAGGACTTACAATCTAAAAAGTTGTCACCAGAATGAGAATAGAGGGGAGATCTTCCAATGTGGACTCCTGTAACAACTGTCTTGAGAGGGGATTTCTCTCACATCTGTTGCATCTACAGGACAGGAAGTGAGGTGAAATCTCTTTTAATGATACATAGATGGCCTGGATTAAAAAAAAAATGCTTGATTAAATCTAGTGGTAGAGCTTGAAATACTCCTCCGTCTGGTGCGCTCTACTAATCCACAAGGTTCCGATTTGTGGAAGGGCCCTCGCCGTCCTCCCATACAGTGCAGGACTACTGGTCCTGCATTGTATGTGATGACATCTAAGTGCGGTCACCAGATGGAGTGCTGAAAAAAAAAAAGGGGAGCCCCACTGCAAGGGTATTTTTTTTTTTGTGCTGCCCAGTGTAGGGCTTTAAGCATTCCCTACTCTATCTCTAATGGGGAAAAAAGTCATTAATGGCTATTGACAGTTGATTTATGGGGGCAGGACTTCTGGTCTGCTTGTAGACCTGTATGTAATCGGGGGATCCAGAGTTTGCAGGCACCTCAATCTGGTTCTAGCAGTGTTGGTTTATACACTTTTATTTTATGACTGGTTCATTTTGTTACATTTCCCAGGCCCTAATTACTGCATTCGGGACTTTCCAAAATATTTCTTCACAATCTGTCATGATGGGTTTTCCGATCATCAAGATTGAGTGCTGTTTTGTTCTTTCTTTTGGCAGACTGTGTGTTTTTTTCGAATCTTTCTGGCAGACTGTTGTGTTTTCCAGCCTTTGCAGCCATGTGTTGTATTTTGCTGAAGGGGGAATCCTTTAATTAAAGAAGTTATCGCCTTTGAGATGGAGGAAAAGGCTTCCCATGGCACCTTGACCTGGGCTACTGTGCTTCCCCCCCACTTAGAATCCTGGAAGATCAGTTGATGGTAGTCTCTTTAGATGTCAGCAAGTGGGCCTCTGTTGGTGCAGCACAGCTCCAGCTGGCTAGGCAAGAACTTTGTACTAACACTTAAAAGGGCCAAGCCCCCCCCGAAGCTTCAGAGATGCTTTTTTATAGACCGCTGGTCATTGGGGTTCATGAGCAGAGAAACCCAGTCTGCCTTAAGGTTTTTTTCTTTTTTACTGTTTAGGAATGAAATAAAGGCAGCATATCCATATCACATCTTAAGTACCCAGGGAGCCCCTGAGCCTCACTTATGATTGCATATTATGACTTCAGATGTAAAGTTGAAGCCCTGTCCACCCCTCCCACCTCCATATTGGTCCACAAGGACACCTTGAGAAGCAGGAGAAGCGTGACCTGAGCCTCACGCCTTAGAGCACCAGATGTACATTTGATTCTAGCAATTTAAACCGTATACCATCAGGTGTAGTTTACATCCCTCTATAGATGGGTACATCCTCATTGAAACACATGTTCCTACTACTGTTTTTAATGCATCCAATATTACCATCTATCGAAGATTAGTTGTAAGGCACATTCCAGCTTGTTGGAAAATCTGGAGTGTTTGCGGAGACGCACACAGCTTACTAGCACCCACAACTCACCCATGTACCCATGTTGTTGTCAAAGACAGTTGGATCTATAATGCAGCAATACCCCGCACAGAAAACCAACAATATGCCAGCAAATTTCACCACCGCCTAAGCACACACCAAAGCTGGTCACTTCCATTTATTGCATCACTTCCCCTTTAAAACACTCCCCTACTTGCAGGGCATTTTGGAATCATTTTTGACGCCTCCTTAATGCCTTAAATATGTCTCCCGAATGCCTTGTTAACGCTATGGGCGCATTAATCAGTGTTGCTCTTTTGATAAATTTGGTAAGAACCCTTAAGCTGGCTTTACACCTATAGATTATCTGCTGGTTTTCTATGAGATGTAAAAAGTGCCACAGATTCCTCCATCTACGCTAAACTGTGTGGATGGAGGAATCTCCCACTGGGCCAAGCTTCAGTATCTTGCCAGTCAGCACCGCTGGCTCTCAAAATACCTGAACAATGCCTGCATCTGATCAGATTCTATAGGTCCAATCATACTCTATAGATGTATAGCCAGCTTTACTGCTGGCAAAAAAACATTGTACTGTTATAATGAGCCTGAAGTTGTACATATACAGATCTTTCCGCCTGACCCATTAGATACAAATTCAGCCATCGATATTAATCAGCAAAGACGACTGCGTACACAGGGTGACCTTTTGTATGACTTCCATCTTGTTAATTTTCCTGTAGGATTTCCATCACAGCTGCATTTTGGGTATACGTCTTGCATACAGCCAGCTTAATATCTCTCATTTTATCCACTGTGTTTTGTAAACGATGATTGTGAATGGTTTACAATTCATGATGCAGCTATGTTCCTATCCATAGCTGTCATTAGCGGGCACTGATCAACACCTCCCTACTCTGCTATTCTGCAATGCGCCTTTGTGCATAGGAATGCAGAACAAGACTCCCTTCCATGTCCTGCTACGTTCCATCCCTGCAGTATGAGTCACTCACCCCCCTTCCTTCAGCCTTTCTCTATTGTTCCCCCCCTCCCTCCCTCCCTCCCTCCCATCTTCTTAGTGCCTTGTAGTACCTCCCCTTCACCATTGCACGGAAATATTGTCTCCGTAGTAGACTGCATTGTCTTTATGCAAGCTCTGAGCAGTCTTTCGGAAAGCACAGTGATCTGCTAAAGTGCAGCAGCAGTAGAGTCCGTCTATATTGATGTGACCTACAGCCCTGACAGACGTTAGTTTATAGAGTACATACGAGTTTGGTTCTTTGTCTTTAGCCTTCAGGTAGCCATTTTGTTTTGTCAATCAAAACTGAAAACCTCACTGCTAAAGGCAACAACATGCCTCATCGCCTTTTAGTTTCTGCATTTTTGTTTTGTGCCACAGGAATTTTTTTCAAATTTTTGGCCTCTGAAATGTATGCTCCCACCATGTGCAGGTGAAGCATACGTTTTGGGGTCTTCTGCCATCTAGAGTTTAGACCTGATTGCCTAAAGGGAAGATGAGACACTCTGCTGGGACCCCCTTTCCCCCTCCATGCCTCTCTGTTTTTTTGCTTTATCATTTGCACTTACACATCCTTGGCTGTTAACCCTGTCCTGTCTCACCCTTTTTTGCATTAGAGGCTATGCAGTCATTCATGAATCCCATTTGATTAAAGCCAGGCCTACAGGTGTACCTCTTCTTCTGTTTACTTCTCTCCCATGATTACTCTTGTCTGGATAACACTAACACCAATGGTTTCTTCCGAAAAACAAATACAAATAACATTTTGCTGCATGCTTTTAGTTACGTCTGAGATGATCAAAAATGTCATTGCGAAAGCTAAGTTGGAAGCCAAATGGTATATACGAGTCTTGCTACAATGTTGGCTTCTGGGTCACTTACAAGTCCGTGTCTTCGAGAGTTTCCCCTCAGGGGACGAGTGCTGTCCCATCAAGAGTTAACGAGAGCCAAACTTTTTGAAACTTGGAAATCGGTGTGATAGGCAGAATTACAAGCTATATAAAGTCAGGTGATGCCTACCCAAAATTTGATGTAAGCATTGTTACATTTTAAAGGGCCAGTGAACCTAAAATACACGTCATCCTCATAAGCTGTAATATCAACTTGCTCTTTGGCCATTAAAGCTGAATTCCAGACAGATATAAAAGTCTTCATATATATTAATCATGAGTTGGGTTTTTTTTCTTTTTCTAATGCAAGTAGTGTAAGAGGCAGAAGTCGTACAGGTATCAAGCTTTTGCAATCCCCTGTACTACAGAGCTCAGAAAGGAAGAAGCATCTCAAAAGAGCCATTTAGTTGTGCTGATAGGAGAAGAGAGAGATATAGAGATCTGCTTCTCCTTCACTGTCCAGTCACAGGCTGTGGAAGGCACAATACCTTTTGTTACTCAACTGCAGCAAGGTCGCCTGTCCTGTCTG
This sequence comes from Nanorana parkeri, assembly GCF_000935625.1. Classification (NCBI taxonomy): domain Eukaryota; kingdom Metazoa; phylum Chordata; class Amphibia; order Anura; family Dicroglossidae; genus Nanorana; species Nanorana parkeri. The sequence continues at coordinate 1,761,136 of NW_017306455.1, forward strand.
GCAGGGCTGTGCTGTATATCCTTTCGGCAGGTAAAACGGCTCCTATGTATGCGTTTCATCTGTATTTAGCTATTTACCTGGAGTTCAGCTTCAAGCAGGCCTGTACTAGAAGCTTTTCTAAATGATAAGCTATTTTTTATACCTTTTTTTTTTAATGGGGTTTCAGCTAGTATTGGCCAATGTTCCCAATTATTGATGAGCACAGTAAGCTGCCGCATCTTTTCCACTTGCCTCGTAATGTCGTCATGCTTGTTTTCCCTTCCGGCAAAGGTAAAGATCAGCAATAGAAAGCTTTGATCGCTTGGTTCCTCCTCATCCAAGCTCATCTAGGGGTCAATGCCCATGTTTATTAATTTGCATTTTTTTTACAAAATTGGAAGATGGATTAAGTGACGTGTCTTTAGTTGTCATTTAGGCTTACTGGTCCTTTAAATCATCAAAAGCACCCTTCAGTGAATGTGTTTTCTGTGATGCTGAAGTTGTCACGCAGAGTCTGCCAGTGCATATTGGCCGTGTCTTCACACTGTATTACAGAAACGTACAATAAACCCGTATTTTAGGTCAGATATACAGTAGGAGGCCTCAGATGTCTCTATGTAACTTTTTGAGTTGGTTTCAAGTTCTATATCCAACATGGGTCTCCATAAACAGATTGGGTACGGTAGTAGATTGTAAAATGGGTCTCCCATCCTCCTCTTTGGCTCTTTTTGGGACAGTACCTTTCTTGTGGTCAAGGTGACGGCTAGGTGTTTTGTCTTTTTATGCTTTTGTGTTTTTCCCGGTTTCATTTTGAACTTGTATCCATGTATGTCTCTACCAGACACCCCAGCATATGACTTGTTCCTGCAGATTACTGGAGAGCCAGTAAGAACACCACCTTACCCTATCAGACCATAGTGTAGGGAGCACAGTGTTTTATGTCACCATACACTTAGATTTTAATTTTTTTATTATTATTCCTTCTTTGTAATTTACTCAGTAGATTTTATATTTATATCCTTTTTTTGTTTATTTTCTTTGCATGACTGTCAGTTCTCACAAACTTCGGTCACCAGTGGAGAGTAAATGATCAAAGGGAGGGGGGGCAAATTTTATTACCGGAATATTTTCGTGTTTCTTTTTCTCCCCCTTCCTTCTCTCCCCTATCCGTTCAGGATAACATCGGACATCGCTTACTGCAAAAGCATGGGTGGAAGCTCGGCCAGGGCCTGGGGAAATCCCTTCAGGGTAAGTTAGTTGCTGATTTTACTTTTCAGTGTTTTTTCATGAAAGATTTTGTCATTGAATGCCTGTGTACTCCCCCCTTCTCTTTTCACTTCATACCTTTTTGCTTTTTCCTTTTCAATACTATTTTGCGCCGACAAGAAGATCCGGTTACAGGGGACAAGCAACACCTTGGGAAGGCTCTCCTATGTAGTTTTTAAGCTTTATGTAGCCTGCTGCTTTATAATTGTGTAGAAAAGAAAAAACAAGTGCATTTGTGACTCTAGGCACCCATTTACATGAGGGGGTGGTCAGACGATGGGGGACTCCCCTGCCACCAGCTCCATTTCTGGGGAACAAAATTATTCACTAGGTAAATCCTACCAATTGATCAGTTCCTTTCACAAGATTGGTCAGCTTGGAAGTATCACAATGGTGGTGGGGCTGATTAGGCCACCATTATCTCATATCTGTAAGAACTATGTGATGAACTGTGAAGGGATAGAAGTCCTTCTATGAGGTTCTTTTATTACTGAGAATGAGAAGGGTGGTGTGCTAATATGTCTCACATTTTTGTATCCATTCTATGGATCTTAACACTTCAAGACCAGCACGTTTTGACAAACTTGGAGGTGCTTATAGGAAATGTTTGCTTCCACAGAGAGGTCAGAGGATGTCTGCAGCTGGCTGCTGATGGGTTGGGGTGTAAATTGCTGATTTGATGGGATAGGCACCAAAAGCATCATTCTCCAATAGAGTTCTCCTTACACTCAGAATGAACAATTATAGCCTGATAGGGGTTATCTTATCTAAAGCTCTAATGGCATGGTTAAATATCTATATAGTTGAAACTGTTTTTGCAAATGTTTGTTTTTCTCTGTTGGCTTAGAGCAGTACATTTTTGTTATGCGTTCTAGAGAATCAATGGGTGTAAACATTTTTTTTATGGGTCTCATCCAGTTGCTCATTGTTGTAGAGACCACTGGATCTGCCAGTGTGTTTTAAATACCCATCCATGGATATTATCTTAATAGGAAGAAAGTCTCTAAGGCTCTCGTTGATTATCTGTTTTTTTAATATCTGGGTTTCCAAAATGTTGGCATTTGACAGCACGATCGATGTCATCTAACCAATGTAGCCAAGGTTGTCTAGCACAGGGCTGGGCATATCCATGAAGCCAGGTACCCAATGCTCCTTTAAAATAATTTACAGTTGGCACCAACATTTTGAGGTTTTCTATAGTCGTCTTTAAAAAAAGTTGGCTCCTAAAACAAAATCCTACTGACTCCTAAACAACATATTCATTTGTCCATCCCTGCTCTAGCACAAACGTCGGCCATAAACATTCCCATAATATCAGTAATGCCTGCCCAGTTTTTAGCATTCATGAATCCTTATTGTATCACCTTGCAATATTGTATCAGGCCTTGGTGCTTGAGGCCCCATTCACACCAGGGCGGTTCGGCCGCGCAGATCCACCAACATAAATAATCCCATACAGTGCTATGGGCACCGTTCATGCGACTGCGCAATCTGAACCGCCTCACGCCAAAATTGCTCCCTGACCCCTTTTTGCCATGCTGATCAGCGTGGTTTCCATACTGCTTTCAATGGAACCGCGCTGAAGTGGAATTAAAACCACCCCTTTAAAATCAGTGCGGAAACCGCGCTGGTGTGACTGGAGCCTGAAGCTGGGCTTAAATAAAGGTAGCCCAGTGTACTAGAGTCTTCCATAAGCTGTACAGACGTATGCACGTTATAGTGTAAGCATGAGCTTTCAACCTTGAAGGTCCGATATTGGTTAGAAGACATGATTGTGGAGGATGAGGGTTTTTAGGTTAGTGTGTATTGCCTTGTAACCTTTCAGTCAAACCTGCTTGTAGTCCTGTCTGCCCTGTGTACAATATTCATAGGTTTCAAGTAACTCAATACGCAAACTGGATATTTAAAGCCTCATTCTCTCCTGCATCTGGTCCAGGTTTAAATTACCTTGTATCTCAACGCATCAGATGTTGGCTGCTGTAGAACTGTGTGTGGAGCTCAGGCAATTCAAGGCCTCTTGCAGGAGGATTTAATCCCACAACAGACACTTGAGCTTGTGCTTTGCTTCAACTCATGAAGACTTTAATTAAAATGAGTCCATATATCGCATTCCTCAAGATGTCACAAGACCCATTCAGATAAAGCACTAGAAACCTTATTTGTGCGAAGTAAATATGTGACTTTCAGGAGTCCTTGGGAAAGCTAAGCTGGTTCCTGCTTTACGGAGATTTTTAAATGTTCAACCAGTTTACAAGAAGCCGTTTTATGAACTATAAAAAAACGAAATTGTTGTTCAGGGCTATTTTTAGCACAGTAGCTGTAAAAAAAGGTCTCCTGTTCTGTCATATAGAGCCACTTGATGGTTGCCAGTGATAAATATGAAATATTCATGTTCGATCTTAAATAATTTTTATTACTGAGCATAATATAACCTAAAAAAACATATAATTCCATTTATGCTTAGTAAGTTGAGGGCCCTTAATACACACAGAGGTAATACTTTAAACACAATGGTCTAGTTTGACTATGCCTTTACTTTAGTACTGGTTACCTAAAATATCCTTAAACCTAAAGTGTAATGCTCAGTTCTCACCCCCAGTATAGCCATCAATGTAAAAGAACAACCAACTAAAGACAACATGGAGAGAAATACTCCATTACAGGAATGAAACTGTTGACTTGTGCTTGTTTCAAGAGTGAATTTAGCAGCAAGTTAGAGAAGACTGTAGCTGGGTATAAAAGTTCATAAACCTTACTGTACATGGGGTGGTGTCATGTGTACTTTCAACCTTGCACCGCACTTCCAACATCGCCATGCTTCCATATGCATATAGCATGTTTCAAGTCATCAGAATTTCAAGTGCTCAGTACATTTTACTGTCTTTTGTGTTGATAATCCCTTGTTGATGGAACCTTTTGACCACTTACCGTGAATGTTAGAGGCTGCTTAAAAGGCTGCATTTGAATTAGTTGCATAGATAGTAATTTATGCAGAACTGAACTGGCTCTCAGCTACGTGCCTTACTATAAGCTCCAACAGCCAACCCTTGGATCACTTTAGAGTTGTTCATGGCATGTTGCCTAAAGCAATATAATGAAATTGTATCCTCTTGCTGCCGTCACATTCTTAGTGTCTATAGCCAGGACTTTATACTCCTCACCACTGCAACCTATAGGTTTTATAGTCTTTAAACTCTGTAACATGTTCATTCTATTTTAAATTAAACAATCGCAGTTTAACATACTTTCTTAGATGATTGCGGTAGCCCTTCAGGAGCCCTACTATCCAAGGGACTTGCATATGCAGATCTCAACTTCAGCCCATGAAATTGAACTTAGGCCCACCCTCTCCAGCCACCTGCTTGGTCAGTAATGTAGTCTTCCAGTTATGGAACATTATTGTGCCCTGGGAGGACTTTCAGCCTGTGTATGTATTCTAGGCTCCTGCCTTAGAATAAAAGGCGTACTGAATAAGGGCTTGTGTACATGGGGGGGAATGCATGTACTGACGCAGACAAAAGCACATGTGCGCAGGCGCTAAAGCTAAGTGCAGTGATGATGGCAACCAATCAGAACTGATCTAGTCAATGATCTGACTTGAGGTTACACTGATCTGGTTGCCATAGTTACTGTATGTTATACTGTCTTACCAAAACTCTTTTTAGGCTCTAAGTTCCTGTGTGCATGGGCTTTTGTTTGCATCAGACCTGCTTTTCTCTCCTTACATGTCAATGGATATGTAAACATGCGCCTTTAGGAGGTCAAGCCTCCAAAATGCAGCAGATTAGCATAGTGGTGCCCATAGTATGTATGTTCTAAATTTGTTTTCTGTAAATTTGTGGAGCCCGTCAGATCCAAGAACAAACTATAACTGAGGTTCAGGCTTCATCCAACTGATGGGCCTCACCCTCCCGGAAATAAGCCTTGCTTTCACAATAACAACATTTATCTCTCAGCCCATTCAGTTTATATGCTGTGTGTGGAACTTGTTTGTAGACAGTCAGCTAACAATATGCTTGGCAGGTTTATTGGAATTTCAAGCAGCTTTTGATTGCAAAATGTTTAAATGGATCAAAGCATTATCCGTTTTGATCAAACCAAGACCAAATGGAGCAAGGCACCCGTTATTGTTAGGTTACCTTGATCTATTTAGTCCTGTTTTAAAATAGCCACAAAATTGTTAGGTGTATAGCTGAAATAATGGCTTAGTCAAAAAAGTTGGCAACTGAACTCTCTCACAGCTCTCAATATATAAATATTCAAAAGGCAAAGAAATGCTTGGCTGTCATGTGAAAATGTATGGACTCTCCCTTTGATGCTGGATGTGTGGCCAAACCATTGGTCACATGATCACAGCTGGAGTATCTTTTGTTATTGGCTTAAACCATGACTGATGGCCACTGGCCCGGCACCCAAGGGAGATGCCTGTTTTAGGACTGCCAAGTACTTTATATCACCTGTTTCAGAAAGGGGAGCCAAGTTATAGGCAACGCAAACAGGACCACAGTGTTTGTGCTTTGAGTATTTCAAAAAGCCGCTTTAGTGTAATAGTGAACTCTGAATGGATAGCTCAACTAACCTCTCCAGATGCAGCAGCTCAGTGCTCTTTCTATTTCCCATCTCTAGTTCTCTAAACATTCTCTGGCTTTCTACCCTGTTGGTCAGAGCGCAAGCTCTGGAGACCACCTCCCTTATCCCCCTTCCTCACCCTGAAGAAGCTTCTTCCTCCTGCTAAGCCACCTCCCACCCTCTCACCTCATGATCGCTGCCTAACCAAAAGTGTTTCTTTTTTACAGCATAATACCCCTGGACTTGTTGTGGTGATGGTAAACTTAGCCGTGGTAATTGAAACTTTCTGTTCAGACTGACTACCTTTTTGTCATCAGTGCACCAATGTTAGGCTTCCTCTCTTTCTGTTCTGTCTTAGCATTCATATATATATATATTGCTTGGATCGTCTTTTCTTCCTCTGTCTCTCTCCATGCACACGTGTCTGATCCTTGTCCATTTAAAAAGGGACATGTTGGAAGGGGTGTTTTTTTTTTTTTTTGTTCTCCATAGAATATAATAAACCAATTGCACCCTGTCCTCCCTATATCTGTCATCTTCCACTTTCCCTCCCAGTTTTCTCAATAGCAAAGGCCTCTGGGAAATAAAAAAATAAGACAAATCAATCTGTAGAAAATTCTAACCTTGTTCCAATGTGGATTTTGATTACAATTTTAATTTTTTTGGTGCACAAAATTGAATTACTAGCATTTGCAATAACTGGGTAATGATAGTTTGCAGATTGTGGCTGCTAAGAGGGAAATGACTTAAGGTATTTGGAAAGCAGGAAAAAAACAGGTGACCAATGAGCTAGTCCTCCTATATCAATGTCCACCAAAGGTAAGGTTGCTTGTTGCCCATAGCAACCATTCCGCTTCTGTTTTTCTAATCTGCACTGACTGCATGTAGTAAATAAGGAATCTGGTTGCTAAAGGCAACAGACCATTTTTTTCCAGATGCAGAGCCTGCAGTTGCATTATGCAGCAAAGTATTTTGATTTGGTTCTTTAATATTAGGGGAGTGTTGGTTCATATATATTTCACATATCTGCTTCCTCCTCTGGTTGTTAGAGGCTAAAAATAATGCAAAAGGAAGCTTCCTTATCAGCATCAGTTGCCTTCAGTCCTTGTCCAGCCATGAAGCCAGATTATCACATCCTAGATGCAGTTCCAAGTTTGCAATAGTCTGACATTGGAGTAATATTGTTACGATACCCTTTAGCCCAAAGACAGCAAATGGTCGGCTGCCTCCCTTTTGTTCTTTGCTTCGTGGCTTACAAGTAACTAACACTTTTGCTTGACATGTGCCAAATATTAGACAAGTATGTTGGGTTAAAAAAAAAAAATCAAGCATTTGAGTGTTTGCTAGTTCTAAAAACAGCTACTGTTGTGTGTGTGGTATATTTAGACCCTGAAACCTGGCATTTAGTGTAGGCTGCTGGCACCAAAGGAATTTTTCTTTCAAGTGGACCTTGCAGTAACAGGACCTGAGTGCTTGTCCAGTGACTTTGCCTTGGCTCAAGCGATCATGAAGAAAGATTAAAAGATAATAGTGCCATTCCACTGGTCTGCGGTGAGTTAGTGTGTTTGGGGACTATAAGGGTTCCCCTTCATCAACGCTGGAGAAACAGAGGATTAGGAACTGGACTAGGCTGTGGAATTGGTAAATACATTTGTCAGTAAGGACTGGTGTAACGTCTGTTCCAGCTCGAGTTCAGTGTTATTCAAGCTTAACCAGATATGATACCAGTCCATAATCAACTATTTCGCAATCTCACAGGAACTGCTTCTAAGGGTCCCTAGGGCCAAAGAGCTGCCTACCAATCTCCACACCTTTGCCACCACAAGTCACAATACATCAGGTGGTCCAGCACTCCTCTTCTATTATATAGGGTGAGATGATGTCATCAGTCTGCTGCATTTGCTTAGTATCTTCTCCCCAATGATTGCTCGGACTGTACACCAAACTCCGACTCTCCAGCTGTGGTGGAACTACAAATCTCATGAGGCATTGCAAGAATCTCAGACATCTCCCCCGGAGAGATGCATCATGGGATTTGTAGCTTCACCACAGCTGGAGGGCGGGAGTTTGGCTACCCCTGCTGTACACTGTTAATCTGTAGAAAGTCACAAGGTGAGAGACCGAGGCAGAGGATTGCTCTGTGTCAGACATTTGTGGAAAAATCGAAGAACTACAGAGGCATCAGGAGTTGGCATTTTTGAGCCGGCACCCTAGTTCAGTAGGTAGATGCTGAACCTGGATCTTGCCTGGACAAAGTTGGCGCCATTCTTCTGCAAAGCAGATGAAGGCATTGTGGTCTCTGAGGTAATATATACCTGAAAGTGTTGCATGAAAAATAGATACGATATGCTTGATTCGCTTTCAGGTCACAGTAACGTTGGCTTGTAGTCAGGAGACAAAACTTTGTCCTGTTCGGTTGAAGTGTGTGTATATAGGTGGGGCTGGTAAGACCTGCTAGCTATGAGTCTCCATGTCAAAATAATCCCCCGCCAGTATTTCACCATCACCTTCTTTTTTAAACTAAATTTAAAAAGGTTGTGACCTTTCACCTAGGACATTGTGTTGTGCATACATCTGTATATTTCATCTTCTAATTTTCTTGTTAGCCTTGTCTTCAGCATTTTACACGCATGCTGAAGTTCAGTTGCTTCTTTGGCCATCTCTGCTTTGAGTAGGGAAGACACAGAGCAAATTTAGTCCCATTCAGCAGGATTTGGCCTAAATTCGCTGTGTTGGGGGACCCAATTCCATCGGCAGAAGTCAATCATTAGATTGACCTTTGCCGAAGGAACATGTAGGATAATCTTTGGTGGGAGTCAGAATATAAGGCTGCAGGTTGAACGAAGGAAATATAACTGTGTAGACTCAACTTTAGTGTAGTAACTGGGCAATATGAAGGATAATGGCGTCTGATCTCACCCTTAATTTATGAGTGACTTGGGTGGTTCTTATTGGCTCCAGTATGGTACCTTATTATGTCTGGGCTGTTTATTGGTCTCCAGTTTACCTTCTAGAGCTAGTACACCCTTGTGCTAAAGGCAGATTAGTGTTTGTGGATGCCGCCCCGGTTGAGGGTAGGTCAGTGCTCTGCTTTGCTGAGGACTTTTTGAAGAAGTCAGAAAAATACAGCTAGATTGGGCAGCATATTTATTGTGGCGTGAAGCAACAAGTCATAGTAATTACCATTATGCAATCAGATTGTGTCCTAGGTCTTGTAGTGATTGACAGGCATTGGGTTCCCTAATTTGACACCCCTAAAGCATTTCCTATAACTATGCTTCATTGTGGTTTGGCAAATTTGTGAACTGCTTGTCTGTCAGGATACAAATGAAAAGGAGCGTTAATGTTGGCCCTAAAACTACGTCGTTTTGGTAAATTTATAGATTTGTTATATCTAAAGATCGTAAAATTAGATTTTAACATATATCAAATGTGATTGGCCAAGCTTTACCTTTCCGCCTCAAAAATGTAAAACACTAGTGACCTGTCCTTCTTGAATCTCCCAAAGCTGGTTGCTATACTCAAGGTGGAATATTCCCTTAGACACGCTACCTTGTTTATGCTATGGAGTGATTGTTTTGTATTTTCATTCAGTCCCCATGAGTGTGGCCAACAGTTAATCTCCAGGATTATGTATTATGTGCCAGCACTCTATTGGACTTCATACCTTTTTGTATGTTGAGGATGACCCCAGATCAGAAATAGCCCATATGGCCTGACCGTTTCTTATTTCTGTCCAAGTTTACTTAGTGGTGGTACTGGAGGATTGGCATCGCTGAACATTTCCCATGGAGCACCATTGCATCTTATGGGTGGTTTCACCAGAAACTGATACTCCTCTAATATTAAACAGTGTTAATATTCTGTCATTTGGCAGTCAGCATTTATGAGTACAGAAGGGAATAAAAATTGGTCATAACTAAAAATCATTTGAATGCGGAATTGCCTTACAAGCTGTTTCAGGACTCTACATACACTTTCGTCCTTTCCCTTTTGCTGTGGCCACTGCTTTCCATATTATACCATTGGGTTTTGAAAGAATGAACCTTACACCCATAATGTTATTGTGTATCAGTCTTGTATATAATGCCATACACTGATCATTGGCCTTAGACTTGCATGATGGCCTTACTGACCCCATTTGATGGGGCTGCTTGCAAAGTATTACAATGTGTTCACCATCCTAAATTGTTTACCTAAAGCCTCAGCACTACTTAGTTCCTAATGTATTTATATAATGTGGTCTGACTGACACTCCTTGCAAAATATGTGGCATCTGATCATTTTTTTCCCCATAGATTAAAAACTTGAAACCTAGACTATCTGCGACAGGGATGAACGAACCCTAGGAGCCAAGTAGGAGCGAACGCACCTAAAAATGAAACTGGATAGCTTTGCCTTTGCTGGCTTCTTATTGTAGCCAATGAAAGCAGAGTTTCTTTGACTGCTTGAAGCAGGCCTGTACTGTTTTAAGTGGTCACTAGTATATCTTGGCATAGAAAATGCATCACTTTATTACGGTTGTGATGATGGATGTTCTGCGCACTAATCACTCAACATTTATTGGGTATGCTGGATACATCCATGATTCAGGATTGATGATGGCACCTTTCCTATTGTTGCCGAAGCACTCTATTCATGTTAAAGGTCTGATCCCTGTGTAGTGTGAAGTATGATCATAAAATACTGTGCTGTAATAAGTCACCCCGCCATGTTAACCATCTTGTAAGAGATTGCTTTAAATACTTAGCCATTAGAAATAACGGCACTCGAGTCCTATGGTGAATGGCCCCATGCCCAGATTGCTAGCTCAGCAGTAGGGATTAGGAGACTGAAGGTTTAGTCGGCAGCTAAACTCCAATCCATCTTATTAGCACACAACAATTTTGGTCATGCCTTCAGCAGTTGGAGAACCACATAGGATTTGTTTCTGCCATAATGGTTAGTGTTTCCGGTCCTCTTCTTTTTTTTTTTTTTTTCCATTTCTATCAGGGCTATTCACAGAAGGGTGAAGAGTTTGGAGAAAGCCGGAGAAGTGAACAATCTAGGACAACATAGCTGAACTGGAAAGTGAACTGAATTGGAGACTTTTTCAAAATCAGCTGTTGTCCTAGATTGTTCACTTCTCCAAACTCTTCACCCTTCTGTGAGTAACCCTGTAAATCTTATAAAGCAGGATGGTCAGGTTGGGGACAACTTGTACTACAGCCCAGTGTTGATGTCACCTCTCTTCCTCCCTTGCTAAGAGTTAACATTGTGATGGGGAATGTTTTTTTCTCTGTTGCACTAGTTTTTAGCCATTGATAACTGTGTAGGTGTGTCCGATCAGGGCGCCTTCATCACGTTGTTAAAGCAATGCACTTGGTATGTCAAGCTCCTTTAGGTGAACCTACTGGCTCCTGAGTTCCATCTATGATATTGGATTGGTTTTAGTAAACATATTGTTTCCTCCTTCTGGTGCAGTTCACATGACCATTTCCTGGCACAAATAAACACATTTCACTAAGTATCCTATGTTTGTTCTTATTGACCAGGATCTGAATCTAATTGACGTACCCCTCGTTCATTAATTTATTGATGTAGCCGAGGCGACAGCCAGTCAGAATCTTATAAGTGTCTTGGACACTCCTAGAAGAGTTCCATTAGCATTGATCTTCTTCAGAACTCGTTGTACATTGAAAGGAAAATTAAATCTATAAACCAGGCAAGGCTGACATTAGTCTGTTGGGATAGCAATTAACTGATTTGGTTGTGGCACAATGCTTTGCTCATGCCCCAGAATATGGCTAAACTATTTGCTGTTCTATATTAGAAGGTAATTCTCATAGCTGGAATTTTTTCTTGTCTAGCTGTTAGAGTAACCGATCTGTAATTTTTTTTTTTCTTTTACACTTCAGCTAAGCTGTTTCCTAAAGCAGGTGAAAGTTATCTACCTTTTAACCCCTTCGTGGCGGGAGACGTACACTGTACGTCCAGCCACAAAGGGACCAAATGACTCGTCACGTACACTGTACGTGACGAGTTATTTGCTGCACTAGAAGGCTGCTAACCGCTGAGAATCAGCGGTTACCTTTCAGTAATAGATGTCTAACTATCTAGAGATCCATTACTGAAAGGGTTAACCTTTTTCAGACACCCGATACCTTAATATCGGGTGTCTGAGAGTCACAGCAAAGCAGAGACACATGTCGGCTTTTGCCAGCATTCTGACAGCTCGTATAGATCGAGAGATATCTCTCTCAAGCTATACTGGCTTTTTTTTTAATCTTTTGACTTTCAAGAATAGATACAAAATGTTATGTATTAGACACATAATGTATCTATTCTTGAAAGAAGTCATTTACGCACAGAAACCAAAAACAAGCTCAGTCATGAAGGGGTTAAGATGCAGTCAACAGCAGTTCTCTGCTCCTGCCTGTTCCATGAGTGGTTATATTGGCTGTCAGCAGGAGAAGGTCTCTGACATGTGAAGGGGAGACCTGCACATATTTTAGTCAAAGGATCATATACTTCAACTGTTATACCAAGTGTGTGATATCTGCCGTCTAAGCAGAATCAGTCGTTAAACACTTTTTTTTGCAGTAGGATGACCCAGAGGACCTCTATCAGTGGTAAAGTCTATCATCCAGTTGTAGAATACCAGTTGGCGTTCTGTTTGACACCCCTTGTTAGTGGGACTCCATTCAGTACCGCTTTTGCCTGTAGTAGAGTGGAACAACCTTGTTCTAGTTACATCTAAGGGGATAGACCCTTGCCTTTGAGTCCTCCTTAATCCCTGCTGTGTGCCTGGGACATGAAGTGAGAATAAGTTTTCAAGATAACTTTCCTGATGGGGATCTTGATTATTCCCTTCTATCCAAATCCTCAGCTATGTGGGCAGAGCATTTAGATGGGGCCACATACAGTAGTGGACATTACGCAGAGTATAGGATTCCCCCAGCTGTTTTTAGGTGAAGTTCCTCATTGAGCACAGAAAGTAGAGCAGTGCCTACCTGTTTCACATGCATATATTCTGGTGGTTTTGGAGATTTGGAAAAGCCTTTTTAACTTTAAAGAAGTTTGAATCCCTTAATCTACAGCTGTGACTGCACCAGAGCTTTTATACAAGCAAGGTAATAATTGGGGCCTTTTGGCCAACACTGCAGGCCACTAAGTAGAGCTGGAGCTTTAGTAATTATGTTAACGGTCCTGGCCCAATGGTATAATGCCCTGGTGTGTGTGCGCCACATAATGTTCCAGGTAGCTGGGCAAGCACATATTAACATATTGTCTTTTTCTCAAGGTGAGTGATGCACGCAGGTAAGTCCCCCCCCCTCCCCACCCTGTGTTCTGGACTTACATCCCATTGTGATGTAATCTAAACTGGAATCTGCACCAGTCTGAGATCAGCTGCGGTAGTGAATTGCCTGCCTGCTCCTCCTTATATTTTATCTCCCCTTCCCTCCCTTGCTTTGGCTGGTTGTGAGTGGATTTCGGATACTCCTCGAAGCAATAAAACAATATAAAATTCAATCTGCTGCTAGTTTGATTTAGTTGAGTCAATTCTTTATTTGCATCTAGTCTTTTTCACAGCTTACAGATCAGTTCGAAAGCAGGTTATGTGGGTGGGATTCAAGTACACATTCTGTTCTCCAGTGGTTACGTTTTGGCTCGGTAGGCCTTGTATATGGAAAAGTCGGTCTGGTACCAGAGCAACTAGTCAACCTTTCATGTTCTTGCTGCGGGCCAGGAGATGAAAGGCAACATGGCATTGTCCATCTGACACTTTCATACACAAGGCCGAGTTGCCCTAGCCATCACTGTTTGGGTTGGACTTTGATGATTTCTCTATTCCACTAGTTTACTTACTAGTCCATAGGGAATATCAGTCTGCAGCTTAGACTTGTGGGTCTTCATGTTTGATAGCGGTAAGCTGTGAGAATGACTCTTGTTTGGTCCACTGTAGCTTTCTGGTCTCTGCACTCCAAGGCAAGATTTTTCTAACCACCCAAAACCCATTGTGTAACACTTAGGTCTGTCCCACCCATCCCTCGCTAACTGGCTTCCTTGTCTGTTTCTTCCACAGGCAGAACCGATCCTATCCCGATTGTGGTTAAATATGATGTCATGGGAATGGGACGCATGGAAATGGAGGTGAGTGAATGTGCTAAATGATAAATTCTTTGAGGAAGGGTCTGTGCACAAGCCATTGAAAAGTAAAGCCAAACCTTTTTTATTTATTTTTTGGGTCACAAGAGTACATTCACTAATATACTCCTGTGACCCAAAGTCTGCATAAAGCCGGCAAGTGCCCTTTATATGTTGACAGCGCAGAGCCGTGCTGCAGCCGGGAAGGATCCTGACTATATTGTCAGGATCTACCCACCTGCCTGATTGGCAGCTGGCTCTGCCTCTCCAGACCCAGCTAAGCCCATACTCTCCCCTATCTGTCCCTACAATAAGCATTGAAGAAACCGAGTGGAGGGGGGAATCCCTGCGGGGAGCGGTGGGTGATTGTCATTACCCTCTGCAGGGAGAAAGCCCTGAGCTGAGCGATCAGCGGTTACGTGATCACTCAGCTCTCAATCTAAAGAGTTAGCATATGACAGCTGCAGTGCCCCGTATTTTATGCTCCCAATACTTCTTTTACCCTTCCACTGCCAAAGTTGTTTTTTTTTTGCACACATGGTAAAATCCACATTTCAGGCCAGAATATTGCTTCAACCCCTCATAAGCGTATACTTTCTAAAAGTGGAGACCCTGTAGAATAAAATGGTGGCAGTGGCAATTTTTTGGCACATGATAGTGTAAGTTTGTCAATCCCAAACTTTCAGTAAAACTGCATTCACATTTATTTCAGTGCACACAAGCATGATATAATACAGTTTTGTAAAATATAAAAGATGAGTAAATGGATACCAAATATGTCAAACCTCAATATTGTGTGCACCTGCGGAACGGCAAAAGCCTTTAAAGGCCATCAAGTTTACCATGAGTAATGGCCATAGAATTAGTGTACTCAGTCTGGCACGTGCAACTATTCCTAACATGCGGCGCAGTGTGTCAGAATGCATGGAGCTCTTCAGCATCTGATTTTGCAGCCAGATCGCCTGAAGAGCTCTATGCATTATCACACACTGGACAAAACGATGGCCAATTTCAAGCCATCATAGTCCTGATGCATGTTCTCCTTTTAGTAAGGCCCGATAAAGGGTGTACTTGTATGAGCCCCTGAAATGCATTGGCTCTTTCTATACTGTCCCCTCAATCCCATACTGAATAAAGATATGTCTGGGGCTTCAATTCACAATCCTGCAAATTGACACCAAATGTAGATCCTTTGCCATATAGAAGCTGCCTGTCCGGTAGTCAGATCACTATACTGAATTTTTCAAACCCTAATTGGCCATCCACACCTATAGGACAAACCTTGCAGGTCCAGCACTGTTGTTCCACTTCTGTGCAGTTCCTTTTGGTTGGTGACAGACATTTTCAGGCCTAAAATGTGGAATATAACATGGGTGCAAAAATTGAAAAAAGGGCCTCAGTCATGAAGGGATTAATAGAATATTTTTGATACTCCTCTTACCAGTTGGATTATGCAGAAGATGCCACTGAGCGAAGACGTGTCC
The DNA here is from genome assembly GCF_000935625.1 of Nanorana parkeri. Classification (NCBI taxonomy): domain Eukaryota; kingdom Metazoa; phylum Chordata; class Amphibia; order Anura; family Dicroglossidae; genus Nanorana; species Nanorana parkeri. The sequence continues at coordinate 1,776,561 of NW_017306455.1, forward strand.
TGGAGGTGGAAAAAGAAGACACAGAAGAGCTGAGGCAGAAATACAAGGTGGTTCTTTCCTTCACAATACTAAGATATCTCTTTTTGCCTATCAGTGTTTTCATTCTCATGAGCTGTTCCTGGCATAAGATTACCCCTGCCCAACTGCATTACCGTACATTGTCCTTAAATCCAGAGATTTTGCATGTCTTTAGCACTCTAGAACACCATCATAGAGGAGGGCATGGAAAATGTAACCTGTGCACCGTCTGATGAATTTTGATGTCTTGGAAAATGACTTTTTCCACTTGGCTTCATTTATCCATCAGTGGCCATCTGTGGGCTCTTCTCAGGATTCTATATAGTCTTGTCTGCATGTAGTTGTGTTCTTACTGTATGTACGACATGGCAAAACAGACCTAGTAGGCTTAGAGACTCGGCTGACCCCCCTCCTCCCCCATTTATACACACATTGAGGACAGTATACATACAATTCAATGTCCTACTACATTCACCTCCAACTATGCTGCCTTGACACATTACCCCTTTGCTATCCCCTGCCCTGCTCCAACTCTTTGTTGGCTCCCATTCCCAGTGCAGCATTGAGCATCTGACCACGAGAAAGGGGTGGGGAGGAGAAGAAAGCCCATGTGTGCCACTAATGGAAGAGGAGCTGCATATGCCTTTGGTTTAAAATGTTATTAACATGCAGGATTGGTGGGACAATCAGCAGGAAAATCCATGGTTGTGGGAAGAGGTTAGAGTGTTGGAAGGGGAAAATGCTATCCTCGAGAATGAATAAAGTCTTCCTGTCAATACAGAGCTGGTGTGAAGGAGGAACTTAATGACCCCTAAGACACTCTGAATATGATATATAGGGGCCAATACTGGTAAGTAAACATTCAGCCAGGGCAGTCCTGCTAGAGGTTATAGTCAATGACTTTTCAAGGATGCCCATATTTTTTCTAAGCATTCCCTTTAACTGCAAGCATTGCCGCTCTAAACAGAAAAAAACAATGCAATTTAGTGTGCATTGTGCAGACTTTTGCGGCGGCCACGCGGTACAAAACCTCGCGGCCCATAAAATAGTACAAGCACGATTTTTTGACGGATTCCACGCGTTCGCAGCTATATAATAGCCGCAAACGAGCGAAATCTGTGCTGATGAAAGATTTTAGTGTTTGTGTTGCCGTGCGGTCTTCCGCGTGGGAAACGCTATATGTAAATGGAGCCTTAGCGATCTACCTTTTTTGCATTTTTTTTTTTTACAGCCATTTCCTATTCTCATTATTGCCATGCAGCTGTTGCTGAGTTCCCCCACAGGGCACTAAACTAGCCCAGCACGCACTACCTATCCAGATTTAGAGGACATGTTGTAATTGGCGCCTTGTACACTATTTTTCTCAAATTCAGTATTGCTAGATCTGTGCGTGGGCCGAGAACATTTTTTCCAAGTCTTGTGCTTTATGGCTGTCTGGCTAAAGATCTATAGCTGCCTTTGTCATATCTCTTGGCTGTGTGGTGCCGGAAGTGTGGGACATCCAGAGGTGTCCGTTTAAAGTAAAAATCACTGGTTTATACCGACATCTAATGGCCAGACTGTGGAAGTGAAAATCTGAATTGCTTTATACTAGCAGTGAACTACTTGGGGTCTCCTGCCCTAGAACTAGGAGTCCAGGCATAGCGTGTCAGCGTAATATCTAAACATGGATGTCCTGTGATCTGTGCAGGATTTTGTGGACAAGGAGAAAGCCATAGCGAAAGCCCTGGAGGAGCTGCGTGCGAACTTCTACTGCGAGTTATGTGACAAGCAGTATCAGAAGCACCAGGAGTTTGACAACCACATCAATTCTTATGACCACGCACACAAACAGGTAAAGTGAAGGAACTTTAGTGAAGAAGTGAAGAAATCTACTCAAAACAGGGTGGTTTTATTTATTTGTTTGTGGGTAGATCGGGGCAAGGTTTGATTTTTTTTTTTTTTTGTTTTTTTTGTTGGGTTGTGACTCTTAGAGAGATGTAGAAGGGGTTGGTGCACTTAACCCCCATTGAGCTCAGTTAGGCCAATGCATGTCTTTAGTAAAACCTGCTCTAAGAGAGATGTGTGGGTTGCAGTTACTGACCACCTTCAGAAAATGCTAATTTCTCGACTGTCTTGCTGATACTTTTTCTACTTTGAGTCATTGATTTAAAGCTAATTTCCCCAACTTTCATTGGTGGCCTGCTTGTTTCTCATCAGTGACTTAGAAAATATTAAAGCCAGACGGCTAGCATTTTCTAAAAAAAAACAACCTCCACATTCCTCTTAGTGTATCTGTCATAAAATAAGCTATTTGTGGCATTTATTGAAATAATTCCTCCATATATATTTTGTGTTAATCCAATTTGACGGGTGCATTCCATTTACTTAAAAAGCCAAGCACTGTACGTAACTTGCTTCCAGCTATCTTCTGGCTGTGGGTTCCATTCCAGTGCTAAATTATAACTGGTTGGGAGGTGCATGTGGCAGGTACTGTGTCCTACCATCTCTCCCAGAGACCAGGAACACAAAGTCTCGGAAAATAATTCCTACTATCAGATGCTCCTCGGGTTACGATCTTTCAGTTTACAATTTTTCAACTTTACGTTCATATGCGATAGGTTATGTATACTGTATACAGATGCTCATTTGGTTGTGTATATACTGTACTGTATATATCATAGCCTAGCCTACCTTAAACTGGCTAAAACACTGACATTAAAACAAAAAAGGCAAGCTTAGACTGTCACAGCCATAACAAGGAAGATCCTCAACCAGAGTCTCTGATAAGTGTGAATACTCCTTTCACAACTGCAAAAGCTTGATGTGCTTCTTTGAAAGGAGATCTGTACCAAGATGCTTCGACCACCATTGCTGTCAGAATTACAAGGTGAGCAGTATTGTAGATGCAAGGCATTCTGTGATTGGAGCAAAGATGTCGCATCCCCACCCTCTCCTCTTCTCTTCCAATCAGAGGATGCCTTGTATTCTTTGAAAAATATACAAGTTGCTAGGAGGGCCGGGGATGTGACTGCATGAGTCTTATCCCTCGCTCCCGTCAGTGTCCGGAAGCTCGGTGTTGTGTAGCTTCAAGTTAAGACTTATTCTCGGCCCGCCACATAACACCCTGCTTTTTATTCATCATTTATACATCTATTTACACAGTATGTAAAAAATGTATATATATATACATATATATATATATATAGTGCATTCAGAAATTATTCAGACCCCCTTCACTTTTTTAATGTTATGTTGCAGCCTGACACTACAGTCGTTTAAATTATTTTTTTTTCTCTCAATCTACACTCAGTACCCCAAAATGACAAAGTGAAAACAGAATTTTAGAAATATTTGCAAATGTATGAAAAACTGAAATATCACAATGACATAAGTATTTACATATGCATACGTATGCAACAAGACTTGAAATTTAGCTCGGGTGCCTCCCATTTCTCGATCGTTGCTGACATGTTTTTACACCTTGATTGGAGTCGACCTGAGGTAAATTCTATAGAAGGCCTCACAGCTGACAATGCATACTGTATCAGAACAATAGCTGAAAGGAACTGCCTGCAGAGCTCAGAGACAGGATTATTGCACAGCACAGATCTGGGGAAGGCTACAAAAATATTTCTGCTGCGCTGAAGGTTCCTAAGAGCACAGTGGCCTCTATAATCCTCAAATGGAAGAAGTTTGGCACAACCAGGACTCTTCCAAGAGCTGGTTGCCCGGCCATACTGAGCAATCTGGGGAGTAGGGCCTTAGTAAGAGACGTGACCAAGAACCCAATGGTCACTTTGACTGTGAGAGATCCCCAGAGATCCTGTGTGGAGATGGGACAAAGTTCCAGAAGGACAACCATCACTGCAGTCCTCCTCCCATCTGGCCTTTATGGCAGAGTGGCTAGACGGAAGCCTCTCCTGATGAAACCAAGATTGCACTGTTTTGCCTCAATTCTAAATGTTATGTCTGGAGGCAAGCAGGCACCGCTCATAACCTGCCCAATACCATCAACATTGAAGCATGGTGGTGGCAGCATCATGCTGTGGGGGTGTTTTTCAGCAGCAGGGACTGGTCAGGGTTGTGGGAAAGCACAGAGATATCCTCAATGAAAACCTGTTCCACAGAGCTCAGGACCTCAGAATGGGCTGAAGGGTCATCTTCCAACATGACGACGATCCTAAGCACACAGCCAGGACAACACAGGAGTGGCTTAGGGACAAGCCTGTGAATGTCCTAGAGTAGCCCAGCCAGAGCCCTGACTTCAACCCTATTAAACATCTCTGGAGAGACCTGAAAATGGCTGTCCACAGACGGTCCCCATCCCACCTGAGCATGAGGATTTCCAAAGAAGAATGGCAGAAAATCCCCCAATTTCTGCCAAAGGTGCTTCAACAATGTACAGAGTAAAGGGTCAGAATGCTTAAGTACATTTATATTTCAGTTTTTCCTTTTTAATAAATTCAGACATTTCTAAAATTGTATTTTCACTTTGTCATTATGGGGTACCGGGTGTAGATATCAACTGTAGTATCGGGCTGCAACATAAACAGTGAAGGGGGTCGGAATACTTTCTGAATGCACTGTGTGTGTGTATATCAATATATAATATATACATGCTGTAAAGTGAGAGTGCTTTCAGAAAGTGTGAATAGTTCATTTACTTTCCATTTTTTTAATTGATAAAAAAATAAACAGAAGAGAAATCCAAATCAATATTTGGTGTGACCCATCTCCCCCCCCCCTTGCCTTCAAAACAGCATTAATTCTTCCGGGTACACATGCACACAGTTTTTGAAGGAACTCGGCATGTAGGTTGTGCTAGGTACATCTTGGAGAACTAACCACAGATCTTCTGTCTCCATGTAATCCCAGACAGACTTCATGATGGTGAGATAAGGGCTCTGTGGGGGCCAAACCATCACATCCAGGACTCCTTGTTCTTCTTTACGTTGAAGAAAGCGCTTAATGACATTGGCTGTATGTTTGGGGTCGTTCTGCTGCAGAATAAATTTGGGGCTAATCACACGCCTCCCTGATGGTATGGCAGGATGGATAAGTACAGTGGTACCTCGGTTCGCCAACTCCTCTGTTCGCGAACAAGAAGTTCGGCAAAATTTAGCCTCCGTTTGCGAACTCCGCTTCGGGTGACGAACACAATCGCAGCCATTTTCCCTGTTCTGACACATGGTCGTGGCTTCCTCTAGTCAAGTTCGCGGTGTCATCACAGTTTGATTTCGTTCGCGACCACAATCGCGAGACAAATTAAGTTCTTGAACCGAGGTACCACTGTATCTGCTTGTATTTCAGCATTGAGGACACCGTTGATCCTAACCATATCCCCAGCTCCATTGGCAGAAATGCAGCCCCAGACTTGCAAGGAACCTCCACCATGCTTCAATGTTGCCTGCAGGCACTCATTATTGTACCGCTCTCCAGCCCTTGGGGGAACAAACTGCCTCCTGCTACAGCCAAATATTTCACATTTTGATTCACCAGTCCAGAGCACCTGCTGCATTTTTCTGCACCACAGTTCCTATGATTTTGTGCATAGTTCAGTCGCTTAGCCTTGTTTCCATATGAAGACCACTTCTGGTCAGACTTCTCAAAACAGTAGATGGGTGTACCTGGGTCCAAATGGTTTGCGCCAGTTCGGTGCTGATGGCACTGCTGCACATCTTCCGATGATCTGTGATGTCATCTGCTGCAATAAGTTTCCTTGGCCGACCACTGCTTCTACGGTCCTCAACGTTGCCCGTTTCATTGTGCTCCTTCAAAAGAGCCTGAACAGGACATCTTGAAACCCCAGTCTGCTTTGAAATCTTGGCCTGGGAGAGACCTTGCTGATGCAGAATAACTACCTTGTGGCTTGTGGCTGTGCTTTGTCTTGCCATAGTGTTTTGACTTGTGACATAACTGTCTTCCACAACCTCACCCTAGTAGTAGAGTTTGCCTGTTCCTCACCCAGTTTTAAGCCTCCTGCACAGCTGTTCCATTTGATGACTGTGTGTCAACCTACATATGAAATTGATCATTAGCACCTGCTTAGTATAATTGGTTAATCACACACCTGACTCTAATCCTACAAAATCTCTGACTGTGCAAGTGTAAAGAATTGATGCTGGTTTAGAGCCAAAGAGTGAGTCGTCACACCAAATATTGATTTGATTTAGATTCTTCTGTTCACTAATATTTTTCATTTTGTAAATTGATCAAAATATATATTCTTGAAAGCATTCTTACTTTACAGCATTTTTTTTTTTTTTTTACACATGCCTAAAACACACACACACCTGTTTTACCTACAAAAGGATTTGTATTTGTCCCTCTAGTCCCCAGATTTTAAGACCGCTGATCTAGAGGTTTCTGCGATTACCTGCGTTAGCCAGGGAAGTCTCTTCTATGTGCTCCTCCTGGTTTCTCCTTTGTTACCAAGCACTGGCATTCTTTGAATAGAAGTCTGGCCCCCTGACAATAAGCTCACCCATCTGAGGTTTCTCTGCCCAATGAGAGCACCCTTATTAGTAACAGTGATTCATTAAATGATGGTGCAAAGCATCAGTTGTGGGGCACAACCTGGAAGTCCAGTACCAAATTTGAAACCAGCATTTGAGGGGCACAGAGAAGAGACATTTATTTTTGAGCAACAAAGGTAACCTCAGTCATGCTTTGTTGTGGGGTTTATGTTTTGGTTTGGGGGTTTTTGATTTTAACTTTTAAAAGCTTAACCCCTGGCCTTCTGGAGCAGTTTCTTAACTTCTGCACTCACATGATAAAATCTGAATTTTTGGCTAGAAAACCCCCCAAACAAGTATATATTTTCTTAAATCCGAGGCCCTGTAGAATAAAAAAAGAAAAAGCTAGTAGCAATTTTTTATGTTGGACAGTATTTGCGCAAATGTTTATCAAACCAACATTTTTAGGATAAAATACCCTAAAATGAATTTTACTGCACACAAAAACACAATATATTATCCAATTTGTTGGTAAAACATAAAAGGGTTGTGTCAGGTAAATATGTCAAGCCTTAAAATTGCCCAAGAAATCGCAAAGGAAATCGCAAAGGACTACAGTACCCCAAATTTCCCATATTCAACGCTTAAAAAGCTTTTACTGCTCATCATACAGAACACGTAACATACATACACTTTTAATGTGTGGCGCAATCCTCAGTTTCACACGTAGGGCACCCAACGTGCGTTTGTGCGTGTACATGGGGGAGGGAGACTTTACATTTTTTTCTTTCATATACGACTTTTAATTTTTTATGCTCAACTTTATTGCTATGACTTGGGGGGCTAATAAGTCCCCTATGTAATGGCAAAGAAGTTGACAGGTTTTCTTTATGAAGACATCAGGGGCCTATTAGACCTGTTGGATCTATGGAACCCAAAGAAGCTGATGAACACATCATGCTTCACTAGCGTCTTCTCTGGCTACAGCAGAGAAATGACAGACTGAAACCAGAAGTGATTTAACACACACCGCTTCCACTTTCAGTGATCAAAGGGGAGATCAGCTGCTGGAAGTGTGCAGATCTCCCTCCAACCGAGGTGGACAGGACCCACACAGGGGACAGGGGTGGAGCCCAGGATATCTGGCAGCAAAGGGGGAGCCACACACACTTCCCAGCACCTTACAAGCGATTGGGCAGCTCTATAGCCGCCTGAACGCTTGTATGTAACAGCCATTACCAGTTGCAAAAAAATTATACCAAGATCAGCCAGGGTGGGGTTCTGTTGTCCTCAGAGAGAACTGAGAACAATGTATCTGATAAGAGTCAACACCGGCATAAAGCACAGGAAGTTATCGGCTCACAAGCTATGTGGCAAGATAAACAGGTATTTTTTGCACTTGCCAAACCGATATAACAAAACTTTTAGTGGTATATTTAAGACTAAAAGGAAGCAAATGAGAGCCGTCCATTGTTAGGGTTTACATTACATCACATACACGTTAATTGTCTACTCCTATTTCATTATATACAGCATTCCCCACCCCTTCACTTCAACCCTGCCAAATGTGTGCCGTGTCTTCTTAATGTTTTACTTCTCTTTTATTTGTCTCTGAATAATATGCAGCCAGCACAGAGGTATAATAATAGGCATAATACTGTCCGGCAATTACATGTGGAACTTCAGAGCGAGAACTTTAAGCCATTGTAATTGCAGTGATATAGAAGGTGGTGTACTGTACCATTTATGGAAGGCATTCCTTCTGGATTACCTCGTATCATTTGGGTTTAGGCTATTTTTCAATTTCCTTGGAAGGCTTTTGTTATAGTACAGCAAACTGTCCTAAAAAAGAATACCGCTCAGTTACTTGGAAAAGCTTTAGGCGTGTTATGCAAGAAGCTTTCAGAATTTGCTAAACCTGAATAAAGATCATGCAGGATAAGCCGTTACACTGCTTAAAGAGTGTGTCGTGATTAGAACTAGGGAACTGTCATTACTGATTTTTGTGAAGGCCACACTCTGGGGAAAACAAATAATTACACACCGCACTGGGTGTCCGCCTTTCTTTCCTCCTCCAATCGCAGAAAATCTTGTAAAAAAAAAATACAAGGCATTTTGTAAATGGGGAAATAGAGAGGAGAGGTGGGGATGCGACTGGAGCACCCCTAAGGCTAGGTTCACACCAAGACTCCTCCTGACCGCGCAGCAATCCGTGCGGTTTTGTGCACGAATGCCGTGCGGTCCGTAGTCGCCAAGGTGTGAATCGTTTGCGCTGTAGGTGCCATTATTGTCTAAAAAAACCTGTGTGTCGGACAAAAAGATACTTGTACCTTTTTTTAGCAATTTGCCGTGTGGCTGTCACCCCATTGAAATCAATGGGCCCCGGGACGCAGGTCTCGGGTGTAGTGCAGGTGTGAACCTAGCCTCGGTGTACGAAAGCTGAGAGTTATGTGCAGGAGACGGCGTGCTGCAGGGTAAGATTTTTATCATTTTGCAGCAGCCCCCTGCACAGGACATACAGCTTTTTAGTGATAATTTTGGGTTTAAATAGACATTGCTACTTCTCGTTGTCTTCATCTTTTGGGTTACTCTTTGCGGAGTCATGGTTGGCATGCTTTTTCTCAGCGAGTCATGAAACCATAGGGTGAATTACCTTTTTAAAAAGAAAAAGTTGTATACCGGGCTTGACGTATATGGTATTTATAAAATGTTGAAAACGAGGCAGTTCCTGTATTAGCATAAAGTAAGGAAGTCACTAGTGGCAGAGTCTAAAAAACAGCTTGAATATGTCTTGTCAAATTTTCTGTGATCATTTTGTGTACTTGTTTAGCTAAAAAAGGTTCAAAGCTTGACTTCATTTTGAAAGGGAGCCTGTGGAACATGGACAGTTAAAACAAAGTAGCAAAACCACATGTCAGAATGATCCGTAGATCTGAAGATATGTTGAACTGACACATGTTTATATCGACATTGCAGAGGCTGAAGGATCTCAAGCAGCGAGAGTTTGCCCGCAATGTTTCTTCACGGTCTCGAAAGGATGAGCGCAAGCAGGAGAAGGCATTGAGACGTCTGCTTGAGCTGGCTGAGCAGAGGAAGCAAGCGGAAAGGTGAAATATTTAAAACCAGAGTACCGGTCATTTGCTGGGTTGCTCAGTAATATGCTGTCTTTATGTTAAATGCCATTTGTTTACCTTGTTTAAAAGGACTCTATCCATCTAGAACTGAGGTGTTGATCTGCACAGCAGTGTTCTTAAGTACTGTGAAGACAACCCTGAACTAATATAAGGTGAACAGTGGTAATGGAGAAGCCCAGGTGTCTGATTTCTCGCCTGAGATGTTCATAGAAAATCATTTAGTCTTCAGGGTGATATTATTGTATACAGCCTATACAATAGTATCACCTGTGTCAATGTTTTACATGGCTTTTAGATTTCGCCTATCATTTTTAGATTTGTACCTGCCAGTACAAGTTGAAAATAAATGTATCTGTAGGTCCAGCATCTGCAATTTATATGCACTTTTCTTGCCAGCCTAATGTGTTTTTATGAGTTGGTAATTTTTTCTTTTTCTTATCTAGTGCTGCTCCAGGCAGTGGCCCCATGTTTAAAGCCACCACAGTTGCGGTGGATGAAGAAGGCACTGAAGACGAAGATATGCCCATCAGCACAAGTTCAGCTGGCCAAGAAAGCCCAAAACACATTCAGGAAGAAAAAGCACTCCAGATAACTGCCCCAACTCAACCACCAGCTCCAGCAGTTACCTTTGGCTTCAAAAGTCCAGTTAGTTCCTCGTTGCTCCAGAAAGGGGGCTTCTCTTTCTCCTTTGCCAAGAAAACTCCATTGAAGCTGGAGTTGCCAGCTGTCTTCAAGGACCACAGTGAGGAAGTGGGTGCCGCAGAGGAAGAGAAGGAAGAGGACAAATCCACGGCAGATATCATAAGCACGCTGAAAAGTCCAATGGAAGCGGAGTGCAGCAAAGATAATGAAGTTAAAGTAGAGGAAGAGGAAGGTGAGGGAGATAATGGCTGCTCCCTGGCCAGCACCTTATCCAAACTGAAGAAGATGAAACGGGAGGAAAGATGTGCTCAGGCAGGGGAGCCGGAATATTATCACTACATGCCACCTGCTCACTGCAAAGTGAAGCCCAACTTTCAGTTTCTGCTTTTCATGAGGTCTACAGAGCAAACACAAACTGAGTACGAAGCTTCAAAAGAAGAGAAGAAACAGGCTGCTCCAAGCAAAGTCAAGCCTTCAAAACAGACAGAAAGTAAAGGGGAGAAGAGTGTGGTTGGTGAAGGAAAGGTGACTCCGGCAACAGAAAGCACTGCTTCTCCAAGCTTACCAAAGGCAGACAAGAAAGAGACTGAGGAAGGCAAAGAAAAGCCTAACACTAATTTAAATGAAGAATCTTCCAAGAAATCCCCAACGCCTGCAAAAGAACAGTCAGAGCGTCCAAAACAACCAACTGGTCCCTTTTTCCCAGTCTTGAGCAAGGATGAGAGTACCACCCTACAGTGGCCCTCTGAACTCCTCATATTCACCCAAGCAGAGCCTTCCATCTCTTACAGCTGTAACCCTTTATACTTTGACTTCAAACTTTCACGGAACAAAGATGCTAAAGGAAAGCTGGCTGGCAAGACAAAGGACAACCCAGGGACTAGCAAAGATGGCTTACCGCCTCCTGAGGCAAGCAAAGATCACAGTGTTGCCGTAAAGAAGGAAGGCTCCTCGGCTGCACTTACTTGTGGGGCCCAGTCAAAGGCTTCCTCTGCACCTCTTAGTGATATCAAACCTGAGTCCGTTGAGGATGAAAACAAAGGAGAGTCTTCAGGAAAGCCACACAAGCACAAAAAGAAAAAAAAGCACAAGAAAAGTGGCAAACGCAAGCGGAAACACAAAGAGGGAGATGAGGGGTCAGAGCAGAAATCGAAGAAAAGGAAGAAACATAAGCACAAGAAGTCAAAGGGTTCCTCCAAAACAGTGTTAAAGGTAGAAGAATCTGAGCCAACTCCGATAACTGCCTTAAAAAGCCTCGCTAAAGACTTAGGCACTCAAAAGTCTGTGAATAAAGAGGGCAGTACTGGAAATGTCAGTACAAAACAGGTCCTTCCCGCTTCCTCCAAAGAGCCTGAAAACAAAAAGCCTAAAACGGAACTTAAATCATCACTTCCACCTCCTGCTGTTGTCCCTTCATCTTCCTCCCATCGAAATACACCCAACAAGGGCAGAAGCCGACAAAGTAGTGGTGACTATGACAGTGAAGATGACGCAGGAAGGAAAAAATCCACCTCGAAATATAGTGAAGAGTATGACTCCACTAGTGACCGCTCCAGAAGTCGATCAAGGTCTGGAAAGAGACGGCGGTCCTACTCATCCAGTTCAGGTGGCTCCACAGATGGAAGTCGATCTAGTCATAATCGAAGTTATTCAGAGAGTGACTATAGTGAATACAGCAGTGGGTCGAGGCGGCGTTCAAAAAGACGGTCACCAGGTTCGGACTCTGATTCTGGGGCCTCTAAGAGACATTCCACTAGGCATAAATACTCCTCTTCTGACTACAGTCGCAGTCGTTCTAGAAGTAGAAGTCGCTCAAGAGGAAGCAGGAGTCGAGGCAGAGGGAGGTCAAGCAGTAGTAGCCGGAGTCGGAGTAAGAGAAGTCGCAGCATGACCGGTCACAGTTGGAAACGCAGTCGCAGTTATAGTAGGGACCGGAGTACGAGCGCTCGTAGTCATTCTGGAAAAGGATCACATGGGCGGGAGAGTGTAGATAGCCGCCGAGGTGGCAGGCGGGACTTTAATCGTTCTAAGATATACCGTTCTCAGTCTCCACATTTTACTCGCTCTGGAAGCCGGAGAGAGGAGAGTCGGGGATCGGAACTAAAAGGAACGAGTAGCTCCAACCAGACACACAAGAGCACTGAAAAAGACTCTGGCCGATGTTCTCTAACAGCTAAACAACTCTTAGAGAAAATTCAGTCTCGCCGTTTGGAAAAGGCAGCTGGCTCTACGGTGGATGGAAACTCAAAGCCAGGAGCTAAAGTAAAAGACCCACCTCAGGGATATTTTGGACCCAAGTTACCACCTGCTCTTGGTAATAAAACCACACAACTGCCCATGATAGGCAAATTACCAGTAGGATTTAAAGTCACTGGTCCACAGAAAGCAGAGCAGGATTCAGGGGAGGTTTCTGTTAGTGTAGATGTGGAGCAGGACAAAGACACTAAGCCTACTTCACAGGTGGAGAATACTCCACCGCCAGAGCCACCTGCACCAACTGCAGAACATCTAACAGCAGAGGACCCTGCCTGCTTCCAGCCACCACCTCCAGAGTTTTCAGAAGGAGATGCACCACACCTTTTGGGCAATGGTGATCTTCCTTTTCCACCAGTTCTTGGAAGGATGACGCCACCACCACCTGAGGGTGAGTTTTATCACCCATCAGCGTTCCCACCTATTGCAGTGGATCCAAATGCCCCCCGTCCCGAGGGTGAAGAGGAGGGTATTGAGGAAGAAGAGGATGAGGGTTCTCTGGCACCGCTGGAGAGCCAGCCTATCACTTTCACCCCAGAAGAAATGGAGAAGTACAGCAAGCTACAGCAAGCGGCTCAGCAGCATATTCAGCAACAGCTTTTGGCCAAGCAGGTCAAGAGTTTCCCAGCAGGGGTACTTCCACAAGCTCTGCAACCTGCAACACCTACCCTTCAGCAAATTCACATTCAGCAAGCACCTCCTCCCATGTCTGCTGCCTCCTTAACCTCTATGCAGCATGCCATCCTGCAGCACGCAGCTGCTGCTGCAGCCATGGGCATCCAACCCCACCACCATCAACAACTGGCGCAAGTCCATCACATCCCTCAGCATCATTTAGCACCTATTTCACTCTCCCACCTAACCCACTCTCTCATCCCAGCCCACCACGCTGCTTTCCTGCATAGCCACCCCATACACATAATCCCAGCTTCTGCCCTCCACCCAGGTGGACCTCTCACGTTTCACCATTTACCCCATGGCCTTTATCCAACTCTGCTTGCTCCTCGGCAATCCTCGGCAGCAGCTACAGCTTTGCACCTGCATCCTCTTCTTCACCCCATCTTCTCAGGCCAAGACCTGCAGCACCCTCCTAGTCATGGGACATGAGATAACCCTCATGAACTTGATAACTGTACCGGATCGTGGCACTAAAGAAGGGCATTAAAACATGCCTGGGCACAGCTGTTAACAGCAGTGAACATAGTACAAAGACTTTCTGTGCCCTATTAGTCGGATGAGGATATTTTGGCCCACATTGCTAGGTCAGTTGCTTGTCCTAGGTTTCCCCATATCTTCCATTTTATTTAGACTGAACACTTTCCAAATTGTCAAAGAACAGGGGTGGGGAAGAAACGTATGATTCACTTATGTATACCTTCTAAAGTCACAAAATCTTTTATTTTTCCAGTTAAACCAATGTAGTTACCAGATGTCTGTCAGCTCCACCACTTATCAGTGGAAATCCTTAAGGTGGATGTCACCAGTGGGTTGATGTTCACTCATAGTCTTGAGGTCAGACATGAAGCTAGGGCAGTGGCACAGTCTGCAGAGGCTTTGAAATTACAGTCCACCCTCCCCAGGAGTGGGTGGGTGGTCACCTTTATGGGAAGGTATTACAGTTCTATGTAAGTTTCAGTTGTGTATTTAGCTTTTGACAGGAAGTACAAAACTTTGCTGGTCACTTGACCTAGGATAAAGCATTAAGGAATATGAAATAAAAAAAAATAATTGTACATGAAGGTGGGTCTTCTCCTGACACTTGTTCCCAAGCGATGGTTTCCTGTATAGAATAGGCCACTAGCAGAAACGACGGACAGTTGCTTCTCCACAATGATGTCAACCAAAATCATGATTTTGAGGATGCAGCGAATGAACGAGTCCGAAAAGGAGGTTTAAAAAAGGCATCTGCACTCTGTATCATATTTTCTTCTTGCTATAGTTGTATATTAAACCGAAAGGGCAAAGGGTATAGTTTTTAACTAGTTTGCAAAAAAAAACAACTATTTCTGCTGCTGTGGCATGTATATTTTATCAGACTTTTTTTTGACGTTTCTATGTATGATACAACTGTACAAAAAAAAAGTTGTAAAAGAGAAAACCTTACAGGTTTGGAGAAAAATACATGTAATATTATACAAAGGACTAATAAAAGAACAAAAGATTTGTGTTAAATTCCTTGTGATATTTTGCATAGATACAGAATGTGTGCCTCTGTCCCCATTTCTGGGGGACTGTAGGTTAAATGGCACCCGTAGGTGGAATATGTGGGCTGTCGTTGCTCTCGGCCTTCTGAAAATCCTGATGGCCCTGCCCGGCTTTAGTAACTTTTGAGGTGTAAGCAGATCTGAGAGATCTGACTTCACTTGCAAGGCAGTTTTGGATCAATAAACAGCCACGTTGAAGCCAGGGCCCGCCAGGGAAACTGCATTTTCAGAAGGCGCAACCTAGTTAAGGGGTAGCCAAACTCCGGCCCTCCAGCTGTGGTGGAAATATAAATCTCATGAGGCATTGCAAGATTCTCACAGCCACAGACATGACTCCCAGATAGAGAGGCATCATGGTATTTGTAGTTTCACCACAGCTGGAGGGCCAGAGTTTGGCTACCCCTGACCTAGTTTCTCATGAGAGGTTTATGGTTTCCTTTATGGCAGAGCTGACTTAGTGAGAGACATTTTATATTAGACCAGTAATACTTTAGAATACAGTAGTCCTCCTGGCAAATACCAATTAGCCTGGCTACCTCTGTCCTGGTATTGTCCTTTTTTTATGTGCAAGATTGTCTTTAGGGATGCACAGATACCAGTTTTCCGGTATTGAGTACCGATACTTTGCTTTCGGTACTCTCCGTTACCGGTGCTTCCGCTGGCCGACGGCGGGTAATGACATGCCGCCTGGCTTCCTGATTGCCCGGGAAGCCGGCTCCATGTTGTTTGGCCAGCTTGATTGTGATTGCCCGGGAAACCGGCTTCCCAGCCAATCACCATCAAGCCGTCTTCCCGGCCAATCAGGATGACGGGCGGCAATTAATAACCCGGCTTTTTGATTGGCCGGGAAGCCAGCTTCAGGCCAATCAACTTTGAGCCAGCTTCTCCGGCCAATCAGGGAGGCGGGTCATTATTTGTCGCCCAACTTCCTGATCGCTGGCTCCATGTTCACCCAAAGCACTACCGGTCAGGAAATCTTCCTGTGACTGGAAGTTCCGGTATCGGGGAAGGTGTCAAAGCATTTGGGCGAGTACGAGTACTTGCCCAAATACTTGGTTTCTGCATCAATACTAGTATCGGTAGCTGTGCATCCCTAATTGTCTTACAGTGAAAGTACTGAAGTAAGTGAAACCACATGACGGCAGACTAATGTTGCAAAAGTCAGCAATGGCATCCTTCCGATTTCTCCTCTGAGGTTTCCTTTAAACTTTATACTTTAGTTGAACTGTTTTCCTTTTGTTTTGGACGGAACAAGGAAGGGTTGGAGCCTATGAGGTTTTCATTGCTCTGTGTCCTTATGATCGATCTCTCCAACAGGAACAAAGGCTAAGCTACTTTTTTTAATCCTGCAAGGTCAACATCCACTTCCTGGACTGAGATGCTGACCCAATGACAATCATATAAATCTTGGTGTCTGTACAGTTTTTGGAAGGGTTCACTAATGTTTCACACAGATCAGTCCCTGCTGTAACCTCTTGTCTTGTGACCTTCAACAAAGTTGCAATATACGTTTTGTGTGATTACTAGAAGAAAGAAAACTGAAGTTTTTTTTTTTTTCAGCTGCCAGCAACAGACTGGTGATATCAGTTTAGTCAAAGAAACCTGACTGACCTCAAAAATGGCTTTTAATGATGAAAGGTTGAGGTATTCTGAAAAATTCAACCAATTGATGTATAGAATTACATCTCAGGTATTCAGAGGCTTAAAAAGTTACTGAAGGATGCACTTTAACCACTTCAAGTCCGCAGTGTTAAACCCCCTTCCCATCCAGGCCATTTTTCAGTGTTCAGCGCTGCGGTACTTTGACGTTTATTGCATCATGCAACGCTGTACTGAAATAAATTTTATACCATGTTTTGGGGACAGATAGAGCTTTCTTTTGGTGGTATTTATTCACCACTGGGGGTTTTATTTTTTACTATATTAAGGGAAAAGTACAGAATTAAAAAAATAAGACAAGTGAATGCGGAAGTCATGTAATACACATCACTTCTGCATTCACCGCAAGGAAGGAGGTTGGCAAGGAGGAAGATGCTGACCTCCCTCCCATCTTCCTCCCGAGCCGGTCCCGGGCCGCAGATGGGGCAGCGGATCCCGGGATTGAAGGTGAGGGGTCAGGAGTGGGGGCGGAGGCGGATCATGGACACGGAGCCAGCATATATACACGATCGGTAGGCTACCAACGAATGTGAGTCCACCGTCCGTCCGGTTTTTTTTTTTGCAAGGGGCGGACGGCAACAGGTTAAAGGAGAAGTGCAGGAAGAGCTGAGCAATCATGTAACTACTGATTTAGTCAACTCTCTTTTGCTTTAGGAGAGCAATGACTGTCAGTCACCGGAATGGATTCCATCCTCCCCTCTTGGTATTGCCAGCATTCCCTGGAGTCACAGATGAGAGGGAGGGCACGGCTGCCTATGGCTCTAGAGAAGCAGAGTCTATTTTAGGCAACTAGAGTGAATCCTGACCGTAATATCTGGATCCTGCTTGGCTGTGTCACTGCTCTGCCCTTGCAGTTGATAATGGGCAGTACATTGGTGAATTTACTCCTGTGTCTAAAAACACAACTAAAACCAAAAAAGGATTTGGTTTCTGTTAAGTGAAATTGATCTTTAAAAGATATTTGTCACCATGTAATAAAAATTATCCTCCATCCCACTCAAACTTTCCAATTGTAATGCACACCTCAGAGGCCCACTTGGATTGTCACGACCTCCCACAGTCAGCCAGCAGTTAATCTGTTTTTCGATCTTCAGTCTGGCTCTGATGTGCATGTGTAGTGCACAGACATAGAGAGTGATGGCCATTCTAGAGCTGAGCTACAGCCAAGATGAACACTGGAGACCAGGTTAGTGCTGCCCAAGGGCTGACAGTCCAGGACAGCGTCTGAGTAAATAAGGGGGGCTTCATTACACCTTATCCTGGAGTTACTCAGTAAAATAGGGTGCTTGGTTGAAAGTGTTGATATCTGGTACGTGTCTCCTAAATGACTAGGCAGATTTAGCAGTCTGAGCCAATTGGCTCATTACACATGCTTTCAGTCGGGGTTGTTCAGTGTCATGGCTTTGTTACTTGCAACTTTGGGGTCTATGGCCACCTATGCATTATATTTCTCCTGATGGTTCAAAAGTCAACAGAGTGGTTTGAGTGCCATCCTGGTCAATAATGGCAATGCATGTTGTGTATCCAGTTCTTTTGTTCACTTTTAATCTACTTAAAGGTCCAGTAAAATTCCAACTTTTATAAAGTTAGAGCATAAGAATGTTGCCCTGCTTCCTATTTTTATAGATGTTGACCAGACATTGAGCATTATAGTAGGAAGTCAGTACTACTTGAGGGGGCTGCAATGTAAACCGTCACCACTAGCTTTGAATTAAACCAGTTCTCTTTCTTTTGGCTTATATTGAGCGTTGAAGTAACCACAGACATGAGATGAGTGTTCTGGCAGCTCAGAGATCATAAAGTGATTGTACTGGCAAATTGTGCCCCATCTGTTCTGGTTTCCTTCAACTTAAGGTGGTACAAGACGTGTCTCTGAGCCTTGCCTCCATAGGCCTAAACTCAAATGCTCGAGTCACCTGTTTAGCACACACAGCATCTTAATTTTGTGTGGAATACTGCTTTGCTGCCCCCTGCAACACTGTTCTGAATGGTGGGTGTGGCAATACTGTGCCAACAGTGGGCAGAGCTTAGAGACCTGGTTGGGTAGCACTTGAAACTACTTGCTGCTTACACTGCACACACAGTACAATCCTTGTACCCACAACTAGTGATGGCCAAACGTGCTTGGATTTGATTTGCAGGCCCATTTGGAAAACTTATAAAGCGCCGTAAATTGCCAACTTTAATGCAAACCATGTGTAAGTCAATGACAGGTGAATCTTGAAAATTAATTCTCTCCCTTTTCAAGGCTAATAGGCAAGAGATTGTCAAATAAATGCAGAGTGGGTTGCTGGGCACTGCCCTCAGTGACGTTTACCATTTACTTAAAAAGAAAAAGTGTTTAGTGGGGAGCAAGTGTTTTAAGAAGGCTGAAAGCGAAGCATTAAAATACCACATTTCTTTCACATGCCCATTTCCACTGGAAGTGGTGCACCTGTACAATATACTACAGCAAACATGACATTTTAGAAAAAAACATTTACCACACAATGACATTTGCATGCCAGCTTGGGCTTTTTTTTGTGGAAAAAGACATGGGCACCCCCAAAACCAAAGGACATGGGAATCTGGGTACAGCCCTGGGAGACATGCACATAGTCAAAAAAAATAACTATGTAATACATCAAAAGTGTCCATTCAAAAAGAAAAATAAATTGTTGCTTAATGACATTTCTTGGCCATACAGGATGCAGGTAGATTAAGGGCCTGTTCACATGAGTTTCAGGTGTGAATCAGCAGACGCGGTGCTATGTGTTTTGCTGCGTTGGAGTGGGGCTGCCAGTATGTTAGCTGCAGTGCAGTGTGTTTTTGATGCGTTTCCTGACCGTACAAAATGTGACATGCAGTATTTTTCTGTCGTAACCTGAACGGACTGCGCACGTGAGAGCTGTAGCCCATAAAACACATAGGGATACATTGGGATGCATTTTTAGTGCAGGAGCGTACGGATCAGGTCAGCACAGAAAACGGACGTCGTGTGAACAGGCCCTCAGAGATGACTGGGTAATATGCAGGTAGCATCAGGTGATCTGGACTCTTGCTAAAGCTGTGAGATCCTCCATAGAACCACCAAGGTGATGGATGTTTTCTTTCCAAGGGAAGACGTATTTCATTTTGGGTACCATAATTCCTGTACTTCAGACATGGTGGGGACTTTGCAGCTTCTGGATTGTTTTCCCACAGTAAATGTTTTGAGCACCACACCTGGATCCCACCAGATGGAGGACGTGGGGCAGGTCTGTAATGTTTCAGGCACTGCATTCTGCGTTGGGTGCCTAATTTGGCAAGTGGTGCAGTGTGTTGGGTTAGCCACAGGGTGCTATATAGGTCCAGGACAGTGGCATATCCACACTGGTGTAACCTCATTTCTGAAGATCCATAAGGGGTATGCTCATCTGAAGTGAGTGAAGCCGAGGGGCTTGTCCCCCCTCCCTCCTCACACACACACACATACTCATTTGGAAGGACGAAGCTTGATGCACGTGTTTTCACCCATGCCTCGTGTGAGTCCCCTGGATCAGGTCTTTTGTATGCCCCCCCCCTGGTATTGGCTACCTTATCCCTCTCCTTTGTGCCTTAGCCTTCTTCATAAAAAAAGGGAAATAATGTCACCAGCACACCATTTTTGAAAATCAATGATCCATTTTAATGGCATATTGCCATCCAACACAAGCGCTTTCGGGGCCGCAAGGGATCCCCTTCATTAGGCTCAGAATGACCAAATGACCCCTTGCGGCCCCGAAAGCGCTTGTGTTGGATGGCAATATGCCATTAAAATGGATCATTGATTTTCAAAAATGGTGTGCTGGGGACATTATTTCCCTTTTTCTGTGATATACACGGTGCCCTCCGTGGTCACTACAAGCACCCACCCAGCTTTGGATTTTGCGGTAAGGAGTGCAGAAAGATATTTTGTTTATATTTAGCCTTCTTCATGCACCAAAACCCCCCCATTTGGCATTTTTGGTTTAGTTGCCAGGCACACAGGTAGTGGCCATCTTGGTGCCTGCACAGTCGGTGCCAGCTATCTTTGTGTTATAGGCCGCACTGGGCATACACTGGCGGTACTCCAGATCCACATGCACCAGGACAGATCTGGTGTGTGCATTTCAGCGGTTGGGACACAAACTGTTCTGTACTGTGCTCCAAGAACGGACTTTTAATGGTAAGGCAAAAATTACATTTTCTACAGGTTTTTTTTTTGCCACAAGAGTCTCTCCCAACATCCATACTTGACCCTCATCTGGTTATGCAGCCTGGAAGGCCAGGAAAGAGGGGGGGATTGGAGGCAGCGAACAGGCACCCCTCCATATTAGGCCATATGTCCTCAACATGAGGAGGATACTTTGTCAGGGCAAACCCTTTGGTAAGGCACCATGCCCTCATGTTAGTGGAGACAAGGGCCTCTTCCCAGGCCTAGGGGATGTGGGGGTCTACAGGGGCCCCAGTTTTTTTGATTCTATAAGTCCCTTTAAGGGGGGAGGTGGGGCATAGATCTAGCCCTCCTACTTTCCCTGGTTACTCATTCACAAAACATATTACAATATAATGTAATATACAACCAAGCATACAGAGTGCAGCAGATTTAAGTATGTACTGCACAGCACAGTGTACATAGTATGGTTAGGCATATGTAATGTATGCTGTCATATGTTATGTCCTATGTTGCATACTCTTGACTTCTGCATCACCAAGGTACATGTGCAATCCTCAAGCACCCACCACACCGTAGTTCAAGAGTATTATCCCCAAGTAAAGGTGTCTCCCTTCCGATGCAAAAGTTTATCTCTTCCAATCAAAAACCTTACCAGACCTGGGACCATAGTGGTGTTTTACACCCAGTGAGAGGAAGTCATCCCAGGCTTGCCCTTTGCTTTGTGTCATGGTTCACATCAGAGCTACCGAGAAGCCTGGGACAGCTTCCCTTATCTCTGTGCTGCTGCACTTCTGGGGTCTACAGGGCAGGCATTTTACCATTACGCAGGTGCTCAGCAACACACCCCACAGATTTGGATGCACTCCTGCAGAGCAGTAAAGTGTGGGTGTTTCTGATCCAGGACAGCAAGGAGGAATCCTGGGCCACAATGTCCCTTCTGCACAGTCCCAACTTTATTGCAGCACAATATCCATGAATTGTGATAGCAGTGGTCTTGCAAAACAGTCTCAAGTAGTTTTTTTTTTTTTTTTTACAGGTCATACTAGAGAGGCCACACCGATGTCCAGATTTTTACAAGGGTCAAACCAGCCTATGCATCTAACATCAGCAAGACACATATACAAAAGATACAAAATAAATCCTAGCCTGCCTGGCTCTACACTAACAAGTCCCCATTCTAGCAGAAAAGTCGGCTTTTTGTCCAGCTCTTCAAAACAATATTGTCAGAGCTGCCAGCACATAGTGTCTCTGCAAAGTAACATGCGCTGGCTTCACCGTGGTTTGTTACAGAGAAGTTCCAAAGAAAAAGTCTGAAACTGGCAAAAAAAAGAAAAAACGTTAGAGCAAAATTACACAATGAACCGAAAAAGAGCATTATCTAGCGATGAGTCTCAAAGTTTGAGGTGCTTAGTTTATGGAGGAGAATATATGTAACATGTTGGAGTGCTTGAGGCCATTTGTCAAGTACAGCGGTGGTAGTGTTACGCTATGGGGTTGCTTTGGAGTTAGGTAAGTTGGGAGCTTTACACAAAGGGCAAGGAATAATCAACCAAAAAGGTTACCATTTTCTTTCATAATATAATGCCATTCCCTGTGGGCAGTGCTTGATTGGTGCAAAGCTCATCATGCACCAGGGCAACAATCTGCAACATTCTTCTAAGATGCCCTATTTGGTGAAGAACCAGGAGAACCGTCTTTGATTGACTGGCCAGCCCAATCACCAGAATCTTACCTTACCGATCTCTTCCAGGAAGATCCTCACTGCAAAGCTTGAATAAAAAAAATGCCCTACAAGCCCAATACACCTCCGGGAAGAACTACAGAAGGTGTGGGATTTCACTGAATATTTTCAAAGGCTGGCAGCTGGAATGCCAAAGGTCTGCAAAACTGTTACTGCAAACACAGCCTGGCTTAAGAAATGTTACATTTGCTTAATTGGACAGTTATATGAAATAAAACAAAGGTCATGTCATTGTCAATGTATTAGCTTCAGTTTCTTTCAATTTAATGCTACCTGGGTAAATAACCGCATCGATTGCTATTACAAAAACATGAACATTTGAGGCTGAGTACAGACTTTTAGTGTGTGTGTGTGTGTGTGTGTGTGTGTATAATTTTATTTTTCATTTTTGTTTTTCTTCCTTAAGGTTTTCATATCATTTTGTGTCAATTTGTTTCCGTACATTAACCACAGACTATCTCCTTCAGACATGTAGGGAAATGAGGCACAGGAAGAGCTTTTTTTTCCACTGAAAAACATGTTACAAATAGTTGATTGGGGAGATTGTCTACTAAGCCAGCAAGAACCTTCTCAGGTTATATGCACCAGCTATATCCGTGAATGATGAAGTAAAGGCATGGTCAATGGCTCATGCGTTAACTCCTATAGTTCTGTATGAGAACAAAAACTGGAGGTTGCCATAGACTATATGCACTTTTATTATAAGAAAATGGAGGGTGCCAATGCTGAGCCCTCTAGTTGCCTGGCTGTTATGCTTCCCTTTGCTTCAATACTTTAAGTCTGCTCCAGATCAAATATATAGATAAGGACTTCTGACTGATATGTGTACATATTGTAAGTCAGTAACTCAAATTATTGAAGCCAGTTGGCCAGCGTGACAGCCAAGCAGCTAGCTAGTTTAAAGCGATTCTGTCACTTTGGAAAAGTACAAAAATGAAGGGCCCATTTACACTTCTGTGATCTGGTACATTGCATTACCATGTAAGTTTGTTGTGCATTGGATGCATTAGCATGTTTAGGTGCCATTCATTTTGAATGACACATCAAGGTCTTAAGGCAATATAGCTCCAAAACACATATAGGGAGTGTGTCACAATATAACAAGGCAGTCTGAAGCTGTTGCCTCAGGCAGCTTCTCTTTGGGTCACATGGGGGGCGAATAGCGGAATGGCATTGCTGCTCTGCTGCACAATATTTGCAGTGTACCTCCTGCCCCATTTCCTGCCAGAGCATCCTAGGTTGCCAAGAGCCAGACACATCTCCCCGCCCAGCTCTTAACAACCTGGGACACTCTGGTTTGGGTTCTGCTGAGCTCCTGCCGACCAGTGTTATGACAGAACCCAAGTCATACATTGAAATCCAGTATGTGTGCACGCAGAGAACAGTTTTGTTTGGTAATCAAGCTGTTCTGTTTATTGAAAAGTGCTGTAAGTTTTTATACGGTGAAACGAAAAGATGTGTGTAGAATAGCATGGTACAGACAGGTACTGGGATAGATTGACATTTTGTATAATTAATTATGACGAGCAGAAGCATACTCCCAAAACATATACATTCCAAAGGAGTGGACAAGGAAACATTACACAAGAATATTGGTTACATAAGTTTCTGGAAATCTATGGCAATCCTCTGACCTACTAAGATACATAAAATGGCTGCCTTTAGGCTAATCTCGTCAGAACACCAGTGATGTCACTGGCTGCCATGAGCTTGGCAGGTCGCCTGTCCAGAGCGCCCTAGATTGCTAAGAGCTGGGGACAGAGATGTGTATGGCCCTTACACATCTCCCCGCCTGGCTCTTAACGCTTAAATATCTCCCTTCCTGGGTCTAAGCTGTGCCACTGTCCACTAGCACCACCCGCAACACACTGATTGTGCACCATCCTGCAAACCCCCCTTCCCCATGCTCGTGGCAAAAAGGCTAGGGTGGCCCCTAAACACACTATTGTTCGCTGTGGTGCACCATATTGGGGAAAAAGTGCTGTATGTACTTTTTTTTGCCTGTTCAGTTGCATTGGCGGCTCATTCAGAATAAATGGATTCTGGTAGATTTTTTTCCCTTCAGCTTTGAGTGTATACCCAGCTATAGACCTTGGTCAGAGGAACAGGCGTCCTCTTTGGAGATTTTTCCTGTATTGCTGTTCTGGTGATGACTGTAAAATGTTTGATTTCCCATCAGCGGTCACGGGGACAAATGGAGAGGGTAAATCTCCACAGTCAACAATAACACCTGGCAGAGGTCCCCATCCTTCTCTACTCTATCCAACAGTTAAACAAAAGTGTTGTCTTTAAATATACTTTAATAACATACACCGTAATAGAATTCATGAATATACTACGTGCATTGTGACCTCATTTCTGAAATATCAGTGCTACCATTCATACAATGCAGTCATTATGAACAGTACACTATTACAACTTCCCTGTTATTTTTGGGGACTGCCCATGAAAATTGATTCTCTCGAGAAAACGTTTAGACAACAAATCTTGAACAGTTTCTATTTCATTTAAAAAGTGAGAATTTGACTAAGAGTGTTTTTTTCTTCTGAAAGTGGAATATTTGGGTCCCAAAGTCAAACGTACTTTATTTTCTTGCTAGCTTTAAAATGTAAGATACCATATTGTTCGTTCATAGCTACTATAATAGCCTGTTTACAGCACATACAGTATCTGGTGTGAGGAGATAATAGAGTGTACTTCCTGTGGTTTTGGTTTGAGAAGGGGAGGAAAACTGGCCATAGTTTTTGTAAAAAAGAAAAAAATGGGGTAGGGGACATCTTGAAAGATTATTGGGTTACTGTGAACTGAATATTTTAAATTTTAATAATAAAATTAAGAGGAACATGGTCAGGATGAAAATATTAGACATGTATGATTTGTTTCATTCCGAATTGAAATTCGGACGAATTTCAGCGTATTTGAACATTCGGATGCATCCGAATTTCTGAATTAAATAATGAATCCGAACGCATCCGAATTTTTGATAATGAAAATTTTGAATGCATCTGAATTTGTTTCCAAATCTCATTCCTCATTCATAAATTTATGTTGTTAAACATTTAACATTTTTTAAGGTCTGGTAGGAATTTTAGGGGGCACCCCAATGCAAAAAAAACAAAAAAAAGCATGGGGTCCTCCCTGAAACCCCTCACCGGACCCTTGATCCAAGCAGTAGCCAGGCAGAGCAGGAAAGGAGAGGCCCCCCTCCCGCATTATACCAGGCCACATGCCCTCAACATGGGGAGGGACAAAGGCCTCTTCCCCAGAGCCCTGGCTCGGTGGTTATGGGGTCTTATCTGCATCTTGGTTCCCCCTTTCATAAAGGGGCACTCAGATGCCGTCTCCTCCCTTGTGAATGAGTAAGGGGTAGTTGTTGCTCCTACACATACACCAAATACAGTAAAATTGTAAATAAACACACCACACCCTGAAAAAAGTCCTTTATATAAAAAAAACCCACAAGACAGGTTTTTTAAAAGCCTTTTATTAAAAAAATATCACCACCATCGTGATTGACGAGGATCTACATCGCTGGACAGCGTGATGGACCTAGGGATTACATCCATGGACATTTTTTGTTGTTGTTATAATAAATACTTATCAAAAACTGTGATGTATTTTTGTTTACAAATAAAGGACTTTTTTACGGTGTTGTATGTTTATTTACAATTTTACTGTATTTGGTGAATTAGTAGGGGTAACAACCACCCATTACGCATTTATGAAAGGGGGCACCCAGATTAGGATAAGACCCCCTGCCCGCAGACCCCTACAACTACCTGGCCAGGGTTGTGGGATAAGAGGTTCTTGTCCTCATCTGCAAAGCACCCTCCCCATGTTGAAGGCATGTTGCCTGGTATGGTGCAGGTTGGGTGTAGCTAGTGACAGGAGTTGTGGAGAGGTTGGGTGTAGCTAGTGACAGGAGCTGTGAGGAAAGCTGGTTGTAGCTAGTGACTGGAGCTGTGGAGAAAGCTGGTTGTAGCTAGTGACTAGAGCTGTGGAGAAGGCTGGTTGTAGAAACGGTTAGGTGTATCTATTGACATATGTTGTGGACAAGGTTTGGTGTAGCAAGTGGCAGAAGTTGTGGATAAGGTTTGATCTAGCTAGTGGCAGGAGTTGTGAAAAAGGCTGGTTGTAGTTAGTGGCACAAGTTATGGAGAGGTTTGGTGTAACTAGTGGCAGGAGTTGTGGGAAAGGTTGGGTGTAGCTAGTGACAGGAGCTGTGGAGAAGGGTGGTTGTAGCTAGTGACAGGAGCTGTGGAGAAGGCCTGTTTGTAACTAGTGGCACAAGTTGTTGAGAGGTTTGGTGTAGCTAGTGACAGGATCTGTGGAGAAGGCTGGTTGTAGCTATTGACAGGAGCTGTGGAGGAGGCTGGTTGTAACTACTGAGAGGAGCTGTGGAGAAGGCTGGTTGTAGCTAGTGACTGGAGCTGTGGAGAAGGCTGGTTGTACCTAGTGATAGGAGCTGTGAGGAAAGCTGGCTGTAGCTAGTGATGGGAGCTGTGGAGAAGGCTGGTTGTAGCTAGTGACGGGAGCTATTGAGAAGGCTGGTTGTAGCTAGTGACCGGAGCTGTGAGAAAAGCTGGTTGTAGCTAGTGACTGGAGCTGTGGAGAAGGCTGGCTTTACCTAGTGATAGGAGCTGTGGAGAAGGCTGGTTGTAGCTAGTGATGGGAGCTGTGGAGAAGGCTGGTTGTAGCTAGTGACAAGAGCTGTGGAGAAGGCTGGTTGTAGCTAGTGACAAGAACTGTGGAGAAGGCTGGTTTTACCTAGTGATAGGAGCTGTGGAGAAGGCTGGTTGTAGCTAGTGACGGGAGCTGTGGAGAAGGCTGGTTGTAGCTAGTGACAGGAGCTGTGGAGAAGGCTGGTTGTAGCTAGTGGCACAAGTTGTGGAGAGGTTTGGTGTAGCTAGTGACAGGAGCTGTGGAGAAGACTGGTTGTAGCTATTGACAGGAGCTGTGGAGGAGGCTGGTTGTAGCTAGTGACAGGAGCTGTGGAGGAGGCTGGTTGTAACTACTGAGAGGAGCTGTGGAGAAGGCTGGTTGTAGCTAGTGACTCGAGCTGTGGAGAAGGCTGGTTGCAGCTAGAGACAATTGGGTGTAGCTAATGACAGCAACTGTGGAGAAGGTTGGGTGTAGCCAGTGCCTGAAGCTATGGAGAAGGCTGGGTGCAACTAGTGGCAATAGAAATCTGGGTTTAGCTAGTCACAGTAGTTGGTGTAGCTAGTGAAAGCAGTTGTGGAAAAGAATGGGTGCAACTAGCTAGTTACAGTAGTTATGGAGAATTGTGAGTGTTGCTAGTGACTGTAGTGGTACCAGTTGTGGGGAAGGTTAGATGCTAGTAATGGTAGAGGTGGAAAACGTTTGGTCTTCATAGTGACAGTGGCTGTAGAGATTGTTGGGTGTAGGTAGGTGTTGATTGGCAAGGTGTTGATTGACAAGGCTTAGTGTAGGGAGTGAACATGTGAGTAAAAAATGTTGAGGGTATCTAGCAGTGGAGAAAGACAAATTTAGCTAGAAGATTAGTAAGGAAGATTCTGTAATGATTCAGGAAACAGTGAAGACTGTATTCCGGGAGTAAGACACAGGCTGAGTCAGATGTGAGAGAGGGTGTTGCAGAGAAGGAACGTACTTAGAAAGGAAGAGAAGTCAGTTTCTGCTTTACTTGTAGCTGGACTGATAGCACCATGATGCTGTGTCTGCTGCCTCTCATTCTCCCCTATACCCATGCCTTGAATCTGGATAAGCTGAACCCCCACACTTTTTCTGGACCCAGAGGCAGCTACTTTGGATTCTCCTTTGATTTCTACCAGTCAGCAGATAGTAGGTAAGTGCACATAATTGGCTGGGCCTGTATAATGTATAGGAGACAGGAGAGTGCTGGATGGGGATTAAACAAACCTGCCTCTAGAACAGGGGTGCCCATTAGGTAGATCGTGATCTACCAGTAGCTCTCAGAGCTGATGCTGGTAGATCACGAAGGGTGTGAATGGCGGCCCATTTATTCCATTTTGGTATATTTATTTATCTGTGCACAAATGATTACCTATTAGCCTGAGTCTGCTGAGCCAAGCTCCCTGACACCTTCCTGGTGGATACTGGTGGTTGAAGTGCTATGTATTACATCAAAGACTATTAGTTTACACAGCCTATTGCACTACACTGTTTGCAAAATACAGCAAGGTGAGCCAGGAGAGAGCGCGGGCAGAGACAGCCAGGGAAGAGAGCAAGAAGAGACAGCCAAGAGAGCGAAGAAAGACAGCCAAGAGAGAAAACAAGGAATGACAGCCGAGAGAGAGAGAGAAAAGACAGCCTGGAGAGAGAGGAGAGACGGCCAGGGGAGAGAGCAAGAAGAGACAGCCAAGAGAGAGAGGAGAGACAGCCAAGAGAGAAAACGAGGAATGACAGCCAGGAGAGAGAGCGAGAAAAGACAGCCAGGAGAGAGAGGAGAGATGGCCAGGAGAGAGAGAGAGAGCAAGAGAGGTTTTTTTTCGTTGGTAGATCTCACGTAGCTCATCATTTCAAAGGTAGATCTTAACACAAAAATTGTGGGCACCCCTGCTCTAGAAGGTCATACCCAACATTTTCTGAAGCCCATAAAGTTTCATCTTCAGCTCGGAGGCTGCAGGTGAGAACACTTTGGCCCAATCTGTATATATGAACTAGGTGTATAGAGTTCCTGCTTAGTCAAATATAATTACTACTACATCGATTTGTATTTTCCCTGTTTTTTTAGAGTGTTAGTACACCCAAAGATGATATTTCATCTTTGGGAGGCTATTGGCTGAAAAACCCACCATCAACCTACTTTCTTGTAGACCAAGAATCCATATGTCTGCTACCGATTTTCCAGCTTATGCCATCTCACACAGCCACTTAGAGGAGGTCTTGCTTCCATTTTCTTTGATGTACCCTTACAGAGAATGCAGCGAGAGAAATGAGGCTCTCAAGTAAGGGTCTTTGAGAGGGAGATTTTACCTGTAAAGTTCCTTAGATACGACCTCCAGCATCCATCTGCATCATTTATTTCTCCCTTTAAAAGTTTCCGTCCTTGTAAGGAAGTTAACTTTGTGTCCTAAATTGTTGATTCCAGTTAACATGCGGGAAGGAAGGGGGGGGGGGGCTTTAATTTCTCTTACTTACATCATAAGAGCCTTTGTTAGGGACACCCCTGAATTATATGTACTTCATACTAAAAGGAAGACTCATCTAGTGCTTTTGTCGTAATATAAATTCCCCTGGGCTCTGTTTGTATCCAAAATAGCTGCTTTGCACAAACAGACTGTAAACTTAGACAAAGGGCAGCCCCCTTTTTGATAGAAGCCAGAGACGGCTCAACGGCTTGCAACTAAATGCCACGATTTTAACTATGGGCAGAACTGGGCAAAGTCTGAAGATCGTGGAACAGGTTGAAAACTTTGGAAACTGGAAAACTTTTTTTTTATCAGTGCTGCAAATAACAATTCTCCAGGATATAAGAAATCAATCACAAAAGCACAATTGCTGGCAATGTTACTGTGCTGAGGCTCCAACATGGCATTGCCTGTTGCGGGGAGACTTGACACGACAACTACCATATTCCTTACATAAAGCGAGGGTAAACCTTTAAAATGGGCAGACATAGCCAGACAACTGACATTTTCAGGAGGATGCCAGCAACGGCGGCTTTCATATTTCAGTCTTGACACAAATTACGGGACCATGAGAACCAATGATATGGCATCAAAAACATAGCCACAATGCAATAGAAACTCTCAGTATACTACTGTCAATCAACAAAATGTAGTATAGGCGTCAGGCTATAACTGACCCCAGGAGGAGAAGAAAAGCTGCAGGCAATAATAATAAATGGATCCTTGGTGTGTGATATACTTTTATCTCTTAAAACCTTAATTTGATTATCGACCCATACATTGTGAAATGATGGTCTTGGCACATTAATGCAGCTTGAAAAAATGTTGCTTTTAGATTTTCCAGCTTATCGGGTACATGATACATGTCTGTGTGACGCATAAATCTTTCTCCTTTATTCTCATAGCATGAATATAGTTGTGGGGGCTCCCAAACTGAACGCATCTGTGTCGAATGCCAGGGATGGCGGAGGTGTGTTCTTCTGTCCGTGGGGGTCACAGGCCAGCAGCTGCACTATTTTACACTTTGATCAATCAGGTAAAGTTGAACGTGGGTTGAATAGGGCATATAATACCGTTATTGTTCTCTATACAGCACTAGAACATTCTGTAGTTCTTTATAAGGATGAGTCTCCATGGGAACACTTGGCATTGTAAACTCTCACGGGCAGGGCCCTCCTTACCCTCTTGTCTTGAATTGTATTGTGATTGTAATGTCTTCCTTATATTGTAAAGCGCTGGGCAAACTGTTGGCGCTATACAAATTTTCTATAATAATAATAATTGTTCTAACCCCTCTAGCCCCTGATTGGCACCCGAACTTGGCCAGCTGCAGAGAAGAACAGAATAGCCCCCTTGACAAGCAGCTTTGCTCTCCCCAACCCTGCTCTCCTTCCATTGACATTGATAAGGATTGCAATAAACACAGACAAGCCTGTCCCATGATTTTCCCTGTCTGTACAGGCATGCCCTCATCAGACACCAACTGCCTACAACTGTATCCTCCCTTGTGCAGTGACTGGCATGTGCACAGTTTTGACCAATAGCACTATTCCTCTCGTTCACTGCAGGAGCATGAAGGTTGTAGCTGGGTCACCTGGACATCTACCAAGCGAAAGACTCCTGCCTAGGTTGCCTTTTGGATTACCCGGCTCTGGCCAGTACTTGCACAAACAAAAACAATATTCAAATTGTAATTGTTTAAAAAATTGTGCCCCCATCCCCACTTTAGATACCTGATGTTTACCAGCTTATTCAGGATTACCATTCTGGGCACCCTCTTTGTCCTCAACTTCTGGGCCACTGATACCCTTGTTTCCTCTACTATTCATAGTGTTGCTCTTCCACAGGAGACACATTTCAATTCGGTGAAAGCAGACTGACTGTTTTAAAGTCCAATCAGTGGCTTGGAGCAACTGTTAGAACTTGGAAGTCCAGCATTGTGGTATGATTCTATTTTGGTTACTGTGTATTAGTAGACCTGTCAGCTAGATAAGTGTAGAAGCAGCGCAGCTGATCATAGAGGACCACAGCTACAAACTGGAGGACAGAAACAGTGTGCCAGGAAGCAATTACATTTTTCCTTCAGGCTAGGTTCACACCTAGGTGACTCCTGACCGCGCGGCAATCCACACGGTTTTGTGCACGATTACCACTCGGCCAGGAGTTGCCAAGGTGTGAACCGATCGCGCTGTGGGTGCCATTATTTTGTAATGGCAGCCTAGTCGCGCCTGGCGTATCGCGCAGTTTCCCGCTGCGATTCCGCCCGTGCAAGTGAAAACGATCGCGGCTAAAAAAAAGCCACGAGTCATGTGTCGCAAAAAAAGGTACTTGTACCTTTTTTTTTAACGATTGCCTCCGCGGATGTTACCCCATTGAAATCAATGGGACCGCGCAGCAATCGCTGTGTGCACTAGCACACGATCGCGTGTCCCGGGTGTTGTGCGGTGTAGTGCAAGTGTGAACCTAGCCTGAAGGTGTGATCCAGCCTCTAAACTTCCCTTGAAAGTTCAACTCCAGGCAAACAGCTTGCACAGATGAAATACATGTATATGGGAGCTATTTTTGCTGCCAAAGGATTTGTTTTTCTATTTATCCAGCCCTAACATTTACACAGCCCTGCCAAACAGTACATCCCTGCCTGGCTTTTTACAGCAGTTAAGTAACACTTTGGCCTTCAAATCTGCAGCTGGAAATTTCTACAGCAAGGACCTACGGATTCTTGCAGCAGCAATTCCAGGTGTGTCTGCAGGAATGCGGCCGCTGTGCCCATTCATGTTAATACCATGGTGACAGCGGCTGCATCTGTCTGTGACTGTCTGCATGTAATCGCACATGATACGATTACCTTCGGATTGGGAGAGATGTTTGTCCCTGGACGCAGAGAGATTGCATCCCAGGACAAACATCTCGGCCACTCTACAGGTAATCGTTCCACGTGCAGTTACATGCGGGCAGTCACAGACAGGTGTGACCGTTGTCAGCCTGTCATTAACTAGAATTGCTGCCACAAGAATCTGTAGGTCTTTGCTGCAGGAATCTTCAGATGCAGATTTGAAGGCCGTGTGCATGAGGCGCAATTTCCCCACCCTGTGACTGGACAGTGAAAAGAGAAGTAGCAGACTGATGAGCTCATCTCTATGTCGCACTCTCTGCTCTTATTGGCTCTTTGTGCACAATTCTCCCTATTCCACTCTCAGCTCTGCTATACAAGGCTTTGCAAGGGGCTTTTATACCAAACCAAATTAAGGTACTTACACTGCTTGCATTTAAATAAATAAAAAATATTTAAAATATTAAATATATCTAAAATAAATAAGTTGTATAAATAATATTAATTGTATTAATGAATTTTATTATTTTTTTGTTAAATTCATATTGGCATTCATTTGTGTCTATCTGGGGTTCAGTTTTACAGAGACAATGTCAGGCTCTAAATAATTGTACCCACGGTACCCAGTAATAGCAGAGATATTATACTCCCTCTCTAGTGGCCCGTGTCTCCTACCTCCCCTCTGTTTCAGTGCTGAAGCCTGGGATAGTCTCTTCAGCATTTGACACTTGTTGGATGCCTGTGTTCCTTGCAGATTGCTATGGTTCCATCCTATCACCCTATATCACTGCTGTGCCCTGTTGTGACATAGGGTAGGAGGAAGGAATCACATTATGAGGCATCTAATAAAGGCATCTGACATTCTCAGTGTTGTCTATTGCTAAAGTCACTGAAGGAGGCTGCAGAGCTGAAACAAAGGGGAGACACGGGCTTCCAAAAGTAATGGCTTTTCTATTGCAGGGTACTGTACGATTTTTTTAGAGACTTACAGGTTCTCTTTAAGAAAGGGACAACTACTATTGGACTAGCTAATAGACAACTCAACCCACCTTAACTGCTACTAGTGCTTTTCATTGCAGCATTTCTTCAATGAGAATTTCATTGTAGACCGTGCTGTTTTCAAACAATATTAAACTACTCAAACAACCATTCTGTAAACTTTATTTTATTTAAAGGGAATTCATTCCTTATTGTATAGCCAAAGTACAAAATCACTTTGACTTTGTTCTCCTGTCTTCTCAGGCCTGCGCTCCCCTCCAGGAATTTAACTATGTGGACATGACTGGAGAATCGGGGAACACTCCGACAGGGGCCTGCTACTACACCGAGGACTTGAAAAGCTTCCATGAGTTTGCTCCTTGTCGACAACTCAAGACTGAGAAACAATTCCTTGGGAGTGGTTATGGTGTGTAACAATCAGCAACTGGCCATATCTTTATAGATCCAAAAATAAGTGACCAGAGCAATGGTTCTACACACAGACATCCTTAAGGCTTGGTTCACACCGAGGGTTTTGTAGCACTTTTTCTGCCCTAAAAAACGCTCCAAACATCTGCCCCCCAAAAAAATCCCATTCATTTCTATGGCCCTGATCACATCTGAGAGTTTTGTCGCAACAAGCAAAATGCCTGTCGATGGAAAAAGTATAGGAGTTTTTTTTGGGCATATTACAGCTCGTTCTGGCACCATAGACTCCATAGGAAACGCTGTGTTTTTGTGCGTTATTATGCGCTTTTTCTCATTAACATCAATGAGCTACAATCTGCTCACAAAAACGCGCTTTTTGCCGTATGCGCATAAAACGCGCACAAACTTGCATCAAAAACGCGCAAAAACTATGTCGCCTAGGTGTGAAATTGGCCTTAAGGACAGCTCGCTAGCCCTATAAACTATCCTAAGCTAAAAACCCCTACCCAGCTGCTTCCTTACCTTCTATCCCAGCCAGCTACTGTAAATCTAGAGCATTGCTACTACCCATACCTGCCCCGTAATGTCTCATGGACTTTCATGGGACGTTGCTCCAACAGCATGAGTACTGTTCAAGTCAATAGGATGTGACTGCCCAGGATACAAATGATGCTGGAGGCTGCTGGCATCACCACCTGGTTGAGGGAAAGGATGGAGGGGTGGTGGGCAGTGGCGTCGCTACAGGGGGGCTAGGTTTTCACTTGCCCCCCCCGTGTGCCCCCCGCTAACAGTGGCAGCAGTCCCGGCGCTAGCGCAAGTCAAGAAAAATGGAATCCCTGTCCCAGCAGATAACTGTGCCCGGGACGGTTATCACACAGTTATCTGCTGGGACAGGGGTTCTCCCCGCTGCAGCCTCACAGACTGTCAGCGGTTTCTCCCTACAGGCTGTAGCGATCTGTGTCAGTGGGGACAGATTGTCGATTACAGCCTGTAAGGAGAGCCCTCCGACAGTCTGTGAGCTCCCCCCCTCCCCCTGCAGTCTACTCACCTCTCCGTGGCGTCTGCGATCGCCTTCATTCCAGCAGCTGACCGCAATAGCCAGCCTGCTATTGGCTCTTTTAAATTGCAGTAGCCAATAACAGGTTGGCTATTGCACCAGCCCACTGTCAGCTGTCAATCAACAGAGGTGGTCCCTCCTCTGCTGATTGACAGCAGGCAGTGGGTGGGTGCAGTAGCCAGCCTGTTATTGGCTATTTAAATTTTACATATATCCATTAGCAGGCTGGCTATTGCTCCCAGCAATGAAGTAGAAAAAGAAAAGTAAAAAAAAATAAAATAAACTAAGATTAAAAAAAGTAAAAAAAAATAAAGTTCAATTAATAAGAAGCAAAAAATATGTAAAAAAAATTAAGTGAAAGAAATAAAAATGTAAAAAAAAAAGTGAAACAAATAAAAAAAAAATTAAAAATAAAGGTAAATAAATAAAAGGTAAAAAAAAATAAAAATAAGTTTAATAAAAAAAATATATAAAAAAAGTTTTTAAAAAATAAACGGTTGTGGTATTCAGGATTGTGGGCGGCGTTGGACTACATGTGCGGTTGCAACATGCAATGAGAATTATTAGTGCCCCCCCCAGTTTTGACTGTGGTATCTTATGTGCCCCCCCTATATATTGTTCCTAGAGTCGCCACTGGTGGTGGGTTCATCTTTTGTTAATGTAGGGAATGGTTAGAATCTCTGTCAGGTCCGTCTCACCCTCTCTGTTTGTCTTGGTGACTAGACATGTGCATTCGGATTCGTACGAACCTGCAAATCAACTAAATTCAGTTGATTCGGCGGTTCGTCCGAATCCGAAATAACTAATTTATGTCCAAATTTATACGAAAACTATATTTGGGCCTAGATAAATGTTTTTAGAGCGCATGGTGGGCACATTGGCCTCCGTAGTGTTCTGCGCATGCCCACCACCATCTTGGATGCGGAGCGCTGGACGTCGCATGATGGTGATGTCACACGCTGAATGAGTGGTGGCCTTATCTGTCGCCAGCGCATTCTGCGCATGCGCACCGCCATCTTTGAGTATATCTTGGTACACTCAAGTACACCTGGTATACACATGCGGGTGCCGCCATCTTGGTGTGTACCAGGATACAAGATGGCGGCGCGTATGCAGAGAACGCGCTGGTGGCCGATATGGCCGCCGCTCGTTCTGCAGTTTCAGTGTGCGGTCTGGGATTCTGAGGCTCGTTGCCTCCGAATCCGAAACAGCATAAAAATTTGTTTAAATTAACTAAACAAATAAAATATGTTTTTCGTTTTAATTTGTTTCGTCAGAAAATTATTTTTTGTGCCGTACTCATGTCAATTGGTGATTTTCTTTACAGGGACAGACAGTGATGAGAAATCCAAAATTCTATAGTTTTTTTTTTTCAAGAATATATTTTTATTTCATTTACAAAATGAACATCCACATTATTACATGAAAACAAACAATAGCATTAACAGCCATCATCAATCTCTTATCATTAATTACTTATTAGTATCTTTATTCCAATATTCATTATACCTTTTCTCTCACTCATTCCCACAAAAAATAAAACAATAATAAAGGGATGAAGCAAGACATTAATTCCCTATAAATATTGTTGAATCTCTGTTGAGACAAGAAAAGCCATCCATGGTCTCCATTTTTCAGATATCAGATACCTATCATATAGACGAGTTGTCAATTCTTCCATGCGCATTATATGGTTTGATTCCGCAACCCACTCCCGAATCTCACCAAAATTCTATAGTTGACATCTGAATAAAAAGTGAAATCCTTCCAACTGGACACAAATCCCTAACCCTCAAGGGATTTAACCAGGGATGAGCTTTGGTTTCGGGTTGACCATAAGTTCGACCCGAACCCAAGTTGTTAAAAATTTGATGAATGGGTGAATGATTTGGCCAGTTTGTCCATCTGCGACCAAGCAACCAATGTACGCTGCTCAACCTGTACAGTGTCATTGGTTGCTAGCATGTAAACAGGTGCAACATGACAACCAATGATGCTGTGGGGCTGCCAACGTCTTAGCAACCAACTCACTACATATCAGGAAAATAAATAAATACTTTGGGCTCCATAAATATATACATTATATTTCCAAATTATGCACACATATACTTTCATATATGTCTTTGTGTCTCTTTTTATGCAGCACGGGATAATCGTTACTGTGAGATTGGATTTAGCACAGACATAAGCAAGGTAAGTCTACAGCCTTAAATATCTAAATGTATCTAGTACCAGCCCCTTGCAGTGACTTACCTTCTTATTTCTTGTATATCTTTGTTACCCTTGAACTTTGTACTTGAGCTATACTAGAGCTTAGGACCATTGGGGTTTTCCTTATATTGCATCACGTTATTTAACAAATCAGAAGCTTTGCATGAAGAACATAAGGCCTCATTTATAAGGTTGTCATATGGAAGGATGTGATGCCCATAGTAGCCACCTTCTCTGGTACCTTCTCCCATGTGGCACTGGTAGCTAAGGGAGATGTGTAGCCTATGTACATGGGCTATTGTTGGTGTCAGAAATGCTTTTCTTTCAATTGCAAGTCAAAGAGAATGTAAAGACAGCTTAAAACCGCTTGATGAACGTCAGAACAGTGTCTAGATGTGAAAGAATTTTAAACTGATGTAAAGCAAACTAAAGCATACTGCATTTGCCCATCTTCACAAGCCGTTAGGTTGCTATGCACAACCATATCAACATCATTTACTTCAAGCCTTTTTCACATACTGTTTATTGCAACTGCACAAAGCTCTCTTTTTTTTCTCATCTGCAGAAAGGTGTTTTGTTAGCTGGAGGACCTGGCGGGTATTATTTTGAAGGTAGGTATTCCACAGTGGCCTAATAATTAATTTCTTTCAGTTGCCTACTTATTCAGAATTAAGAGGTCAATACGCATGATAAGTTACTATACCTTCCATGTAACCTCTAAATTATTGCATTTGTTACTTTGAGAAGCCCGTATAAAGAAAAGGTTGTGGTGAAAAAAAGTACTTTAGGTTCAACCAAGCGATTTTTGTTTATTAATTCTTCGCAGTCCTTGTATCGCAGGGTAAAACAGGGATATGTCCTTTACCTACATACTTTGTGCTGAAAGGTGTTCCTCTTTCTCATACCAGAACTTTGCGACATATGGTATACTTTGGCTTAAGGTACACATGTAGTGAATCTATTATGTTGACATGTGGGCTGAGCTCAGAGTAATAAAGGCTAAAAGCCTAAACCCGGAAAACTTTCCCATTCCTTCTTGCCCTCCAAACGTCTCATGCAATGGCCATCTTATATCTATGTGCACCTTTAGGCCCCATTCACACTGAGCGATTTATCGAGCGATTTTTGCAGCGATATCGCTCATATTTCCACGCGATATCGCTCTATGTAGCTTCTCCAATCCATTTCAATGGAGCTGTTCACATCTCGACGCTCAATATCGCTCAATATCGCTTGTAGCTCCTACATGACCCTTTTTTCAAGCGATTTTGAGCGATTTTGCTCCTGATTGCATACAGCCCAATAGGAAAAAGTCGCTCAATATTGCAAGTCGCTCAGTGTGAATGGGCCTAAGGCCCCATTCACACGTAGCGATTTATCGCACATTTTTGCCACGCGATATCGCGAGAAGTCGCCGGATAATGATATTCAATGGAGCTGTCTTAGCTCGTCGCGGTCGCAAGTCGCTTCTACAGGACCCTTTTTTCGGCGGATTTTGCACGATTTTGCTTTTTTCTAATGGAGCCCGACGGAGAAGGTCGTGCTACTGTCGCTGGATCGTCGCTGGAACGTCGCCCTGAAAGTCGCGCTATCCCGGCCGCTGCAAAAGGTATGTCGCTACGTGTGAATGGGTTAGGGATATCCAGAAATTGTATGTTTCAGTGTTTGATGGATGGTGGCAGGCAGGTTCACTCTTTGATTTGTTGATCTCCAGGGAAACTAAATTGTGTGATCACCAGGTCCAGAAACCTATTAAAAAAATGTTGAAATAAAAATGTTGATTGAAGCATCTGGTAACCTCCCAAATCAGGAACATTATTTTTGAGTTGGCTGTTTCCTGTAATTTTGTCTTGGCTGCAGTGACCTTTTCATTTGGCACTCTGAGATATAAAGAATTTAGAGCAATCAAGTTGCATCTCCTTAGTGTTTGAAAGCTTTGACATAGTGGCATTCAATTAGAAAAACCTATCGGTGCAATTGATGTTCATCCAACCTATAAGCATCTTTCCTTTTAACCTGGTGTCATTGCCTCGTTGTTTTATTCTGTCATCCAGGACTCTTCGTTACAGTCCCTCTCTCCAGTATGCAGACAAAGTCTGCAGCCATGATAAAGGAATTTCCTGGCCTCTACATGTCAGAGGAAGATAAACATGTGTCTAACGCCTATAAAGGTATGAAAAACTTGAGTCATGGGGTATATGAAGTATTTCACGCAGCATTTACAGAAATAGATCTGTAAAACATCAAAGTCAAGCTATTGCATTGATGAGACTAATTAAGATGATAGGTGCAGAAGCAAGTGTTTGATTGCTATCTGCTGCAGATGTAAATTAGTCACTAGTCTCGTCACAATGGTTTAATATAGCAAATGAGCCTGGCAGTCCAGTTTTCATTTAGTTTGAGATGGAGTAGGGAAGGGTCAAACTTCTGTCAAGTTTGTATTGTTAGAAAGAAACTGAAACGGCTGAATCTCTAATAGTGAGTTAACAGTTAAGGTCAGTGGACATATTAAAG
Organism: Nanorana parkeri; assembly: GCF_000935625.1. Classification (NCBI taxonomy): domain Eukaryota; kingdom Metazoa; phylum Chordata; class Amphibia; order Anura; family Dicroglossidae; genus Nanorana; species Nanorana parkeri. The sequence continues at coordinate 1,815,954 of NW_017306455.1, forward strand.
TGACATTAAAGTCAGAATTTTTTTTCCTCCTTCCCAATCCTGCTGTAGGGACTTACCTTAAATGATGCCTCGTTATTCGATCATCTTCTTCTTTACTGTCCTTTTCAGCTGTCCCTCCAGCTCTGGTGCGGGTCTCCGATCCAGCGCTGACTCCATAGACTTACCCTATGCACGCTGCTCCATAGACTTACCCTGTGTCTCTCCTTGTCTCCCAGCCGAACATCTGAACTGAGCATGCGCCCGCCCCAAGATCCTTTGCGGCCGCCCGAGACTCTTCAGGTGTTCGGACGGGAGCGTGCGGCGAAGACACAGGTAAGTTTAAACCTGTTTCAAACGTTATTTTTTTTAAATGTTTTTGCATATATCTACTGCTTGCTAGCAATAGATATATGCAAAAACCGCTGAGGGTTTAATAACCCTTTAAGTTCACCTTAGCTTGTGGCCAGTATAAAACTAAAAGAGCACCACAGCAGTGGTTTAACATGGGTTTAACTCCTCCTTTTTACACAGGTTTTTTATATATATATGTGGACCAGTTGTTATTGTTATCTGTGTTCCCCCTTGGAAGATTCCCGTACTCTATTTATTCTGGTGGCCATTATCACCAAGACGGAAAGTGATGAAGAATCCAAAATGTTACCGTTATCACCAGACAAGAGATGAGAGTAACTCTCCCAACATGGACACCAGATCCAGTAATGGCCGGCCTAAAGCAGATTTCCCCTCACTCTGTAGAAATTTCTTCTTACTTCTTGTTGCATCTTCAGGACAGGAAGTGAAGGGAAATCTCTCCAACAGATATAGATAGCAGAAAGTGAACTGCTTCCAACACTTCGCTAACCAAAAACAGAAAGAAAATGTTTAGGCTTTACATGTAGTTCAATGGTGATCATGTGATCAATATTTTCTAATTTGGATTGTCTTACTCCTTGTAGGTTTTGCAGTTGCTTATGGTGAATTTACAGGGGACGACTCTCCAGGTAGGGTAAAGGAAGGAGATGCTGTATTGGTGTTAAAAAAAAGTATTTCACTATAACTTAGGACTGGAATCCTCTTCAATCCGCTCCATGTATTGAAATTAACCTATCTTAGAATAAAACACAACCAGTGATACATGACCTGTACAACTCAGGAGTCCCCAAACCTGGAGGACATAATATGCAAATATTGACCTGCATCTCAGTAAGCTCCAACATCCCCCCCAAAGGATTTATTTTTTATAGGGCTAGGTGGCAGAATGCACTGCATTGGAGGGATGTTGGCTCTAGTTTTTGAGTTGGAGGTTGCCATATTTATAATGAGAATGGAGGAAGACGCCATAAAACAAAAGGCATGTTCAAGCACCTCTCAGTGTCTACTTTGTTGGCTTTATAGGCCTTACAGTGAAACAGGTTGGATTTGAATTAACATAATTGTATAAAGAATGATTCTTCTTTGATGGAGGTTTTAGTAACTTGTGTCAAGTTTAAAGCCTACTCTATTCCTGTACGTCTCCATACTATGGCAGCATTAGGAAGTCAGATCGTGGGAGAGTTAAAATGGATTTGTGGTATCTGGGAAGAGAGGATGCTGCATAGTAACATTTTGAAAGAGTGATGTACCTACTCACATGGTGTCAGCTCTAGAACTTGTTTTTTGTTCATTGTTTTAGTGTCTCAGGACATCACAGCCCGTGACACCTAACTTTCCCCCATTTCAGTCATTCCCAACGTTATAGTTGGCCACACACTGGTTGATGTGGAACGGCTAAAAGGCATATGTGTAGTGGCTGATTTATGTGCTACATTATGTGTTAATAAAGGAAGATCACAAGGATTGCTGGCATGATCGCCGGTTTTGTGATATAAGTTTACTTTCCACGCTGAGAGTAGTGCACCATACCACACGGAGATTCCAGTCCAAGCTGAGCATTGCTTATTACCTGTTCAGAACTCTCCCATACCCTACAGTTCTAGAGCTGCCACGGCAATGTCCATTTGGTATGTCTGTGTGGCTTCACTGGTCTACGTTTTAGGCGTCATAAGGGAGGAATGGATAAAATCACCCTTTCCAACAGGGTAATACCTTCAACACCTAAAACTGTACTCTGGGCAGATATAAAAGGCACAAATTAATGTTTTGTAATCATTAATAGATCAATAACATTATTTTGTTTAAATGCAAGCCTTCTAAGTACCTGAATATGATTTGATATCAGAGAAATGAGTTCATTAGTGTGCTGCTTCTCCTTTCACTGCTCAATCACATGCTGAGGTTGGGAGGGAGACCTGTATCTGAAAGTGAAACAGCAACACAGAAAGATCAGGTCCCCTCCTCTACCAGACATAACTGTAGATCTGTGTAAATCTTTAGACTGGATGAGCAGAAATACAAATCCTTTGGCAGGTATACCAGTTCCCTTATGTGTGTCTAGAGTCCAGAATTAGAGGTATGGTGTCTACTTTCCTTACCTTCTACTTTAGAACATATTATTTTCTACAGAACAACAGTTGCACATTAACACAGATGACTATTTGCTTTCTTGCAGAAACTGTTCTTGGCTGTCCAATTCTCTCAAGCAAGGGAATGGTAAGTACTGAATGTGGAAAGTATCTGTTGAGAGGCTCACAGGGTTATTCACTAAAGAGTAAAGAGTTTGGAGAAGGCAGGAGAAGTGAACAATCTAGGACAAATTCTCCAATTCAGCTCACTTTCTAGTTCAGCTATGTTGTCCTAGATTGTTCACTTCTCCTGCCTTCTCCAAACTATTCACCCTTTTGTGAATAACCCTGCAATAGTCTTAATATTAAAGGCTCAGCACAATGCACTGACCTACCATCCGTAGTGTGAAGGCAGTTTGTGTACACCACATGTTATGTTGACCATACACACATTAATTTTTTTAAAATAAATTCTTTATTTTGAAGTTTTCATATAAACAAACATTCACAATAAAACATAAGTATCAGACAGACATAGACAGTCGTAGAGGCATATTTACAAAAACATCTATCTGGAGTAGGGCCCATGTAGCCCAAGAAATATGAACGTAAAAGGACTCCGAGGCAGTAGCATGGTACTGAGTAAGCATGGATCTTGAAGCTCACAGTAACATACTCATGGTCAGTGTGAGATTTCGGGATAGGTATTCTAATACAAAATGTATGCATTGTCTATCGGTTAGCCTCTTTGAAAGCATAGAGAAAAGGTCAGGACCAGGGGTAACGGGGAACTAACGAAAAAAACAATACCGGCGCCTCTGGTTGCAAGATGGGCTGGTTGTGAAGTTGGCTTAAACACTCAAAAGGCAGCTCTCTCTGGTCAAAAAGACCATCGATCTAGGAAACAAGGGACAAGACAGAGCGCCTCCATAGTGTAAAAGTGTCATTTATGTGTACAAGACACAAATAAAAATGTACTTACAGGAAAGTCGGTGGTTAAAAGCACACAAATGGTGATGAAGTATAAAATCTCTACAGCGGAAGTCTGAAGGAGTACAGCACATCAGCATCCTCTGCCCCCTTGAGTTCTAAAGGTCTACGCGTTTCAGGGGCATGCCCCCTTCCCTGAGGTTCTGATGAAGGGGGCATGCCCCTGAAACGTGTAGACCTTTAGAGTAGAGTAGAGTAGAGAAATTCCTACTGATAAAACCAGGTTTTCCAGAATTTGCAACCCGCATGGTGTAAGGTCGCAGTCATCTCCTTCATTACTTGGATTTCATCCACCTTTTTGAGCCACAGTCGCACCGAGGGCAGTTCTAGACTTTTCCAGCATAAGGGGATACAGGCCCTAGCCGCATTGAGCAGATGAATCAGGAGAGACTTGCAAACGGGTTTTGGCAAATGGAGACAGGTGAGGCAACGTTGCTGCCGGGTTATCTATTATAGAAATCCCTGTGAGTTGTTTGACAATTTGGAGAACAGCATCCCAAAACTCTCTGAGGCGTGGGCAGGACCAACAAATGTGTAGAATAGAGCCGACCTCCTGTCCGCATCTCCAGCAGTTCGGGGAAGATTGAGGAAACATCTTACGGAGTGTGGCAGGAACGAACGAAATACCACCTGGTGAGAATTTTATATCCTGATTATTGGATAGAGCTGGCTATAGAGGCTTTATGTGCAAAGTGTAGTATAATTTATTTCTGTTCCGATGTGAAGGTAACTCCCAAATCTCCCTCCCATTTAGCCAAAAGACTGGCTCAGATAAATCAGAGAAGTAGGCCAAGAGCGTATGGGCCTTGGATAGCCCCGTGCTCAACATACTCCCCGGTTAAGCTAATCTCCTCAAACTATGTTAAGTCCATACTTGGGGGAGCAGAGCTCAGTGAACTGTAGAGAAAGTGGAGCAGTTGTAAAGCCTGCCATCTTAAAAGGGGAGGCGTTACCCTGGTAGCTAGCGATTGTAGGCACTTGTAATTTTGTGTAGGCCAGAAATGGACAATGTTACCCGTAAGCAGATGATGGAGAACTGCCCTGGGGAGGGATATAGCTGTCTAAAGCAGTACTGCCAATGGCCAGGGAGAGGCAGCCACCGTAGCCACCGTTTATCGAAGGGTGCATGCCCCAGAAACGCATTAACTTTGCCACTTGCTGCTGGAAAGGCGGCTTCGGTGATGAGCTGACCAGGCTGCGCTATGGCTTCTGATGGGCGATAGCCTCCTGTGAGGGGAACCATTGGATATGCTTGTGTCATTTTTCTTTGGTGAGTACATTACTACTTTTTAAAGCAAATTATGAAATGATTGTTGTTGGTCGAATAATGCCAAAAACAAAAGTTCCTATTTCAGATTTTCCCAGTTTGAATGTAATGTGTTGTAATAATACATTTTGGCCACTGGATGGAGCAGAGGAGCATAGGAAATGTATTCCTTATGCTCTTCAGCTTCCAGGGGCCATAATGTAACACAATGTAACATATTACATTCAAACTTGGGAAAAAATATAATAAGTACATTTGCTTTTGGCATTTTTTGCTCCAAAACAAACATTGAGTTGCATATTTCCTTGTCTTTAACTTCCAGCTCAAACAATTGAATACTCTGTGTAGACTAAAATCAATATCTTATCTATCACAGGTCCTTATTTTTTCGGGCAAGATTAGAGTGATCAGCATCAGAGGAGAACAGGTGTGTATAATGACAAGTAGGTTCCATTACTGAGTACTGACGGATCCTATCTGTAAACTGTCAGCTGCTTTAGGCAGAATTGCTTCAAGCACAAAGGATACCCAAATCATGGTGAGAGTATGAAGGTATGAAGAAATACCAAAGTGGTGAACCATTAGGATTCGGTGCGTTGGTCTCTAAACAACAGAGTCACAGATGGGTATAAGACCTGTCAGAGTTTCTTACCTGCACTACCTAAAAACTAACACAATGAAAAAACTTTTTGGCTGGAGTTGGGCTATAAAAAGTGAAATAATAGGCTGAACCTTGTAAAACTCTCCCAGGAGATGACTAGACTTAGGGTGCATTCACACCAAAATGTGTGCGTTGGATGCGAGTCAATACTAGTGCATCCACTTGTGTTGGCGTAGTACGTTAACATGCATTGTGTTGCATTTTTTGTTTGATTTGTACACTGTATTGGTTCTGCCTTGCATTGACGTCCGTTATGTTGACGCACATTAGACACATTTTGCATTGAAAAAAGTAGAGCCTTTGGTGCACTAGTGTTAACTGCTGCCATTCACAGCCATTCATTTTCAGATGTCTTTGCGTTTGGATCTGTTGAAAAGCGGATGCCAAAGCATCTGGTAAGAATGGGGCTTTAAACCAGTGAGGGTGCGGGGGGTGCGACAGTCATTTGGTGTCACCCCTTCTAAAAAGTCGGGCACTCGGTCATGGACCGAGAGCCGACAGTGTCAGGAGAGAAGAGGGGACCTGGCGGCATACCTCATCCCGCCGGGTGAACGTCCCCTCCTCTCTCTACCGGCGTCCATCACCAAGATGACCGATGGCGTCACTGCAGGGTATCACCCGGTCTCCGCTCCGGGTGACACCCAGCTTCGGGACGCCCCTGCCTTAGGCAGCACATGTCAAGTAGAGTTTATAGCTGTATCAGGAAGCAGATGTATCAGGAAAATGAACTTCAGGTATAGAAAATATACATACATGTCTATTTGTACAGAGGAAAAGGGATTCTACAGATAAGTAGTGGATATTATATATGCAAAAGCTCTTGGGGCCATCGTGTATACTGTATATTGCAAGGTGAACGTTACGGCTGGCCTCCTTAGTGGCAGCAGTGATTTGAATTAAAGAATGGTCACACAGAGCATTGTAACTGCTTGAAAATAACATGTTCCCTTTATTTGACTGGAACGCCCCCTTTAAATGACGCATCACACACCCAGCAAATAACGTGGTTGTAATGTTTTACTTTGTGCTTTCTACAGACTGCCTCCTATTTTGGCCACTCAGTAGCTGTTACAGACATCAACGGAGATGGGTGAGTCTTGAAAGAATTCCTTTCTGGCAGAATATCATTTCCCATGAATGCAGAGCCCTCTAGTGTCATAATTTGGTTCACTGCAGATTCAGATTCTAGAAATCTTTTCTGCTTTATGATTTTTAAAAACAAGAATTTAGTTGCAGTGAGATTTGTTTTTAATTGTATTATGTGATTATAAAAGGATGAGCTAGACAACCTTTACCCAATCTCACACTTGTGAGAATAGGAAATTGTTCTTGCAGATGTTGAGTGCCTGCTAACAAGGTTCCATAAGCAAAACCTCAAAGACAGTTGCTGGGTACATATGGCTTCTCAGCCATTGGTTGGGGATTGCCCTATTAGAGTATGAACTCCATTTAGATACATGCCACCAAACGTCATGGTCCTGATATATCAATATATTCTCATTTGGAATTGGTGTTGACTGCAGCTAACAGGCAGGTTTAAACTTAAAGCATGATTTTGAACTTGACTGGTAGTAAAGTAAAGGTAGCAAACCGAGTAAGAATATGTTGATACATCTGGTCTTTGCTGTCTGTACAAAAGCTCTTCACCCTTTGTTCACACCTATTCTATATATGTACTTGCAGACTTGACGATCTTCTTGTGGGAGCTCCTGTTTTCATGGAGCGCAGGACAGATGGAAAGTTCCTGGAAGTTGGACAAGTCTACGTATATCTACAGAAGAAGCCCAGGGCTCTGAACAGAGACCCCCAGATCCTCAGGGGGACTCGTGTGTATGGGCATTTTGGTGCATCCATCGCCCCTCTAGGAGACTTGGATCAAGATGGATACAATGGTATGAGAAGCCACACATTTCTGTGTGGTCTCAGATCAAATAACATAGTTTCTTCCAAATTAATTTCTTCCAAAATACATACAAAGCTAAAAGGTGGAAAGAGACATTGTCCATTAAATTCTATCATAAGAAAATAGAAATCATTAGATTAAAAAAAATTAAAGAGATTGCACCCTAACCCCTAACTTCTATTTGATCTAGAAGAAGCAAAAAGGCACTTATATGACATCATCTAATTTGCTCCAGTAAGAGAAATGATGCATTCCTGAGCTGCAAAAGCAATCAGATTAACATCCCACCTAATGTGAACCCTTTCCTTTTAGATGTATAAACCTCTTTTCTTCCAGTGCAAAGGAGTGCACCTGTGTCATTTGTGGTGGCCTGACATCAATGTATATAGCCATTCGCTGGATTTTCTATTTTGGATATGTATATATTCATACAAGGTGATGTCAATAAGTCACATATTTTTACCTTTTCACTTCCGATAAATCTAAGTTTACATTGCCTTTTAAAGGAGGCGATGCCCTTCCAAGGGTTGGTCCATCTAGTGGTTAGTTGACTAACCTCGGTCTTCTTATATCAAATCAAGGATAATCTATGATCTATTCTGCATCACTGCCTATAGTTATATGAACACGCAGAGAGTGGAACTCTTGTGAAACCTTTGGCAGATGGGAGGAGCTTGAAATGTTCCCTCCAGAGTTGCTTATGGTTTTAAGAATCTGGCAGGTGGTTCCATTTATTGTCATTTCCTCAAACCTGAAATAATTACATTTAAGTCTGGACATTGTCCTCTGCAATTCTCTTTCTTTAATAGATGTAGCTGTAGGCTCACCCTTTGGAGGCCAGTCTGGAGCCGGCTGTGTTTACATTTACAAGGGTGAGAAGTCAGGGTTATCTACACAACCATCGCAGATCCTGGAGAGCCCCCAAAAGGCACCATCCAGATTCGGCTTTGCCTTGAGAGGAGGGGAAGACATTGATCAGAATGGATATCCAGGTAAAGAACAAAAAAGTGTAACCACATAACCCGAATGGGATTTTAGAGAAACTAACAGCATTTTACCACTCAATGTGATGCATCACTGAAAGTACTGTGTGCCCCTTTCTACATCAAAAAAAAAAAAAGAAAAAAAGAAAAGGCTAGTTGCACTCCTTACCGGTATGACCCCGTTATCGGGGAGGGGTGCTCGGAATGACTGCGGATGGCGCCGCCAAATACAGATAATTGCAGAAACGTCATCAGGTCATTGCTATGCCTGATGAAGGGACCCTGTGTGGCCCCGAAAGCGCTTGTGTAACTGACATGAGTTTGCAATAAAATCTACGAACTTTGATCCTATAAGGATTTGGTGTGCTGGTGACGTTTCTGCAATTACCCCTTTCTACATCCCCACTAAAAACTGAACTCTTTGCTTTGCAGATCTGGTAGTCGGGGCTTTTGAAGCTGACACAGTCTATGTTTTCAGGTAAGAGACTTTATAGAAATCTTCATGTAAAAGTATTAAATAAAATGTTATATATTGTAAGTAGAGATGCACCAAATAGACATTTTAAAACCGAAACCGAAAATGTTTGAGTTATCAATGAACAGGAATCCTCTATGAGTGTTCCTGTTCATTGATAACATGGTTTTTTTACAATAACCACAACTATGAATGAACAGGAGGGGATGTAGATCACTCCCATTCATTCATAATTGAGGATATAGTTAACATACCATGTCCTCAATTATGTACACACACTTAGCGATCACTGAGTGTGTGTACCTTGCTCTTCTCTCTGACACGCTGTCACAGGAGGCTGAGCGAGCGGTGTAGGGAGGAAAGCCCAGTCTCCTGTGACAGCGCTGTCTCCGCCCCCACACCGCTCTGCCGCAGTGTGATAGGCGGCTGAGCGGTGTGGGAGGAGACGCTGGCCGATCACAGCGCTCTCGTCCCGCATCGCTCTGCCGGCCATCACAGTTTCTCTCCTCCCGGCTGGGACATAGAGCAGCACCCAGCAGGGATGAAAGAAATCAGGGATGCTCCCATGTATTGGTAGGAAAATGGCACTTTCGGCAAAATGGCACTTTCGGCACAAAAGTGCAATTTTCGGCCGATATGTTTCGGCAGCTGATATATCGGTGCATCCCTAATTGTAAGCCAATTAGAATTTTTATTGACATACCAGGAAGTGGCCCCTACTCCCTGTGCATTCTTCAAAGTGAATGAGATCCGCTTTAGTTATAGAAAAATACAAGATCACCGAGATGTAAATAATTTAATCAGTGTGTGTTCTTTTATTAAAATCCTTGTTTTTATGTATAATTTGTGATTTTATATGTACATGGGGCAGGCATATTTAAGATCTTGTACACTACTGTGCAAATGTTTTTGGTAGTATTGAAAAGTGAGGATGCTTTACAAATATTGCAATTAATAGTCTGTGTTTATCAAGTAACAACCTACAAAGTGCATAAACAAAACAAAAAAACCTAAATTAAATCAATATTTGATTTGATTACCCTTCACCTTCAAACAGCATTAGTTCTTCTACGTGCACTAGCAAACATCTTTGAGAACTAACTATAGTTCTTCTGTGGATTTAGGCTGTCTGCTGCTTCCACCTCTTCATCCCAGGCAGACTTGGTGATGTTAAGATCAGGGCTTAGTGAAGGACATACCATCTTATCCTTAACTTCTTGGTTTTTTTTTGTTTAATTTTTTTTTGTGTGCTAAAGATGGTTCTTTATGGCTTTGGCTGTATGTTCGGGGTCTTTGTCCTGCTGCAGAATGAATTTGGGAACGACTAGACACCTCCCTAGTGGTAATGCATGAAGGATAAATATCTGCCTGTACTTTTAAGCATTGAGGAGGCCATTCATTTTGACCAAATCCCCAACTCCATGTGCAAAAAAGTTAAACCTGCAAGGAACATCCATCATTCTTCACTGTTGCCTCTAGACACTCATCCTTGTACCCATCTCCAGGCCTTCTGTTCCAGCCAGATATTTCAAATTTGACTCATCAGTCCATTGCACATGCTGCCATTTTTCAGCCACCTCCCTCCTGCTCTTTGGACAGTAGGCATGTTAGGAGTTTCCCTTTGGTGGTTGCTTGTTACTAATGCACCTATCCCAGTCTTCAGCTGTGTGCTAATGAGCCTGGTCATTCACCCCTTCGCCTTGAGATTAGTTAGTGATACTTTATTTAAGCATCACAAACCCAGGGCCCTGGGCTTGTGATGGTCCTGTCTAGTTTGGTTTGTACAAGCCCCTATCCTGCCACTGTATATCTTGAATCCTGTATCTGTGTTGATTTTGTATCCTGTACCTGTGGGCCGCCTGCAACATTCATAGTCAGAGGGAGCATCCGAGTGTCGGAAGGTACACTTGCCTTGTGGGAAAGGCAGCTGCTAGAGGTGAAGAAACTCGCCACTATATACTCTAATTAGAGTGTCTGCATCCAGTCTTGACAAGGCACACGTTGCTCCACTCAAGTCATGAGGCTTAGAGGCTTAGAGTACACATGCCTACTGTAATCAGTTGGCATTTGTGTATAAATATATAGTTTTATTTATATTCTGTAATTTTTCATCTGTTTTGAAGATTATTTTTTTCTAGGGAAGTATAATGTATTTGAGGCTATACTCTCCCGCTTTGCTCCTAATTTTCCTGTATTCTTTGTTCCAGAGCCCAGCCAGTAGTTCTTCTCCATACTTCTTTAATATTCACTCCGGATACCGTGGACCCAGACCTGAAAAAATGTAAACAGGCCGGTATCGGGGATGTCAGCTGGTGAGGCAGTTTTTATAGCAGCTTTAATTTTTTCTGACATTTCCTGTGATCTTTACCATATGGGTTAGAAAAATATATAAATAAAATGGCGTTCCACCATCTCAAATAATGTGGCAGGATCATGTATTTAGGTACCCAGCTTTTTGGCTCTAGTTGAGACTGTAATCACCTTGAGCTCAGTTTTAAACATGTGTGGCAGCTGCAGTGTCCCAATTCTTCTTTAAAGTGGAGGTATTGCCCATACCAAATATTTAACATGTGGAAAACAACTGTATTCTGATCTGCATAGCATTAAATACATGATGCTATAAGGAGATGGAGAATGAAATGTAGACAAGGTCATTTTGTTTTTGCTATCTGCAGCTGTGAAACTGTCCTCGCCTTCTGCTTTTAATATTTTCCCCACATGACATTTATAACATTCTAAAGCCATAAAACGTACTCACAGGCCTGAATTGTGCTGCATTGAGGTCTAAGACATATACCGTATAAATCATCACACATATGATGTGATATGTCTCGGCTGCCTGGAATCCATACAAGCCCTCAGGAAGCAGGGAGAGGTGGCATAAATGGCCATTATCCATGATATCCTTGGTTCAAGCGGTTTTCCTACCACTGTGCTTTGGGATGCAACAAAATGAGGGCTCAGGGTGAGTGCAAACATGAAAACCTGATGGAAAAGCACTTTCTCCTCTTCTTATAAAGGGGTTCCCAGATTAGGGGGCAATGCCAAATTAGTAACATTTGTAGATAATTAACATTCCTACGTGTGCATTAAAGTGATTGATATATCTGTAATTTCTCTAGTTTCAATGTGAGCGTTTGTGTCTGGACCTCCGGGAAAAGTCTGCCCAAGACTATAAGTGAGAATAATTAATATACCTCATTTGTATACCATGTACAGACTCTTCTGTTCATTATTATTGGCAATTTCCGTTACCCATGTTCCTCACATACTGTACACTAAATTCATCTGCTTTGGTGTAACATGTAAACAGCTCCCTTGCCCGTGGGGTGGGTTGGGTGTAGCTAGTGGCAGCAGTTGTGGAGAAGGATGAGTGTAGCTATGGACAGGAGCCACTGATGGACTACTATGTGTTAAGTTGCTCATACACTGTACAATGTATGTATAATTTAGATTTATCAAAACTATGAATTGTGTATGCACACGTTAAGACTACTCACAGGGGTGAATTTATAAAAAAAATTGCATTCATCCTGCAAAAGGCATGTACATTTGTTGCGAACGAAGACAAAAACCAATGTTGTTAGCATACGGTATTTTCTTTCCAGATGGAATGTAATATCAGGTAAATACTACATTATGGCCACTAGATGGAGCTGAGAAGAATAGGAAAGAAGCATTTAGTTGCTGTGCACCTCAGCGCCATCTAGTGGCCATAATATGGTATTACATTACATTTTACCTTATGCTTCTCAGTGCCATCTACTGGACATAATGTGGTATTCCGACCTAGAAAGAAAATATACTAATAAGATTCCTTTATTTTTGTACATGCATTTTCGCAGGACGAATGGCCCGGCAAGTTGCTGTATCAAAAACACCCCCTAGTCAGACAAATTGTCAGAATTCCAGTTGATTGTTCATCTATCTAAAGCTGACCACCTACTTTACAATCTAATTATGCAATCTTTGGAAATCTTTTATAGATTTAACAACAGTTATGCAGTATGAGGGCTTGCCTACCTGATTGGATGTAAATTGATTGGATGATTTAGGTAGGCCCCTGCACTATATAGTGGTTTGTAAAGCTAAAGTAGATTTACAGAGATTGTACAAACAGATTGTGCTGTATATGACGATCTTTAAAAATATTGTGGCAAGGTCTTTTTTTAGGAAAGATCTTTCTGGAGCTGGCCATGCACCTTACAATGTGACTGTACAATCAGACTGTCTAACGTTAACTTGACGTATATTTTCACATCGCCTCATTTGTTGACCTGAGGCTCAGGCACTCAGAGCCTCAGACACTTGACAAGGGTTTGAGTCTGATTGGTGTATGGGGTGATTGGAAGCAATGGTGGGTAAATAAGGGTAAAAGTTTAATAAACCTAATCATTCTTACCATGCTTGTTATGTCACCGTGTCTTTTTATCAAGGCCTATCCGCTGACATCCAACTCGACAGTCAGAAGAGCAGATTTCTCCGAAGAACCCTCTTCACCGACTCTTCACAACCCAGCAAAAAAATCACTATGGACATTCAGAGCAATTCACAGCGGACCTGCACCGTCACCACCGCCTATCTTCGGGTGTGTGCTCCGCCTCTATAAGTGGACCTTTTAGTGAATTTCACACTTGCCGTCAGTCACTTTTAGTACTTTTAGCATTACCAAATCATGCGGTTATTTTGAGTACAGAAGAACCCCTTTCTTGTTGTGAACTACTGCTCCCCAGAGTGACTGAAAGCAGGCAGACTAAATCCCTTTAGCTTTTATGGGCACTGCAGCAATATACAGTGGGTAAGCCAAGTTGTGTATGTCATGAGGGAAACAGAAAATGTCATCATACCGTAATTTTCTGTTTCCTGGTTATACTCCATGGCATCGCTGACAAATAGGTTTAGATCCAATTAGCTGACAAGAACCAAAAGGGTTAAAACAAGGCATAACCAACTCTATAAAAGCCCCTCCTCCTCCCGACTTCCCTAGTCTAGTAACAAGCTAATAACTTCATAGGGTGGGAGCCCAGCGCTGCCATGAAGTATAACCAGGAAAAGAAAATTACAGTGAGTATGATTACATTTTCAGTTTTCTTGGCCATATACATGGCAGCGTGAAAATGGGGATTACCCAAGCAGAAGTAAGGGTGGGAACAAAATCCACAAACAAACATCATTGAATGCTAAACAAATTTATTTCTCGACCCCATGTTGAGAGAGCAAACCACTTCTACCGAAGTGGTTATTCACTGCAGCTCTGACATCCAGTCGATAATGCTTAATAAACTTAGATTTAAACACCCACATCGCTGCTCTGCAAATTTGATCTGCCAAAAGTCTGGATGCTGCTGCCCATGAGGAGGACACGGCCCTTGTGGAGTGAGCCCTGATGCTTTCTGGGGGGGAGACTCACGCTGTTTGATAGGCGTTAATGATGGTGAATACGATCCATCTGCTCAAAGAAGCCTTAGCTGCTGCCAATCCTTTTCTTGCTCCTGCCGGAATCGCAAACAGTCTTTTTGACTTCCTCCAGTCCTTACATCTTTCCACATAAATCCTCAGACACCTGACTAGGTCCAAAAATCCACCCTTCCCTTCTGATTTGAGAGCGGGCAGGATGATATCATATGAAATTCATATGAATTCCGATTCATATGAAAACTGGCATGAATGTTCGGCAAGAATCAGTGCAAAAGTTCTCAAACTACTCTATCCTCATGAAAGATGATAAAGGGTTGATCACAACCATAGGCTTGTAGCTCGGAAACTCTTCCTGAAGCCAAGGTCACTAAGGAGACCGTTTTGTAGGACAAGAGTTGCATACAAATAGTCTGTATTGGCTCAAAAGAACTTCCAAAGTGAGAGGAAGATCCCAAGACGGATAAAGAGGCCTATTAGGAGGATTAACTTTACTCACTGCTTTCAGAAATCTGGAAATGTTCTGATTCTGTGTCCTGGTGATAGCTGATATAGCCAAAACCTGCACTTTGAGGGAACCAAGGCTCATTCTTCTATCCAAACCTGTTTGGAGGAATTCCAGAATTGACTTAGACGAGAGTTGAAAAAGGTCAATGTTATGATCCCTTGCTCATGTGGAAAACACTATGCACATCCTATAATACACTGAGGAAGTGGACACCTTCCTGGATTTCAAAAGCATATCAATAACCGCTCGGCAAAATCACAACTTCTTCAACCTTTCCCTTTCAACAGCCATGCCGTCAGACAGAGCTGTTGAGGATTCAGATGCTGTATCGGTCCTTGAGATAGGAGATCTAATGTCACTGGGATCTGCCACGGTTCCTGAATGCTGAGAGACATCAGGAGAGGAAACCATGGTCGTCTTGGCCAATAGGGGATAATGGCATTAACCGTCACCTTTTCCCTTCCTATCCTCTGAAGCACTGACATGATCTTTGTAAAGGGGGGAAAGACACATGCCAGCTCGCAATTCCATGGATGTGAAAGAACGTCCTGGCCTTCTGCTCTGTGGTCGAATATTCTCGACAGAAATCGGCTGACCTGGCAATTCCTGTGAGATACATTTGATCCACTTGAGGATTGCCCCATCTCCCGATCAGTCTGTTGAAGATCTGTTTCGAAAGAGACCATTCGGTTGGATCTACTTGATTCCTGCTCATATAGTCCGGCACTCGATTCTCTGGCCCTGGCAAGTAAACTACCTTGATGCCTACCACCTTCTATACTGCCCACATCATGAGAGGAATAATTGCTTGCATCATGCTGTGACTCTATGTGCCTCCTTAGTGAATGATATACAAAACCACCGTGGCATTGTCTGCCATGATCTTGACCCAAATGTCCTGTATTCATTTCTGGAAATATCAGAGTGCCTGGAATAGGCCTTGGCTTACAATCAGCTTCCATCCTTCACTTCAGTGTAGGGTCACTTTAGCTGATATTGCTGTATTTCTTAGTCAGTGTAAGTAGCAAATTATTCTGTTATTAATAAAACCAAAATGGGTAAAATACATTCTATACTATATTTCAGGGTGAAAATGAGTTTAAGGATAAGCTGAGCCCAATAGTTGTCAGTGTGAACTTCAGCCTGAACACTGCACCATCTTCTAGTGTCCTACCACCTATAATACATGGGAACACCTTCCTACAAGAGCAGGTGAGCAATGGATAATGTAGCCCCATGGATGGGTACACTGATATTTGAAGAACTTCTTACACGCAGTCTCATGTGTAATCAAATCCATTTTGTGATAAAAATGTATTTCCCTTGCCTTGTGTTCTAGATACATATCTTACTGGATTGTGGAGAAGACAATATCTGCATTCCTGACCTGCAGCTAAGTGCCAGCTGGTAAGTCCATCTCCTACGTATAATCATCAGTCCTATTAGCCTTAGGTCTCACTGTCTTAAAGTGAACTTTATAGTTCAGCATGAATACATTCTTGGACTGTCATAAATAATATACAGAAACATGAACATTGGACTCCAGGATGTAGATACAGACCCTGGATGACGCCTGAACAAAGATGGATCTGTTCCTCTGGAAAGAAACAGCAGTCAAGGGGAATACTTTGATCTCTGTGAGAGACATTAGAAACCCCAATGTACTACATTTACACATTACTTTGTTTCCATGCTCTTAGCATAAAAACATACTGTATATGTGATGCTAGGTCCACCTTCAGCGGGTGCAATATTTTAAACATCAATCATATTATCACAGGACATTACTGATTTACGTTTGGTTCAATAATTTGGTGTATTGTGTAACCGATCACATCTTATATCACCCAGACAATTCACTATTAAGCCATTAGACCCATTGTTGATAGATTTTGTATTTGGAAGTGTTCTAGAGATTTGGTGATATGGCACCCAACTATTCTTCTATTGTTTATCTATTAAGGGGTAAAGAACCACTTGTTATCGGAGATGACAATCTTGCACAGATCCACTTTGATGCGGAAAACCTCGGGGAAGGGGCTTATGAAGCTGAGTTGCATGTCACGCTCCCTCCTGGGGCTCATTACATGCAGATTGAGGGAGAAACTGAGGTGTGTATATGCATAAGAATAGACCTGATTAGTAGAAGAACCAAAACAGCCCATCCATGGTGCTATTGGATCATCTCACAAAACACCTGCCTCCTGTAGAGTGCTGAAAATGGCACCAGTGGGCCTTACTCTTTAACCCGACTTTCCTTTCCCTCCCTGACCTCTTCTATTTCTTATTTAACTGTTCCCTATTTGGGTAATGTTATGTCTTCTTTTGGATTAACAATAGTTCCATATATGATATAGTTCCAAGATGATGATGCTGACTATGAACCTCTGTTTCTTTAAATGTGTTATGTTGCTATGAATTTCTAGGAGAAGATTCTGTGCACTCCAAGAAAAATGAATGACTCAGAACTTGTCGTGTGTGAGCTTGGTAACCCCCTGAGGAATGAAGCACAGGTGAGAGGTATACATGTGTGAGGGTAGAAAAAAAGAGGAGGTACACTGGGAAATTATAATTAAGTGTTGGTACTGAGACAAGTACAATAAGAAATAAAGAAAATCTGTGGACCTCACTTGAAAAGGCTGAGTCTGCTTTGAGCTATAGAGAAAAGCAATGATGGTTACCTTACAAGATATAACACTGCATCCCTTGGCACCACCAAGTGGCCAAACATAATATTTAGTTAATGTAATGCTACAGAAGACTGTTAGGGACTTCAGACATAATTTATGAGATTGTCAATGTTTGTGGACATGCTACAGGGGTGGTTGAAAACACATGAAACAGAAGGCTGCTGGAGATCATTGCCATTGCAACCCCTTTACAATTCAATGACCCTACCTCCCTTAGGACTGCTGTGGTCCAAGGGCCGCGTAACAATTACCAAAGGGCTGCACGTGGCCAAGGGGCTGCAGGCAGGGCACCAATGGTGCTGAAGTTCTCCAAAACCAGAAATGTGATCTGGATTGATTCAAAGGAACCATTTTTGAAACTCCAAACACACTACTTGGAACCTAAAAAAAGTGTCCCTATATAGAGCTTAAGTTAAGAGACCACAAACTTTAATATAAAATCCCAGCCAAACAACTAACCATATAAAATAGTCGTAATAGTCGTACCTTAAAACAATTGACATTATGGAACTGACCACTGTAGTTCCCCCCCCTCCCCCCCCACCCCCCGCAAAATGGCCTTCTGTAGACCGAAATTAGCTTTTGTTCTGTGTTATCCAAGGCAGTCCGGGGATGGCATTACATTTTAACTGCAGCTCTTAAGCTCCCTTAACCACGTTCTGCTTGTCCTCTTCTTTTCTACGTATAGATCCACGCAGGGCTTCTGCTGAGCATCAGTGACCTGGAAGACAGTGAAGGCAACTTCTCCTTCCCAATGCAGATCAAAAGGTGAGGCCTCCAGACACAGACAACTCTCGCACTTTATCTGTTCATTAGAGTTCTGAGTGCGGCCCCTTGACTCTATCACTCCATTTGA
The DNA here is from genome assembly GCF_000935625.1 of Nanorana parkeri. Classification (NCBI taxonomy): domain Eukaryota; kingdom Metazoa; phylum Chordata; class Amphibia; order Anura; family Dicroglossidae; genus Nanorana; species Nanorana parkeri. The sequence goes on from NW_017306455.1 coordinate 1,834,122, forward strand.
GGAACTATGTAACGCCACGGAACCTCCCTCCAGGTCTCTCTCCCTGCTATATAAGTTCCTGTTGCAGCAGGACTCCCCTGGATCACTTTACTACCTGGCGGAGTGGGAGAGTGACATGGGGATACGGTTCTCAGAGGCAGAATCAGCCAATATTCTTAAATATACTCACTCCTCCATAGACTCTAAAGTCCAAGAAACAAACTATAAGCTACTCACCCGGTGGTACCGTATCCCCCAAAGACCTACACCGTATCTATTCATCAGTGTCCCCACTATGCTGGCGCAACTGTGGGATGATGGGTACCCATCTACACATTTGGTGGGACTGCCCCGCAATTCAACCTTTTTGGGGACAAATTCAGGCCGAAATTAAAGTACTCCTAGACATAGAGCTGCCTCTCACACCAGCCCCCTTCCTACTTCACTCCGTACCTAGCACCGTGGCTAGATACAAATCCAGCCTTCTCCCCCATCTTCTAAACGCAGCCAAGCGCCTTATCCCCCACTACTGGAAGAAGACAGCAGTACTCACGATGGAGGAGTGGAGCAGACAGGTATCGGGCATCCAGGTTTCTGAGGAATGGCTAGCCACAAGTAAGGACAGATATGATAAATACTATTCCACATGGGCCACATGGATACATCGCCATCCAACATAGTGATCTGGTGTTAACAATGGCAGACTGTTTTATTGCGCTTCCTTTCTACAACTCCCAGACAAATCGGAGAACGAGTGGAGTATGAGATTGCTGCCATGGGCTACAGCAGACCAGGGGTACACCCCTCTCCTCTTTTCTGACTTTCCCCTTTCTAATTCCTACCTTTCCTTCCTAACACCCCACCCCTTTTTTCCCTTTTTTCTCCCTTCCCCACTCCGGAGATTAAAGCCTGGTTATTCTTGAATACAGATTACTGTTCACATGCATATTGTTAAATGTTGCCTGCTCGCAAGACCGAATGGCATTTAGCTGCATGGAATCCGGAAAATGTTATCTCTATGCTTTTGTCACACTACAACTACCTATCTATGTTTTCTATGTGTTTTTTATTGTTTAATATTGAAAAACGGAAAATAAAGAATACTTTAAAAAAAAAGGTGAGACCTCCAATCCAACGTATTGCTTCTGATTCTCAGATTTGTGACTCCACAGATTTTATCCCAAGTTATCAAAATGAATGTGCCGCCTTAATGCAAAGCACGTCGCCAACACTTAAATAATGCAAATTAACATATGCGCAGTAAAATAATTTGCGACTATAAATCAATGAGCATACAGTATATTTGTCTTAACTTGGAACTTTACAGTATATGATAGTGGAGCTCAATTTTCATGCTTGTTTAAATGCTTTTTGTGTGCTTTTTTTCAGCCGAAACAGTCAAAATTCTAGCAGCCCAGTTGTATGGGTACATCTGAACGTGACAGTTAAAATATCACTAGGCCTTCTGGGGTAAGTGTAATGAGACTTTACTGCAAATTGTCAAAGTTATTATTATACAGGATTTATATAGCGCAACAGTTTGCGCAGCGCTTTACAATATAAGGAAGACATTACAGTCACAATACAATTCAAGACAAGATGGTAAGGATGGGGTTGCCACCTTTTCTTCAAGCGAAACCCGAACACTCAAGTGACGCCCAGACATTTTTTTAGGAGAATGAGTCGCGGCTTGTTCATATGTAAATAGCGCCGGCCATTCATATGTGAATATTACAGTAGAGACTATTTTCAGTGGGGGGCCAGTAGCCCCTATCTTAATTTTGGTTGCCCCTGTCTGCCTGACCCGGGTCCCCCCGGGAAACCCGGGTTTCTGCTGCCATGAAACCCGAACACAGCATTCAAAACCCTGACTGTCCGGGTGAATCCTGGGCAGGTGGCAACTCTAGGTAAGGAGGGCCCTGCCCGTGAGGGCTTACAATCTAAAAGCGAGGGGCAAGTGATACATGAGGAGGTAGCTGTGTGGGGATGAATTGTTTGAGAACGTGATGGTCGAGGGGTCAGGTTGAGGTGGGATAGGCTTTCCTGAAGAGATGAGTCTTAACGGATCGCCTAAAGGCAGTCAGAGTGGGAGATAGTCGGACAGGTTGGGGTAAAGAGTTCCAGAGGCCGGGAGAGACTCTAGAGAAGTCCCAGAGGCGAGCATGGGAGGAGTTGACAAGGGAGCTGGAAAGCAGGAGGTCTTTGGAAGAGCGGAGGGGACGGTTATGGTGATACTTTGAGACAAGGTTGGAGATATAGCCGGGGGCAAAGTTGTGGATGGCTTTGTAAGTCGTTGTATTTTTATCCTTTTGGCTATTGGAAGCCAGTGCAGGGATCGGCAGTGGGAGGTTGCAGACACTGAGCAGTTGGTTAGGTGAATGAGTCTAGCAGCTGCATTCATGATAGACTGAAGGGGCGATAGCCTGTGTAGAGGTAAGCCAATGAGGAGGGAGTTGCAATAGTCAAGACGTGAGATAACAAGTGAGTTGATGAGTCATTTTGCGGTTTCATTGGTGAGGAAGGGGCGTATTTTGGAGATGTTACAAAGGTAATTGCAGTATTGCAGTCACACATGGCCGATGTACAGGTAATGCAGTTGCCTTAGGTCACGAGTGGAAAATGTCTACTTCGGCATTCTTTACAATCTTCTTATTTTTTTCTTCATCTAACATGCGCTGGAAACAGGAAACTGAGAAGCTGATTAGTTGATTAAAGCGTGATGGGAGCTAGGCATCCAACACACCTGACACACCTAGCACTCACTCAGGTATAAGACCCATGCATTTAGAGGAATAATACTGAAATGTTTATTACTTCCTGTCATTCCCCAGGAATTCTCATCCTTCTGATGTTGTACTTCCCTTACCCAACTGGAAACCTAAAGAAGAATCTAATAAGCCGCTGGATAAAGGGGAGATTGTGACGCATGTTTACGAGGTAATCATTTAAAGGGTTTTCCATATTTTATAACCCATGCCTAGCCTGTAGCTTCCAAATGACCTTCATTTAGAGAGACCGTTTCCTTTTTGGAACCAAATCCATTGGTTCTCTTTCCCACTCAGGTGTCCCTTTATTTGGTCTGATGCATTTACTTTTATGAAAAATGTATCATTTAATGTGCATAAAAACAGTATCAATTAACTTGTTCTCATTTGCTTCCTTTTGGTCTGCTACATATACCATTGAAAGTGTTTTATTCTATCTGTTTCATAAGTGAAAAATACCTGTTCATCCTACCAGTAAGTTTTTAAATTCCTGTGCACTCTTCAAGGAGCATCGTTGACACCCAAGAACATGATTACAGAAAACCCTATGTTATGAAGAGAGTAGTGGTGATGATGCTGGTAGTGGGGGGTTATTCTGTAGTCCTGTCCTAAGGTGATAACACTGCTCCTCCATAGGGAGTGATTGTTGTTCCCCTAGGACATGAAGTGTATTACTGGCATGATCACCAGGTGAAAATAAAGGGAAATAAGCCCGGAAAAGGAAAACTGCAACAACCACATCTAGCTGCAATATTTGACAATTTTGTTATTTACCATAAGTGTTTATCCTGTAAATTATTGTTTTTTTCTTTTGAAAATCCAGTGTAAAGGATATGTAGAGATGAACTGAATAACAAATCAGTTTTTGCATATTAATTCTTCAAGGTCTTTGTAAATAGGGGGGGCTACAAGGTGTCCCTCTTAAAATGCCAGAAGGTATGCCATAGCAATATCTAAACACAAAAAATGTTCTCATAGGTTATCTCAGTGAATCATACATACAGCCCATTTATCTGGATTTGTAGCTGAACAGTCCAAAATTGTGGACCACAAAAGTCACAATCTTGGCAACATTGATATTCTAAAAGATTGAGGATCTTGGGGCAATCAGGGTGGAGTATTGTATATATCCTTTGGAATGGGTAAGGTGGAGTCAAATCAAAGTGGCATGACAATGCAATCCTTTTAATAACTCCATTGTTGTCTTTACTAATAGCTGCACAACGCTGGTCCAGGCACTGTTCACGTCAAGCTGGTCATTCAGAGTCCTGAACACTTTGATGGTGACATTTTCCTGTACCCGATGCAACTGAAGACTGATGACAATCTGAACTGCACCATTGCTGAGCTCAACTTTCTGCAGGTCAGGAGTGTTCACAACATTCACATCGTAAGACTAAAGGGTGGTGTTATCGGCATTGAAACTAAGGATGAACGTGACTTAGGGCAGGTCCTATAATGAGGCAGCCTGAGGCTGTTGGCTCAGGAGGCATTTCTTTGGGTCACATGGGGGGGAGCAGCAGGCAGAGCGGCATGGCCCCTTCAGCAGAATGTGTGCCTGCTGCTACCCTTACCGGCCAGAGCATCCCCGGTTACTAGTAGCTAACAGCTCTGACCAGGGACCCTCTGGCCGGTGTACTGCCCAGCTCCTGGCACTGGCAACCAGTGATATCACTGGTTGCCAGGAAAGTTCTCTTTGCTATTAAAAGGGGGGAAGTAAGCAAAGGGTGAGCTGGGAATACAAGCAACTAAGTTAACCTGTTTCTATGCCCTAACCACCTCCTAAAATATCTCTAATTTTGTGATAGAGTGATTCTTTTGATAATGTCATCATACATTTTAATGCAGCCCACTGGCATTGGCTAAATTGTTATTTATTATTTGTGCTTCCCAGCTGGATGTTGTAGAACCAACTAAAATACCTTCAAACTTCAGTAAGGGAGATGATCACAGATTGAACAAGAGAGAGGTGTCAAGCATGCTTCAAGATGGTGGAAATGCAGAGACAGACAACAGTACAAACGCTAAAGATGGACCCCAGAACAAACAGCCCATTACGCTGGTAACAATCATGACTATATAGGAACCATCTCCACAAGGAAAAATCTGTGCCATCGAAATCAAAAGTAATGTTTAGTAAAGTGTAGCCAATAGCTTTTTCAATCTGCTTTTATTGAAGATGCAATACCATTGTTTCCAACAGCCCAGCATACAAAATGGAGGTAAACTTGAAAGCAAATGCTTTCAGACTGGAGGCAAAGCCAGTGGAAATCAGAAGCATGTTGGTGTTTTTTTTTTTAAACATTCAAACCCCCCCGCTCTCTCTCATTCTCTCTTCTCCTCTCTTCCAGCTTCCCTCTTCTTATATCCTGCTGCTTCCTCGTACATCTTCCTACTGTTGTACCTCTCTATAGGGCTTATGTATTGACATAAGTGGAGTTATCTTTCCCCGCTACCACTCAAATTCAAAGTTGTTATGGTCTGATGATAATTGGTGATCTTTCCAAGAACTCAAGTTATTGTAAAGGTCACGTTGATACATAGGGCCCCTCATCTTTGTCTCATTTGCTGCCATGGTCCCTATGTGTGTGTTGTAAAGTAGCCACCCCGCCAAGCTCACTCCCGGGATGGACTACAATCTCAATACAAATGAGTAAACTAAACATGAGATTGTAGTCCATCACGGGAGCGAGGTTGGAGCGGTGACTACTTTACAACACACAGGGACCATGGGGAACAAAAGTAGCCCCCCTCCAGAAGGAAGGACAGTGTCAGCACCAATTCAGAGATGATTTGAGGATCTACAGCCAAGTGATACACAAATAAGATACATTTTTGTTAATAGTTAAAGGAGAACTATGGGGTTAAGGCTTTTCCCCATAGTTCTCCTTAGGGTAACGGGAAGACACAAACTAGCGTCCTCCCGTCACCCTAAGCTCAGTATACCGCGAGCTACAGCTCACAGTATACTGAGACGCCACGGTATACCGCGAGCACTGAGACGCCGCAGCTGAAGCGGATTCCGACAATTATGTCTGGATCCACCCAGCTGCGTGAGTGACAGCTGGCTCTGCCTATCTAGAGGCAGAACCAGCTGTACCTGCCCCCTCCCCCGTCCGATCCGCCAGTCAGCGCTGGAGGATCGGAGCGGGGAGGGGGGAATCCAGTCACTCCCCAGTCACGGGAGAGAGCTGTGACAGGATCGAGAGGTGAGCGAACGCCGGTATGTGTTCGCTCACTTCTTGATCTACTGACCCGACCTGTGACAGTCTCAATATCTCTGGGGATTCAGAAGCACATATGTTGCTTTCAAGTAGTGTTGACCTTTCTTGTTTGGAAGCCCAGCATGCTTTTCACATAAGTATCGTCTATACATCGAAAGTCCAAATATTGTTTGTAAAGTAAAGATTAAATATACAGATTTGTGAAAATGGCATTTAAGCAGTCTGAGGTGTTTCTCATATAATATACATACAGGTTGGATTTATCTTTGTTACAGAGCTGCGTTGACTCTGGCTGCTGGACAGCTGAGTGCTTCATAGAGGATCTGGGTAAAGGACAGAGGGTGACGGTAGCACTTGAGTCCATACTATGGATTTCCAGCTTCATGAAGGTAAGTACGAATATGTCCCATAGTGATTGTCAGCCATTGGCTACCAGTCCTAATGTTTCTTGGATGCTCCTAAGTAAGATATAGTTAACCACTTTAGGCGGGTGGCCCGTTTATAAATGTCCGCCTCCTGAAGCTGTTTTACCAAGAAAACGCTGCAGCCGTGTTCTTGGTACCATTGTAAACGGCCAGTGATGGCTATTCAAGTGATCCGGCGACTATACAGCCACCAGATTGTTTGTACTGTGTAGCGGAGTGTGCTCCCCCCACCGCCGGCCACCCTGGACTCTGCTGTCTCCCATGCGGGCCCGGGACCGATATGGAGGGTCTCCTGTCATCATTTGGAAGGAGATCAGCATATTCCAAGCCACTGACCTCTCCTCCGGTCACTGGACCCATAAGTGATCTGTATTATATCACTTCCGGCATCACTGTGCACATTCTCCGGCTACTGTAGCCAGGGAAGAAGCCAGGGAAGAAGCTGGTGAAGCAGATTGCTGCTTCATCAGCTTCTTTTGGGTCCCTAGGTGACATTAGGGGTCTGATAGACCCCTGATGTCTCCATAAAGAGGACCTGTCACATCATATTAGCTATTACCCGGGGGCTTGCTATCCCCCTATGTGATAGTAATAAAGTTAAGTGTGAAAAAAAATAAAAATTAGAGTAACATATAAAAAAAGAAAAACATGCAAAAAAAATCTTGTAAAGTCCCCCACCCCGCATACACGTACATGCAAACACACATCAGGTGTGCCTACGTGCAAAAGTTCCGTCACACAAGTTATATATCACCTTGCACAACAGAATGAGAGCAATAATTCTAGGGCCATCAATCACTGGTAACACTAAACTGATGAGCACTAGTAAAAGCTTTTTATGGGAAATCTTGGGTATTGAAGTTTTTTTGTGGTTTTACGCACACAATTTTAAGGCTTGACATGTTTGGTATCTATTTACCCGACGTGACCCCATCTTTTATATTTTACCAACAAATTGGGCATTCTGTTTCTGTACAATAAATTTCATTTTAGTGTATTTTAGCCTAAAAATACTGGTTTAATAAACATTTGTGCAAATACCGTGTGACATAAAAAAGTATGTACTGGATGGAATTAATTCGATTTGGCTGCAGATTTAAAAATATCGAATGTTACTTTTCAAGTTACATTAACATGTTAAAGATTATATAAGGATTGTAGTGATTGGGTGAACATATAATTTAAGTTTTCTCCTTTTATGTTTCTAACAGAGACCTCAGCAGCCCTTCAACTTGACTTCCCGGGGCTACTTCCAGGTGATTGGTGTCCCCTACAGGATAAAACCTATGACTGTGAAGGATACAGAAAAGCATGTACGTTCCCTGGGATCTGTTTGTGAGCACTTTTGGAGGTCCAATAAACACAACTGTCAATAAATTGCTAATGAAGGACCTGTCATCAGGCAAAGGAAAATCATTGGTTGTTTAAGAAATGAGAAGCTACTCACTGCATCAGTTGGGATTAAATAGCGTGTTGATAGATGAAACATATTACTCACTGCAGTAATTATCCAATGGAAGGCTCGTACCTATTTGCTTAGCTAAATCCAGGTAGTGAATTTTTTAAAACTGTTTTTTTTTTAAACTTTAATTGCTATCACATAAGGGGGCTTACAAGCCCCCCAAGTAATAGCATATTGGCAGTGACAGGTCCTCTTTAAGGTGCTACTGGGGATCCAAAAGAACCCTAGTATCACCTTTCTACTTTAAGTAAGCTGTTGAAGGGCGCACATTTTACTGGCCCGTAGAAGCGATCTGGCGGCAGCTGAGTCACCGGATTCACTTCTATTGTAAAGCCGACAGCTGGCTCTACAAATGTAAACAGAGCTCTGGCAAACTCTGTTTAAAAACTCCTTAAGGACCCATGACGGAATAATTCCATCATGGGTCCTTAATGAGTTAAGAGAGAAGTTGGTTACTGTGGGCAACTGCTCCAAATCCTGCCTCCTCCAGTTTTGATAAATTCCCCTCATGGAATGTTTATGATGGGGAACATAAAGGACTAATTATGGTAGGTCTCCAACAAGAAGCAGCAAATATACAATAGTGGTTTGGACACAGTGGTGGTAATATTTGCTGTGTTCCTCAGGTCTGGTTTCCCACCTAAGAATAGAAAATATTTTTTATGTATTATGTTCAGGAATAGAAACTACAATTCTATAAAATATTTCCAATATTAAGCTATAATTTCTCATGGTATTTTTCCTTTCCGACATCTCTTCATCTTACTTCAGACTGTCACGGTGGTTCAGTGGGTAACTCTGGATGGGCAGAAAGAGATTCCTCTCTGGTGGATAATTCTCGGCGTCCTTGGGGGACTACTTATCTTGGCATTATTTGTATTTGTCATGTGGAAGGTGAGCTGCAAAATAGCCACTGTCATATGAACTGGTTTCTAAAACCAATTTAGGAAAGATATTGTTCAGTCTAAAGAAATATTAATGTTTTTTCATTTTATTTTGTAGCTGGGCTTCTTCAGAAGGATGCGACCCCCATCAGATGATCAGGAAGATTTAACCGAAGCCAAATAATGGACTATTCACTCATTTTATTGCCTGTGCTATTTCAATAAAAATCGAACACAAATGCCTTACAGTTTTATACATTTCAAACACTTGATACCTTTTCCAACATAATATTAAAGTATTGAGTAAGTTTTAAACTCTCTAGTATTTCTGTTGTATGTACTGGTAGATTGTATGTAGTCATGTAACACTGCACTGCAGGTCTCCATTATAAAACATGGAAAGGAACAGATCTGTGTGACCCATAGTAGCCAACCAGATGCGTCCTTTAATTTTGTAGACTGCACTAGATATTGATAGGTGCATTCCAGCTGCTATAGGAGCGAATCTGATTAAGGGGTGTTAGTAAACTCCATGGTTGACTTAGGTGATAGGGGCATTTACTGCTCATGGGGGCTGACACAGGTGATAAGTGGGGGGTGCTAGTGATGTCTATGTGTGACCCAGGTGATAAGGGTGAGTTGTTACTGATGTCCATGGATGACCCCGGTGAAAAGGGTTGATGCTAGTGATGTCTATGTTTGACCCCCATTATAAGGCAAAGGTGTTTCTGATGTTTATTGGTAATGTGGGTGATAAGCGGGAGTGTTAGTAATGTCCATGGTTGACACAGGTAATAAGGGGGGTTTGCTACTGATCTCTTTGTTTGCCTGGGTGATAAGGCAATGTTATTTCTCCTGTTCATGGTTGACCCAGATGATAAAGGGGGTGCAAGTGACCATAGTGGTTTACCCAGGTGATGAGGATGGGGTGTTACCAGTACTACCGTATATGGACCATATGAAGAAGGAGGCTCCGGCTTTAGTTAGGGCAAAAATCCATTCTTGAACACATCATTGAGACAAGTGCACGGATAAACTTGTACTCGCCCAAATGCTCCCGATACTTATTCTGATACCGGAACTTCCGGTATCAGGAAGCCATGCGGCGAGTCATGGCTTGATGCCCGGCTTCCAGATTGGCCGGGAAGCTGGCTCTATGCTTCCTCTTCACTTGGTGATGAGGGGGCAAGGCTTCCAGGCTAATCAGGAAGCCGGGTGGCAAGTCATCACACGCCACTCAGCTTCCTTAATGGGACTTCCGGTATCGGAATTTGGTTTCAGTGAGTGACCAAAAAAATAAGTATCCGTACCAGAAGTCCCATTAAGGAAGCCAGGCGGCATGTGATGACTCACCGCCCTTCTTCCTGATTAGCCGGCTCTGTGGCCAATCAGGAAGCCGGGTGGCGTGCAATGACTCGCCGCCCGGCTTCCTGATTGGAAGCTGGCCAATCAGGAAGCCTGGCGGCTAGTCATTGTCTGCTTCCCGGCTTTCTGATTGGCCAGAAAGCCGGCTCCATGCTCCCTTATCACTCGGTGATGAGGGAGCATGGAGCCGGCTAATCAGGAAGCCAGGTGCCAAGTCATTACACGCCGCATGGCTTCCTTAATGGGTCTTCCGGTATCGGCGAGTAGCGTAAAAAAATTATCGGTACTCGATACCGAAAAACCGGTATCGGTGCATCCCTAATTATCAGTATGGCTAGTTTGACCTCTCCCTTTTATAGTGAGAGGGCTGGCTTATTCAAAAGACAATTTATTGGCCCTTCTAAGCCAGCTGACCTAAGTTAACAGGCCAGACGGTGCATTGTGGTTACAAAGAATTCATTCTGCCTAATTGCCATATTAGCTTTGCAAGCCTCAAACACACAGTATTTACCACAAGCCCATAGGAGCAACAAACCCAAATATCATCCCTAGTCATTACTAACAGCCCCCTGCAGTACTGCTAAAGACATGTACACTAGTTCGGCTGAGTCGTTTAAGCGGCACAGATGGATTGGGTGGTGAAGTCTACAGTCTGTCAGTGGGGCTGTAAATGTCCCCTAATGTGAGGGTAAAGTTTAAGCTGTGGAAAAAAAGTCCCAGTTCTGCGTCACTAACTTTCAACCAACTGAAATCAACTCACATGTGACCTATACACTAACCAATATTACTTAACAACTATCCAATATCAATCTATTTTTTACCATATCTTATAAGGTAGTTATTTTTTATTTAGCAGTAAAATAATGTTTTTTGTTGAATATCTCGAGTTTTGTCTTTTCACTCTTGCATGGAATTAAATTGTTTTTAATCTGCCCTTCAACCTCCCTGTACCAAGAACAGATCTCCCCGTCTTTATAGAAGAGTCAGATCCTACAACAACTGTAGCACTCAATGGGTTATCCTGTGGAATTTTACTAAAATATGTCAGGAATGCTAGTGAAAGCACCTGCACCTCTTTCAATGGCATCTAGCAGTAAATTTCAGCCCTATACCAACACCCGCTTAATGTAAACAGTCCTATGCCATTAATGGTTCAGCAAGAATAGAGGCTTAGTATAGTCCAAGTTGTGATTTGTGTATAGTTCTGTGTATGAGTTTGCAAAAGGATGTCACCAGCACACCATTTAAGTGAAATCAACAAAAGTCAATTTATTAATGGAGTACTGTCATTCCAGTACAAGCGTTTTCAGGGCCGAACAGGGTCCCCTTCATCAGGCTTAGAATGACCTGTTCTGTGTATGGTCCTGTTTGGTCTTTTTCCAGGCGTCCCTTCATCCATTCCATTCCGTCCTCTTTAATCCCTTCCTTCCACATCATTCTTCCCTTCCATTCTTTCTTTCTTTCCATTCCTTACTTTCCCTTCCCCTCTTCCTACATCGCCTTACTTCCTTTATCCCTTCCCTTCATTTCTTCTTTCTTTCCTTCCCTTTCTGTATACCCATGTAGCAGGTAGCCCACAGAGCATTAGTTAAAACTAACAGGTTATTCAACAAGAAAGACAATTTCCAAACTGTTATAGGATTCCAGGACAATGGAAGTTCAATTACAACCAAAAGACTAAAGAGGACTTTCTCTTATGTTCCTGGTTGCCATTTTCTTAACTGCTAAACAAATTTATATTGCTTTCCTAGACGTGTTAATGAAGCAGAATTCAGCGCTTCCTAACATGCAGGTCACTACCCTGAGAGTCCCAAAGTTTAATCTCTTCCAGGGGCCCAAGACCTAATTTCCTAGCCTGCTTGCAATAGAGGCAAGGATTTCTTCAGAAACTAACTTACCCACACCAGACAGGGTCCTGTCCCTAACTACATTCCCCAGTATTGGGCCCTCCTATGATTCTGATTGTGTGGGAACTCTGGATCCATTTAAGACCTATGCTTCCCCAAGATGGTGCCAGGCATCCCCAGAGGAGGAAAATCTATTAGTTTGCCATGTTTCCCCTAATGGCAATATCATAACAGTGGTCACCTGACTGCTTCATTGACATTCTCAATGGGCGGCTCACACTCCATCCGTCTCACATGCTACAAAGAGGGCAATACTATGGGATCTGACCTAACCCCTTTCTACACCTAGAGGTGATGACAATTATTCTTTTGAGGTGTCTTGGTAAATAAAAATTTTGGAGCTTCAAGAAAATTATTGCTAATAATAACATAAGACGCCAGCATAACAATCATTAAGCACCCCTATTCTAACCTTGCCTTACATGACACCAGGGCTCTTGTTGGCTGCTGCATGGAACAAAGATTCCATCCAGCATTATTTTTTTTACAACAACAAGATCCTTGCAACAAAAAATAAACCTAACTCCATGTCTCTTCTGCCAAAAATCCCAACCTCCCAGCGTGCTTTTATTGTTATGACTTTACTTCTGCTTTACATGCACATATTATCTTATGGGAAGATGGTTGCTTCAATGAAAGGTCTGGCAGCAGGGTCTCCAAGCAAAGCATTAATGCATTAAAAAATAACTTGCTAGTGAGTACTGATACTTACAGCTACAGACTTCAAGAATTAAAAGTGAAGGTTTTAAGGGCATAAACCGATAACTGGCTGGGTCAGAAAAAAATCATTAGTAAAGGAAGTGCAAAAATACAGATCAGAAAATGACTGTGATACTGTAAAGATTAGTGATGTGCTGGAAGATGTAGCGGGGTACAGCGCTGTTCCAGGAAGTTACTGAGAAGCAGAACAGAGGTGGGAGTTGTAGAGAAGGTATGTGCTGAGATATATACAGAGATTATTTGAGGAGGAGGAGAGGTCCGAGTGTGTTCTAGTCATTCTTGTAATGGGACTGAGCACCATGCTGCTGGGGCTGCTGCCTCTGATGCTTTTTTATACTTATGCCCTAAATCTGGATAAACACAACCCACAGATCTTTTATGGACCTAAAGGAAGCTACTTTGGATTTTCCTTTGACTTCTACCAAACTGCAGACAAACGGTATGTATATAAGATGGGAATGGATCTACATGCTTTACAGTAGAGAGTGATGGCTTTCTTTTCAGGGTCAGTCCATCCATCATGCATATTTCTGATAAATGTAATTTGCAGCAGTATCCCCGGGTAACCAAAAAGATTTCTAATGCGCTTCGGCTATCACAGCTTTTCCCCCAAGGCCACCAAGGACTGGCCTCAGGGCGGCAGGGAGTAGAGGGGCAGCAGAGACGCCAGGCGGGTAGTTTTTTGTTTTTCTAAATTTTAGGGCAAGCAGGGCTAAATGTAGAGCGGGGAAGCTGGTGTTTTAGTTAAAGTGATTGTTGCCGAGATTACTTGTAATATGCGTGCAGCTCCAACCCCCCCCTCCATGGCACATTCATTTAGGATGGAGAGCGGGGAGCAGAGAACATCCATTCTCCACTCTGCTCCATGTGAACACTGAGACGGGAGAGCTGCACCCGCAGCCTTCCCATCTCAGCTATCACAGGAGAGCCAGCACAGTACTGTGCTAGAACACCTTTATTGGAGGTGACAGGTTCAATAAAGAGAATCTATCACCTTCAAATGCTATCACACAGGGGATTGTTTGTGCCTGTGTGATAGCAATAAAGTTGAGTGAAAAAAAATTGATAAAAAGTAAAAAATAATAACATAATAATATTTTTTTTAAATAAGTAAAAAATAGAAATAATTCAAATAAAAGAATAAAAAAGTTA
>NW_017306455.1:1848110-1856383 GCF_000935625.1 Nanorana parkeri
AAAAGTTAAAAATAAAAAAATATAAAAATTATAAGAAAAATAAAAAAGTAAAAGATAATAAGATAAATAAAAATGCAAAAAAGTTAAAAAGATAAATTTAAAAAAGTAATAAAAAAATTATAAAGACATTTTTAAAAAAAATTAAAACCAACCCTGCCGCCCCCACCATCTAGTTGCCATTCTTCATTGGGAAAAGGGGGTTTGGCAGGGAGGGGGGCGCATTGAGGAACCTGGCCTCGGGGCAGCAGAGATAGTAAATCCGGCCCTATCTATATATACCCGGGTACTAGACTGGTATTTGTCAAGCGGGAATACTCACAAATAAAATAAAAAAAAATTCAGTCAATATTTTCCAATATCTCTTTGAATTGAGCACATTTCAGTTGGATTGGTACCTGTGCCGATTGTTTTCCTCATTCCTAGTGCTGTTATCAACAAGCTTATATCCAAAGAATCATGCTGCTTAAGTCCTACACATGCTGGCATTGCTTGGTGTTTGCCTGTAGTATGTGTTTGGAGAACTACTGATCAATGAAGGAATGTTGGGGGTAGTGTGAAGAGGAAAACTGACGTCTTTTAACATATATTCCAGGCCTTCTGAACCTGATTATGGCATCTGTATCCAGATAACACCAAACCTTGGCATTCCAGAAGGACAGATAGATATACTGTACATATGGAATTCACATTGAGGTTGAACTCCGAGTACAAAAACTGTAATTCAAATATATAGTTATTGAAGGATATAAATTCCACTTTGTGTGCATTAAATGCCTTTGCAAATCCAGTTGTTACCTTTAAAATGTAGTGGTGATAACATCAATGTGCTGGCCATAGCCTGTGCTGATAGCAGAGCTGTGGGAGGGACCCACTACAGGCTACCTGCAGATCCCACCCACTACAGGCTACCTGCAGAAAACTACAGTAGGGGGCGGAGACAAGACCAGTCACCCTGCACAAGATGGGAGAGCAGCTGTGACCGGGCTTTATTACTGCACAGAGTTAACGTTTCATACTGGACTACTTCACAGATCTGGAAGAAATACATGGCAAGCACACCAAGATTCAAGTAAGAATACACATGACTCTTGTATTTAGACAATCTCAGCTTCAAAGAATTGCAAATATTGCACTTTTGTTTACAGAGAATAAGATGAATCGTTCATACAAGACATATATCTTCTAACTAAATAAAAAGCAGTTGCAACCAATGGAAATACACCGCGAGTCATACTTATATACTGTAGGAATTGTCTGAGACACAAAAATCTTTCTATTTGTTTAATGCATGGTTATTATTTTGCTTTTTACAGCAAATCTCCCACAGTATGGGGAATTCCCCTCTTAGACAGGTGTCCCCAATGGACAATTTCCTCTTACCTTTTATTCTAGGGAGAACTCTAAAATTTAGGATTTCCACAAATTTCCTTTCTCAGTGACAATGGTCACTAGTACAAATAGAGGGGCGACTCTCCCGAATAGAGACACAGGCACCAACAAAACCTTTCCCCACTCTATCCAAAACTGAAAAAATGTTTCCCTAGAAATACGCTTTCATATCCATTTCCCTGCCTCAAAATACCATCCCACGGTCTGGAGCACACCAGGCTCTTCCCACAATGCAATGACAAGACATCAGCATCCTGGGCCTAGGGTTGTGAAGAGGGTTCCTTCCTGTGCTTTAGTCTGAGAGCACTCTAGGGTCCAGCAAGCAGAAAATACCTATTGGTATCTTTTGGTGCTTGCTAACCAAGTTTTGAATTTTAGTAGTTTTTATGATGGCAGAGTTGCTTTTAATGATCCAGCTTGCGATTTCCTTTTGTTTGTTTATTTGATTCTCATCCATTATTGCATCTTTATTAGGTCTTGAAAGTTTATCTTGTATCTATAAGGTATAAAATATTACACTATAAATTATTCACCCTGCCCATTTTTATTCTAGGATGAACATTATTGTTGGTGCTCCAAGGTTGAACTCATCAGAGGCCAATGTCAGTAACACTGGAGGAGTGTTCCTGTGCCCATGGGGGGCAGTGGTCACAAACTGCTCCATTATACCCTTTGATCAAACAGGTGACTGCTATAGACAAGCTGATATTTCAGTCATGCGTGTTTTACTGCCGAGTTAAGTCACATGTTAGCTATTCTATCTCTTCAACACACTCCTGTGTTGATATCGCCACACCATAATTTTCCATCTACACCTGCCTTCTGTAGCCATTACAAAGTCAATTGATGGTGTCATGCATCCCTGATGACCTCGGTCTTGATTGATGGCTGGTCTTGTTAAAATTAGGGAATTGGCCTTGTAATAGTCATGAAAGAGCAAAAACTGGAGATCCCAGAACATATTGTTCAGTCTCTCATGTGTTCATTCTTCTTTTTAATTCCATATGTCTAAACAGCACGTCCTGATATTAAAATGGTAATTTCCACATTTTAAATACTAATGTGCATGCCGCCATTTTGTTGGCTGCTGATCATTTATTTGTTACAGCATTTATATAGCGAAGACAATTAACACAGTGCTTTACATATTGTTCATTTACATCAGTCCCTACCCTTGGGAAGTTTATAATGTAAGGTCCCCACCTCACATGCACATACTAGAGCCAATTTACACAGGAGCCAGGTAACCATGTCTGTGGAGTGTTGGAGGAAACCATGGTACCCAGAGAAAACCCATAAAAGCACAGTGAGGACCTGCAAATGCCATGCAGGTAGTGTCCTGGTTGTCAACTGAGGACCCCAGTCATCAATTTAATGATAATATTTTTATAACACAGGTAGATTTCACATTGCTGTGCTAAACTCACCAATCTGGTGAGGGGCCTGAAAATAACAGTTTACAGTATGCTTAGCTGGACCACTCAATGCCAACTTTAAAAGCAGGCAAAATACTGGCAGTATAAAAAGGGATGGAAAGGCACATGATGCTAGTATAGTATTACTCCTGTATGCACTGGTGTGGTGGTAAAGGCACATCTAGGATATAGGGGACAACTTTAGGCACCACACTGTGAACAAGACATAGGAAAAGGGCTTAGAGGCAGGCAACTACATAAATAAAAGGGTGGGAGGTTTAACTCTAATGTTTAGAAATCTAGATTCTGGCTACTGTGGATTAGCAGGTTTCCCACAAGCATCTCCTTGGCTGCTTATCCCACTTTTCTTTTTATTCAGTTTTCATATATAAAACCACAGGTCACAAGACTGAAATAGTGGTCTATGAAATACAAGGTGTCATAAATGTAGTGTCCTTCTTGTATAGGTGACCAGAGAGAAACTAAAGATGGGATAATGAGCATCGATAAGTCTGATCAATGGTTTGGAGCAACCGTTAGAGTCTGGAACACCAGTATTGTGGTACGTGTTATTTTAAGTCTATTAAGCTTCCCAAAGTCTTTAGATGCTTGGTGGGCATTTCGGTAAACAGCTGTTTTACAAAATGTTGTTCTATTAACGTGCTGGGAACACCCCGTTCTACATACTGTAATAATGTGTGTAGAGTAAGGAGCATCCGAACAGCCCACATGCCGGTTTATTCTCATGAGAAAGAAAAGCAATGGGCTAAACAAAAGCCACTGTGGCTGACCATTAGTTCCCCCCAAGCATTGGTAGGAGTATTACTCTAATCAGCCAGTTATTTCAAATGTCTTATATTGATTTACAGAGCATTTAGATCTTTAACATACAGTAAGCCCTCAAGAGCAATTTGGTCCAAAAACAATCATTCTACCAACTAAAGGACACAATACAAACACAGAGAGAACATAATGTATATTGTCGACACTTTACATCTTTTTGTTACCAATTCCTATGTCTGATTCTCTGTGACACTACTCATGTCCTAACCTTTGGTATCACCCCCAGGTCTGTGCTCCATTCCAGCGTTACAATTTTGTAAACCGCAATGATATCTCCGATGAATCAGGGAAGACACCTACTGGGGCCTGTTACTTCACTGGTGACCTTAAGAACTTCCATGAATTTGCTCCTTGCCGTGACACCAAGACCGAAAGATATCACTTCTTTGAGGACTCAAGTCTGTATGCCACTCCATGTGTAGTCATTAGATTACTTATTCCAGTAATCACTAGATTACTAGACCTAACAGAGCAGGGCAAGTGGTACACTCCTTGAAATGGCAATAGATCAAGAGTAGTCCAGGTGGTGGTGCAATGGACACTCTAACTGATGTCATTAGATTTCTAGACCTCCCAGAACAGGGTCAGTGGTACATTTCATGTGATGTCATTGGATCATAAGTAGTCCAGGAGGCAGGGCAATAGAAAAATCCATGTGATGTCAATAGATTACAAGTAGTCCAGCAGTCTTGGCAATGGTAGACTCAAAGTGATGTCATTCGATGACAATTTTTCCAGATAGTGGGGCAATGGTACAGTCCATGTAATGTCCTTAGATCACTAGTAGCCTAGGAAGTAGGGGAATGGTACACTCCATGTAATATCATCAGATCATTAGTAGTACAGGAGGCAGGGTGGCGCAATGATACACTCCAAGTAATGTCATTAGATTACTATAACACCCAGAACAGGGTCAGCGGTACACTTCATGTGATGTCATTGAATTAATAATAGTCCCGAAGGCAGGGCAATACAATCCAAGTGATGTCAATAAATTACTAGCAGTCCAGTTGGGGTGATGGTACACTCCATGTGATGCCATTAGATCACTGGTAGTCCAGGAGGCAGGGCAATGGTATATACCGTATATACTCGAGTATAAGCCGAGTTTTTCAGCCCATTTTTTGTGCTGAAAAATGCCCCCCTCGGCTTATACTCGAGTATATACGGTATATTCCATGTGATGTAATTAGATCACTAATAGACTAGGAGGCAGAGTAATGGTACACGCCATGTGATGCCATTAGATCACTAGTAGTTTAGGAGGCAGGGCAATGGTACACTCCATGTGATGTCATTAGATCACTAGTAGTTTAGGAGGCAGGGCAATGGTACACTCCATGTGATGTCATTAGATCACTAGTAGTTTAGGAGGCAGGGCAATGGTACACTCCATGTGATGTCATTAGATCACTAGTAGTTTAGGAGGCAGGGCAATGGTACACTCCATGTGATGTCATTAGATCACTAGTAGTTTAGGAGGCAGGGCAATGGTACACTCCATGTGATGTCATTAGATCACTAGTAGTTTAGGAGGCAGGGCAATGGTACACTCCATGTGATGTCATTAGATCACTAGTAGTTTAGGAGGCAGGGCAATGGTACACTCCATGTGATGTCATTAGATCACTAGTAGTTTAGGAGGCAGGGCAATGGTACACTCCATGTGATGTCATTAGATCACTAGTAGTTTAGGAGGCAGGGCAATGGTACACTCCATGTGATGTCATTAGATCACTAGTAGTTTAGGAGGCAGGGCAATGGTACACTCCATGTGATGTCATTAGATCACTAGTAGTTTAGGAGGCAGGGCAATGGTACACTCCATGTGATGTCATTAGATCACTAGTAGTTTAGGAGGCAGGGCAATGGTACACTCCATGTGATGTCATTAGATCACTAGTAGTTTAGGAGGCAGGGCAATGGTACACTCCATGTGATGTCATTAGATCACTAGTAGTTTAGGAGGCAGGGCAATGGTATATACCGTATATTCTCGAGTATAAGCCGAGTTTTTCAGCCCATTTTTTGTGCTGAAAAATGCCCCCCTCGGCTTATACTCGAGTCAATATTTTTTCCCAGTTTTTTGTGGTAAAATTAGGTACCTCGGCTTATATTCGGGTCGGCTTATACTCGAGTATATACGGTATATTCCATGTGATGTAATTAGATCACTAATAGACTAGGAGGCAGAGTAATGGTACACGCCATGTGATGCCATTAGATCACTAGTAGTTTAGGAGGCAGGGCAATGGTACACTCCATGTGATGCCATTAGATCACTAGTAAACTAGGAGGCAGAGCAATGGTACATGCCATGTGATGCCATTAGATCACTAGTAGTCCAGGAGGCAGGGCAATGGTACACTCCATGTGATGTCATTGGATCACTAGTAGTCCAGGAGGCAGGGCAATGGTACACTCCATGTGATGTCATTGGATCACTAGTAGTCCAGGAGGCAGGGCAATGGTACACTCCATGTGATGTCATTGGATCACTAGTAGTCCAGGAGGCAGGGCAATGGTACACTCCATGTGATGTCATTAGATCACTAGTAGTCCAGGAGGTCGGACAATGGTACACTCCATGTGATGTCATTAAATCACTAGTAGTCCAGCCAGCAGGAAAATGGTACACACTTTAAAAAAATGCTAAAAAGGCCATAAAAAATACATTTCAATCTGTAAGGCACAATAACCCAGCAAACTATCACAAATGTTCTTCCTTAGGTTTGAGAAAACTTATAAATAAATCAAATCTAATTGCTACATACAGTACATGTGTATATATCACCAAATTCCTAATGTACACTACAACATCATCACAGAAACCCCAATGATATAATCACTGTGCTAATATGACTCGTATTGTTCTGCAAACTGAGAGCAATGGAGCTCCATTGTCCCCAAAACCTCCTTGTAGAAGCATTATGGGAATGTTATTACTGAGTGAGTAACCAGGACCTAAAATAAAACATGTGTAATTATTTGTACTGCTCTTTTTCAGCACAAGATAACCGGTTCTGTGAGCTGGGATTTAGCACAGATATAAGCAAGGTGATTATATTGCAATGAACGTGTATGCAGATAACATCAAAGGTCTCTTCCCTAAATTGTTCTGGGTCATGGACATGGAGTATAAAAAGCAGAGGGTCAGCATAACAGACAGTCAACCAGCATTCAATCAAGGCTCTCAAGTTACTGTATGTCTGACCTCACTGAGGGATGGTCAAGGTAAATCGAAGGGTAGGAGCACCAAATGTATGCAATCTGGCGACAAAGCTCTTTATAGATTTGTCCTTTTGTTTGCTCTAAAATCCATAAAACATACCAATGCGTGTTGAGGGCAGTGATCGGTTGGCATCCTCTATGTCCTATGATACCTACAGCAGGACTGCACTGATAATTGCTTTTTTTAAGCTGTTCACACAGACATATAAAAACAAAATAAAACAAACAGCGCCTTCTCCTGGTGCATTAACGTTTATTATATGGAGTATAAAAAAGTAATAAAAAAACGACTCACATAGAAGTGTAGTGAAATGAGCAATATAAATACAAAGCGGGTCCTAGACGCGTTTTTGGGGCAGTATTCCCCCTTCCTCAGAGCTAGTATAATACTGAAAGGCCCAAACATATCATCATCATCATATACATCAGTATTATGTGAGTAGCTCTGATTAAGGGGGAATACTCCCCAAAACGCATCAGCTAGGTGGTCTTCTCTGTGACCCGCTTTGTATTTATATTCCTCATTTTGCTACACTTCTATGCGAGTAGTTTTTAAAAAACTTTGTTATACTCCATTTAAATAAATGTTAATGCACCAGGTGAAGGAGCTCTTTGTTTTATTTTGTTTTACATGTTCTGTGAGGATACTTCCCAGTGGGCTTGAGGATGGCAGCCTTCTCCCTCAACGGTTGACGTTGAAGAATTTCTTATGCTAAGCGCTGTGGTGTAAACAATTTCTTTCTCTTTCTGGACATTTAGACATATAAAAACAATCAATTCTCACCAAGTAGTTCTTGTCAGGTTTCCAGATTTAGAAGCCCTGAAAAGGTCGGCTTGTTAAGACCCCCAAAACGCCAAAAAATTAAAGTGGACCCAAAGTCATGATTGTTTCCCTTCAATATAAGGATCAGATTCCCTAAATATCCATATTTCTTCTGCAGAAGGGTGTACTGCTAGCAGGAGCTCCCGGAGGCTACTATTTCGAAGGTAGGTATACTGCAAGAGAATACATCTGATGAGGTTTGACTGGTCTTGTTGGTCTTTCTGTTGGTAGTCTAGAGGAGACGGAAAACAGCCAGACCTTTGTGTATGTAATACATATTTAATGTTTCTTTTTTCTTTGATTTCCCCAGTTATGTAGACTACATTGGAAATCTCCATAGTTATGTTTTTTGTTTAGCTGTTTGAATTACGTACCTACTAAAAGTCAAGTGGAAATCTAAGAAAACAGCTATACACGCAGCTGAAAAACATATAATATCTGCGCTAATTTACGTGCCTAAGGATTTGCAATTCTGTGCTGTTGGTCCATAACTCTCCAATCAGCCAAACAAAACAAAAAATAAAAAAATTATATATTTGAAGACAATTTTGCATGTTGTGGCAAATCATGAC
>NW_017306455.1:1856874-1887767 GCF_000935625.1 Nanorana parkeri
ATATATATGCAGTTTGAATGCGGCTTGTATTGAACTTGTTCCTGGTCTCCCCGGAAAGTCCCCATGCAGGTGATACTCCACACATACACTCCTGCTCTTGGATTGTCCCGATCTCGCTGTTGGTCATTTGTCAGACTGCATAGCAAGTTGGGGTAAATCCTTATAATTGTTTTTCTCTGTTTAATTGGCTTCATATATTTCATACATATATATTGCTAAAACGTATATTGCTTTATAGTGAGAGGGAGGAATACCCTCTGTAGTGTAATGTAATATATACAGAGGATATGTATGACATGTATGATATGTTGAACCACAGATCTTCATTAAGGCTCCTAAAGAAGCACTTATCTGTGAAACATGTTGAACCTTCTGTTACTCATATCCTGTCCAAGCTGGAAGACTCTGGTCAAGATATGTGTATGTTACCCTTGTCCCATACTTGTTATCTATAACCAGTCTCTGTAAATGGCCAACATGCTTTTAAATATATGTTTTAAATATTTGCACCAATAAAATGAGTTTTTCTTTAACTAAAATACATGAAATTGTACTAATTGTGGCACCTTAAAAGCCCCAGACTCTTTTTTAGTCGTTTTGTGTTGTTTTCAATGGTTAATAAAAGTTTGGCCTGGAGTTCTGCTTTTGTGGTTGAAACAGTAACTAGGTTATTACCATTTTGTCTGGAGTTTAGATTCAGTGTACCATGGCCCGCACTTGCTTTTGGTTCCTAATTTGTTTTATTCCATCCTCTAGGACTATATGCAGGAATACCTCTCTCCCATATCCCACAAGCCTCTAATTTCATTATACAGAAGTATCCCAACTTGCAAATGTCCAGAGAAATATTTGTGAATGACTCCTACAGAGGTACATACATAGAGATAACTTATTATCTAAAATCTTGGAACCATGAACTACAATACAAAGAAGAAGCCCTTTGAGTGATCTTGATTGTCTTCCTCTTTCAGGTTTTGCAGTAGCTTATGGTGAATTTACAGAGGACAATGTTCCAGGTACAGTATGCTGTGTGTGAGAAGGCTTTGAATTGGACAATGGTCCTGCACCTCATAAATCAGCCTGGCAAGCCTGGCATCAGAAGGGACTTCATTATTCTTACCACAAGAACCAAAACCTGATATTTCATTTCTGAGTA
Source organism: Nanorana parkeri (assembly GCF_000935625.1). Lineage (NCBI taxonomy): Eukaryota > Metazoa > Chordata > Amphibia > Anura > Dicroglossidae > Nanorana > Nanorana parkeri. The sequence continues at coordinate 1,858,031 of NW_017306455.1, forward strand.
GACATTCGTAGGTTGATTCACCTGTTGGCTTGAAAAGCCATATGACAGATTCCGACCAAGTGCACAAGGTTTTTTTCATGTTCCACAAGTACAAAACAAAGCAGCGCAGAAGTGCGAACAATACTCATTGAAAACAAAGCTGTTTGCCTTGTCTTTCCCTTGTGTTTGTGTTGGCCTAATGCAGCACAATGGCAGTGTTGTGAACAAGCCCTAAAAGCCTATTTTCCCTAAAATCCCTGCTCTTCCATTCACCTTCTATATCTCTAATGTGGTATACTGTACGTGAGTAATGGCCAAACAAGCCAACAAGCATACTCATAGAGACTTGTAGTGCAGCTGAAGAGAATGGGCCATGTCTGACCAGAGAGGGGGCGGTTGACCAGAAAGGGAGACGTGTCTGACCGTAGAGTGAGGCGTGTCTGACCAGAGAGGGGGTGTGTCCAACCGGAGATGAAGGTGCGTCTTACCAGAGATGGAGGTGTCTCTGACCATTTAATTTATCAACTGCATTAACATGCTCCCACTTGGAGACTCGTATAAATAGAGTTAGGACCACACTTTACAGATGCCTTGACGGTGGCAGTGTGGCTTCTATATATTTTTGGCCAAAGGTTTGTGCAACTATAACCTCTGCTTTTAACGCATACTGTTTGACTGGGTAATTTGTTTTGTTGCAGGCTAGCTGGCAGGTATGCTGGGGACTTTTTGTGTTTGTATTGTTGTAAGCCTTCCCATGTGCACCCTGCTACAAAGGCTGGTTATAAGTTTATGCGGTTACCATCTTTTTCTAGTTTGATCAGAGATGGAGGTGCGTCTGACCAGAGATGGAGGTGTGTCTGACCAGAGAGGGAGGCATGTCTGACTAGAGAAGGGGTGTGTCTGACCAGAGAAGGAGTGTGTCTGATCAGAAATGGAGGTGTGTCTGACCAGAGATGGAGGTGTGTCTGACCAGAGATGGAGTAGTGTCTGACTAGAGTTGGAGTAGTGTCTGAACAGAGAGGGAGGCATGCCTGACCAGAGATGGAGGTGTGTCTGACCAGAGAGGAAGGCACGTCTGACCAGAAAAGGGGTGTGTCTGACCAGAGATGGAGGAGTGTCTGACGAGAGATGGAGGAGTTTCTGACCAGAGATCGAGGAGTGTCTGACCAGAGAGGGAGGCACATCTGACCAGAGAAGGGGTGTGTCTGACCAGAGAAGGGGAGTGTCTGACCAGAGAAGGGGTGTGTCTGACCAGAGAAGGGGAGTGTCTGACCAGAGAAGGGGTGTGTCTGACCAGAGAAGGGGAGTGTCTGACCAGAGAAGGGGTGTGTCTGACCAGAGATGGAGGTGTGTCTGGCCAGAGATTTAGGTGTGTCTGACCAGAGTTGGAGTAGTGTCTGACTAGAAAGGGAGGCATGTCTGACCAGAGAAGGGGTGTCTGACCAGAGTTGGAGTAGTGTCTGACCAAAGAAGGGGTGTGTCTGACCAGAGTTGGAGTAGTGTCTGACTAGAGAGGGAGGAATGTCTGACCAGAGAAGGGGTGTCTGACCAAAAAGGGAGGTGTGTCTGAGCAGAAAGGGAGGCGTGTCTGACCAGAAAGGGGGCATGTCTGACCAGAGAGGGGGCGTGTCTGACCAGGGCTCTTAGATCACGGAGTGCACTAGGCAGTATGCACCAACTGTGGTGCCTATCACATTTTTATTTTTGTTCCAATGGAAACAAGGAAGCAGTGAGACGCAAGGTGGCATAATGCCCTACAGCTAAGCCTGTACCAGAGAAGGCTGAGCCCATGGCTTTCCACCCTAAGCACTTCACTACCTATTCTAGTATTAATCGTCTAATACATAAGTACTGTCTCAGTATCTGCTAAAGTATAACAATGTTGTTTGTTTTACAGAAGTCATCGTCAGTTCTCCAAACTTTGAAAACAAGGGATTGGTTAGTACACGCCCTTAAATTATCCGTTCTGTGTAAGGCAATGTGAACGATTTACAAGCTCAATGCAATAGTTGGGTAGTGTGTGAATTCATGTCCAAACCTCTTTTAAATGAGTAGCAAAGCCAAACTTCTTTGGGTTACAGGAGCACATTTACTAGGCTAACACCCATTATATGCTGACAGCGCAGATCCATCCCACAAGGATCCCATCAATGTTGTCAGGATCCACCCTGCTGCCTGATTATCACCTCTCTAGAGCCAGAGCCAGCTGTGCCCACCCCCTCCCCTACCTGTCCCTCCAATGAGCATTGGAGGAACAGAGAGGATCCCTGGGGGGAGCGGTGACTGACAGTCATTGCTCTCTATAGGGAGAAGCCACAGCTGAGTGATCAGTGGTCACATGATCACCAGCATAGAGCCGGCTTTCTGGCCAATAAGGAAGCTGGGCGCTGGTAATGGCTCACATAATGGCGCACTGTACCGGAACGCAGGCACTGTGCCACACGTTCGGGTGTGGGCGATCGCACTGCGGACAGGGGGCGTAGCTGCGGTGCCATTGACTTCAATGCCCCTCTCACCCCTGAACGCAAGGACCGCAGCTGACTGGGGTGCCTTCCAGGGCGTTCCCGAGGCCGAAAGCTCTGGAAGACACTCTTTGTGGTGTGAAACGGCCCTTACTGTTCATTGAGCAAGAGTCTCACAATCCAACATAAACCATCATAAACAATCATTGTAAGGAAATATAAAGAGGGAGATGACGCTTTGAGCTTACCTTGAAGAAGAACTTCATTGTACTGCTAGTAAACGACACCGCAACTGTGGAGGAAACAAATACTATAGTCAGACTCATGTATTTAATACACAACATAATATATTGGTGGCAGATCCGTGTCATGTCACAAATACTATATATACTGTAGAGTGTACAGGTCAGGACTATGCAATGTACAGCATTGTGCCAGGGCACAACTCACGTACACATGCACATGCACACACTCATATATATATATATATATATATATATATATACTCACATATATATACAAACACAAACTCATATACATACATGCATGCATGCAGATAGCCACCTTCCTGGGCAGACAATTGGCTGGTATTGCAGACTCTCCTGCCAAAAGGAAAGTGTGGGGAGGCTGTACTGAGGAGAAGGAGGCGCTGTAATGTGCTGTGTTCTGAGGTGGAGGAGGTGGGGCATGCTGGACTGTGCTCTGTTCTGGGGTGGAGGAGGCAGGCCATGCTGGACTGTGCTCTGTTCTGAGGTGAAAGAGCCAGTGCATGCTTGACTGTGCTCTGTTCTGAGGTGGAGGAGGTGGGGCATGCTGGACTGTGCTCTGTTCTGAGGTGGAGGAGGCAGGGCATGCTGGACTGTGCTCTGTTCTGAGGTGGAGGAGGTGGGGCATGCTGGACTGTGCTCTGTTCTGAGGTGAAAGAGCTGGGGCATGCTGGACTGTGCTCTGTTCTAAGGTGAAAGAGCCGGGGCATGCTGGACTGTGCTCTGTTCTGAGGTGGAGGAGGCGGGCATGCTGGGCTGTACCCTATACTGAGGTGGAGGAGGCGGGGCATGCTGGACAGTAGCATGTACTCAGGTGGAGAGCGTTGGGCTGTGGCCTGTACTCAGGTGGAGGAGGCGGGGCATGTTGGGCTGTGGCCTGCACTCAGGTGGAGGAGGTGGCGTATGCTGGGATGTGGCATGTACTCAGGTGGAGTATGTTGGGATGTGGCATGTACTCAGGTGGAGGAGGCGGGGCATGTTGGGCTGTGGCTTGTACTCAGGTGGAGGAGGTGGCGTATGCTGGGCTGTGGCAGGTACTCAGGTGGAGGAAGTGGGGCATGTTGGTCCGTGCCATGTAGTGAGGAGGTGGGGCATGCTGGGCCCTGTTTAGAGCTCCCTCCACACATTTTCCACTGAAGGCCGGGGCTGCCCTGTATAACATGTCTGGTAGGCCCAGCAGTGCTCCTATTTAGTACAGTTGGTAGGCCATGCGCCACTCATCTGCACCAATGGGGAGAGTGTGGCAGGAAGGGAGGTATGTTAGCAGTGCAGTATGCCCATGTGACTGAAGGGGGCGCTGCCTGAGGTTAAAGTGTCAGTTTGCCTCATTATAAGGTCGGCCCTGCCAACAATGTCCAGTATGGTTGAGTTCTGAGCTCTGTGCAGGCCTCTCCAATTCCTCCTCACCAAACTGGCCACACCATGAAGAAAACCAGTAAAGAATTGTTTATACCCAGTTCATGAATATGATACTGATGCCCGCTGCCAAATAAAATAACGCACGGCTTTTTCTGCTTGGCACCATTCCTTTAACCCATAAACTTCATATTTCAATTTCCTTTCTGATCTTTTCCAGGTGGAAATATACAGCGGGTACTTTAGACTGTTCAGAATCCAGGGAAATCAGGTGGGTGTATCTGTATCATTTCCTGTCTGGACAGGAAGTGATGGAAAACCTCTCTAATGTGGACACAGAGGCAAAGGAAAACGTTTTCAGTAGAGTTTGATGGGCTACAACTTCTGACAGTACTCTAAACGCATTCTGATGTATCCGAATGGGTCTGGACAGTAGACTCCTGCATCCGGAATCACAGGTGTATGCGAAGGTCTGCAAAAGCCCGTACAAAGCAATGGCAGGCACCACTACTGTTTGCATTTGTGCTGTGGTGAGGGACAGATGAGCAGCCCTAGGTCGCTATCTGCCTGTGTCCAGGGCTGGTCATCGCTCCCTCTCCACAGGTAACCGCTGAATGCACGTGAACAGATTCGGACTGCCACGGCATCCATCTGCCTGTTATTGCTTTATACAAACTTCTGAGCCTCGGCCGCACACATAAACCCAATTTGGGAATCTGCTGATTCTTGCTACAGGAATCCGCTTTGCAGACCTATTCGAATGTGTAAGTGAGGTCTAAAGTTTCCAGGACAGTCGCTCCCTGCTTTTCTTGTATGGGTGTCACAGGGATAGGAAGTGACACAAATCTCTTCCATAGGGGCTTAAACTGAGCTGCAGTAATACATTGAAGGGCATAAAAAATTAAAGTTATAAGAAAAGGCAAAGGTTTTGTATTTCAGACGCTGATGAAATCATGTATAATGGATGCTGCTCCTTGATGTTTAAACATTTTTTAATCAGCTGGTCCCATGAGCACTGGCCCTGATATCCTATGTTAGGGTGGCTTCTTTCCTTTGCAGGGTCCTATAGAGCCATCCTTGTGTGTGCTGGTAAGTTGTGTGTGTCTCCACAAATACACAGACACAGCAAGGCAAGACACACCCCTACTCCCTGCTCTTCCCTACTCCTGCTAGTAGATGGACCTCTGCTGCAGACTGCTCTGTCCCTTGTGATCTTGTACTGGACAGGAAGTTCAGGGAATTGGAGCTGAGAGAGTTGGAACTGTTTAGAAACATGATGACTATAAGTACTTGGGCAAAAATGTAAAGAAATATTTTGCTGGGCGATGTATATTTTTTAAATCTGGATTTATTAGTGAAAAAACTGTTTGAGAGTTTAATACTGCTTTAAATTGTAAAATGTAATAGTAATGAACCCCCCCTAGGGTTGTCACCTGCTCAGGATTCACCCGTACAACTCATGCCTGTTTTGTTTTTCTCTTTCAGATTGCTGCTTTTTTTGGTCACTCGGTGGCTGTCACTGACATTAATGGTGACAAGTGAGTGTTCAGAATAAATAATGTTTGTGGTAAGAGATTCTTTAGGTTGAGCCAAGAGTCCTCTAGTGTTTGCTTTGGGGTACTGCGGTCATAGTATATTCATCCTTGTTATGTTACATTATATGCAGGGCCAGATTTACTCTTTCTGCTGCCCCAAGGCCAGGTTCCTCAATGCGCCCCCCGCTACCCGCCAAAGTATGTCCCATCGCACTCCTGACCGCAAGCAAGCCCAAAAGCAGGGTGGGGGCAGCAGTGACAGCAGATGCCTCCGCGGACCATATGAAAATTCGAATAGAGGGTCATTCGCACTGCAAAACCCCTACCCGACTTGCAGGCTGTATACAAGTGATCTCGGCGACATCACCAGGATCACTTGTACAAAACAAGCGGCAGCTTCCCCGCTGTAAATTTAGCTCTGTATGCCCAAAGCAGGGCTAAGTGTAGAAAACAACTACCGGCCTGGCGCCTGGAACTACATGTCCCAGGCATAGAGAGATAGGATTTTCACACCCCTACTGCCCCTCTACTCTCTGCTGCCCCAAGGCCCTGATTATATGGCTCCTTTTCTCAACCAGGGAGCCTTCTGGCTTTGTCAGGGGTGCCTTCAAATGTTCACACAGCGTCCTTCATGTCTATGGTGCATGCGAGTTGGCCACCAGCACCGTGAAGAGGCATGACACTAGTGTATAGGGCAATCCATAGTCTGTAATTGGCTGTGGTCACATCTGTATTACAGTCTTTATGTTTTTTTCATTCAGCCTCGATGATCTTCTGGTGGGAGCTCCTCTTTTCATTGAACGCAAGGCAGGTGGAAAGCTCCTGGAAGTTGGGCAAGTCTACGTTTATAAACAGAACAGCCCCACAATTCTTGAGAAAGACCCGCAGATCCTCAGCGGGACATACGTTTATGGACAGTTTGGTGCATCCATTGCTCCCCTAGGAGACCTGGATCAAGATGGATACAATGGTATGAGGGCAGGCATTTCAACGTGACTACGAAGTCATCTTTACATACATACATACTTCACTAAGAAGCCCATGCAATGCCTGCCTCTTCTCATGTACACAAAGAAGTCCATAAATTCACATACCACTCTTCCTATGATAAATTGGTATGATCTAACACAGCTGTAGCGTCTTTTATAATCTTTTTACCATCGCTAGCCTCACCAAGACTCCCCTCGTATCATTCATAAATATGGTCTTATCAGAATCATTTCACTTTTCCCCCATAAAAATCCTGAGGCATTCCAGCTGAAGTTACAGGTTGTACATTAATCCGTACATTCATTGGACTGGCGGGCTACCACCTTTTTATTTTCCTGTTTTGTGAAAGATGATATATTTAAAAGGACTCACTAGTTTTTTGTCTGTCTCTAGATGTAGCTGTAGGCTCTCCTTTTGGAGGTCAATCTGGAGTGGGCTGTGTATACATATACAAGGGGGAGAAATCTGGTTTGTCTGCACAACCATCGCAGATCCTGGAAAGCCCACCAGAGACCCCATCCATGTTTGGCTTTGCACTGCGAGGAGGGGAAGACATTGATCAGAATGGATATCCAGGTAATACGCCATATAACTAAGTGGACATATAACCCTGTCCTGTCTTCTGACCTCTTTTATTGTGAAAGCTTTTAAGCTTGTACTTTTGGACAACTTTGCCAATGGATAAAGTTAATAAAGTGTGGGTCCAGCTACTGTTGTGTATGTTCCCTACTGTCATATCTACTTAGTGGCGCCTTCCCTAGACTGCAAATAAGATCAAGGCGGTAGGTGAGTTGGTTTACACTGAATAAAGTCTATTCGGATGCAGATTATACCTCTTGTATGTCCACTGCAGACTAATTGAGGTCACCAGAAGAAGTGGAGTCATAGGATACAAATAATGGCAGCTAGACCCTATAGATCAGCTGGTTTTAAGAGGGCAAGGGGGCTTTTTCATAGAGCATCAGTCATCTTGTTCAGCTCATAAAGTACTTTCTCTTTTACAATGGATTCTCTTTTTAGCAAATATATGTGCAAATTTGTATTTGACAATAAACTATGTTCTTTAATACAACACCCAGCTTTCACCATGACCACCAAGCACTGCGGCACTGTGGAATTTTGTGGTGCACCTCAGGAAAGCCAAACCTGGAGGAATTAAATTAAAAGAGCTGCTACATGACTAAGGGAGGACTATTCTCGGTAAAGGGTTAAATGCAAGGAGAAGGTGCAAAAAAATGGAGTCTTGATTGGTGGTCAATGGTCAGATAGCAGGAAGGCGCTGCAGAGGTAGGAACTGTAGATTGCTGGGAGGTCATTGCAGTCGAGAAATTCTTGTACTTAAATGTCATATGTTTGCAGAAGGTTTGTCATGGCCGCTCTGTGGATTTGGATGTCTATGGAAGAGAATAATGATTAAAACCTGGGGCCCATCTGGTGGTATAGTGGTGCCCCTTTTGGTGTCAGTCGTTCTACTCCAAACTCAGTTCCTTGGCTGAAGTCAGAAAATCCTTACTTTTGGAATCCTCCTTCTGTCCTTGAGCTGGTAGGCTCTAGCTGGAGACTGGGGTGGATCTTAAGCAAGTCTTCAGGCTGGCAGGCATCCAAAGACCTCCTCCAGGCAACAATTGCTAATTACTGTTATTTATGAGATATGGTTTAACGTTGTTATTGGTAGTTATGGAATTGTTCATTTTTGGTTTTTATAAAAGGGTTGCTGTGGTTGAATAAAATCAATTCAAAGCAGCCCAAATGGACAAATTGATGAATCTGTCAGTCAAATGTCTCTACCATTATAGGGACAGTGGTGTTTGATTCCAAGGTCAAAAGCTCTCCGTCCTTCCCTGGTTTAGCTCCTCAAAGCTGTCTAAACGTGTATGCATCCTTTCTATACTACAGCAATAGCTAGTCACCTTAACCGCTCTCACCTCCAAACTTTGACTTTCATGTCGTATCACCCCATCCCAGCCTAGAAGCGATTGAATTAGGTAGTCATAATCCCAGAAACTGAAGGCAGAGAATTAGCAACTCTTTATGATTTCCTCAGCAATGTGTGTGGAAGGAAAGTGCACCAATTTTTTATTGACCGTGATTTAGAAAGAAAAGTGCGGTACCCCAAATAGTAACTTGCGGGGGATCCAGGGAGGCAGCTGCGGTGAGAATTGTTGCTCTCTCCAGAGGTTTCAGTCGTCTGGCTCTGCCTGAGCTCAGCCAAGCTACAGGTAACAATGTGAAGAACAATATGTTAATATCAATACAGCAAGCAAGCCAAGAAGAAAAATGATCCCTTGCCAAAAGCAAGTAGGTTATAATGGGTAATTGTACTTTGTACATTGTTGTTGTGTTTTACATTTCCTTATTAAGTAATCACATTTTGTTACTTATAGATCTAATTGTTGGAGCATTTGATGCTGACGCAGTCTATGTGTACAGGTATGAAGAAGCATTGTCAAAGGTTCTATCCCTTCCTACTCTAATAAAACAGGGTCTTGTAAGTGGACAGACATATACATTTTTGCTTACTTTTTTGTATTCTTGTTTCAGGGCCCACCCAGTACTTATTCTCCATACCTCCATGATATTTTCACCAGACTCCCTGAACCCGGATCTGAAGCTCTGTAAACTGCCTAATGGAGGGGATGTCACTTGGTGAGAATGGGGCTATATAAAGAACTAAAAAGTTACATTAAATGACAAGTTTACTTAAAAATAAAAACTCCCTAACCCCCTCCCTAGCCCACTAACATAATCTAACCCTCAACCTCTCCACCCAAGTACCTACTTACCCTTTTCCTATGGTGGTAGCTGCCTGCTGTGTTTATAGCCTGGTGGCAGTCATCTTTTCTGGCACTGATGTACTGTAACTCCCCATAGATTTGAATGTGGCCCTACTCCAACGATATGCACCTTTAGTCCCCGTTCACACTAATCGGTTTATCGCACGTATTTCCGCTCCAAAATCACGCATATTTCCGCGCGATATCGCTCCATGTAGTTAGTCCAATGCATTTCAATGGAGGTGTTCACATCTTACAGCTCAATGTCGCCTGTAGCTCGTCGCTGTAGCTTGTCGCTTGCACATGACCCTTTTTTGTGCGGATGTCGCGCGATTTTGCTCACGATTGCTTCAGCCCAATATGAAAAGTTGTGCGACGTAGTGCGACGTAGTGCGACACGTTGCACAATACCGCACATATGACAATCACATGGAAAAACGTGCGAGATCCGTATCGCTCAGTGTGAATGGGGGCTTAAGTCTATAGCGAGCTACAGCACAGACACGGACAAGGAAGAAGGCTTCAAAACCCCAGAGGGGGCCATCATCATAAACAGCTAAATAGGCACCTGGGTGGGGCAGTTGAGGTTTAGGTTAGGGGGCTACAGTGGGGGAGATAGGGAGTTTTTATTTAAAACCTGTCCTTTATATGATAGAACTACTAAAAACATTCATTATCATCTATGTAAAGTTAATTATCCATGCCTCTATAAAAATGAAGGTATATGATATTTATGTAAACGCTGTTCCACCAGTTTTTTGCTTAGCCATTTTTTAATTCCTTTCAAGGCCACCAAAAAGAGGTGGTCAATACCCTTGGCATAGAATGCCGAGGCTCTGGGTTCAGTTCCCACTAGGGATGTTATCTGCATGGAATTTGTTTTCAGCATGTTAGTATAATTTACTTCCACTAACCAAGAACATTATAGGCTACTTTGCATCAAGTAGTTATGTTACAGGGGTGTAGGTAGTGTAGAAGAGTGTGGGGACTGGCAACACAGTCCCCAAGAACACTCAGTTAGAGGGGCTGAGAGGTTCCAGGATGTGAATATCTTTGCAGGGAAGAAGCTGGCTTTTCAGTTTCTTTCGTGTTTTCCCGACTATAGTGGGATGGAATCTCTAGTCCCGGGGCCAGGTGTTGCCAATCATCAGTCTAGGAGGATCAGGTGGCTGAGAGTAGCCTTATTAGGAGTCTGAACCAGAGCTCAGGGAGTTGTGGGTGTGCAGGAGGCACATGGCCACAGGCAGACTCTGCTGCGTACTCGAGCTCATGTGAAACAGCCCCTGCCAGGCTGGGGGAGGTAAACACTAAAACGCTTGGAGCTGAGGAAAGCTGCTGAGCGATACAGAGGACAGTATTTGCAGAGAAATACAGTAAAGTCTTGAGACTATCACACTGGGAGTGTATGGGAAAGTCAGATGTCGGTGAGACCAAAACACGATGTTTTGATGAAAGTTAATTGAACGGTTATGTTTCATTATGCGGAAGAAAAGCGAATTATTATGTGACGTACATGGATTGTTGACCTTTGAATGAATAAAGACTGTCCTTTTATGTTAAAGTCGGCTTCAGGAGTGGTCACTTAGCACTTACCGTTGGGCCATATTCCCCAAACTACCACAGTAGGCATAACATACTGTCAGTTGATTTAATTCTCTAGCTTCAGCCAAAAAGTATATCAGTCTTGAGAGGACTCGCCTTTTCATCAATATTTTCTGTTTTTTTCCCCTCTAGTTTCACTATGAGTGTTTGCATCCAGGCTTTGGGGAAAAGTCTTCCTGAGATACTGAGTGAGAACAATTCACTTGTATGCTTGTTGGGTAGAATCACCCACTGGATTCGTTTAGCTCTTGGCAGCAGCAAAATCTCTGGGCTTGGGTTTACACTTAAACTCACATTCCGGGAGGGTGAATTTCTTACACAGAATGGATGACGCAGCATTAAAAGTAAAAGTCTTTAAGGGTCACAGCTGGAAGGATTTTCCAGATCTTCAGAGTCAATGGGTGATTCATCCTGCCAACATCTACTTATTTATAAAATGTCAGTTTTCGATGGGCTGAAGCCACTTTCTGTGTCTTTTGTTTTTGTAGCTTTTACGATGGACATGCAGCTGGATAGTCAAAAAAGCAGATTTCTGCGCAGATCCCTCTTCTTTCACCTCTCCCAATCAAACGATACAATCACTATGGCTGTTCAAAGCAACTCACAACTGACCTGCACGAACACTACGGCATATTTAAAGGTGTGTACCCCGACACTAATTCAGATACAGCTCAATCTCTGTCAGACATGAACCCATTTTGTTGCTTCCCATAGGAGGATTCTGAGTTTAAAGATAAGCTGAGCCCCATAGCTGTAAGTGTAAATGTCAGCCTGGAGACTGAACAATCATCAAGCGTTTTACCACCCGTAATACAAGGAAACACCTTCCTGCAGCAACAGGTGAGATCTGGGGAGAGTTGGCCTTTGGGGGAGAGGGACAAATGCTTCCTGGGTCAGGCTTGGTCACGTGTGGACATTTTCAGAAGGGCAAAACGATACACCCTAAAACTGAAAAGAAAAACTTACGCCTTAAACAGGGGGCGCAGCCCACATATGAAGCAGTTGCGTTTTTTATCTAGGCATTGCTGTTGTGCAGTGGTCCACCACAGTCACTTTTGTCTGTAATCTGCTGATTCTGGAGCACATATAGGTTGAACTCAGTGGACATGTGTCTTCTTTCAACCTGACTGGAATACACTCATTGTTGTCTGTATATATATTGTAAGAGGGACAGGATCAACTGGTATTGGCAGTGGTAAACCATTCACGAGACAGGAACACATAGAAATAGTCCCAGCAGATTTGTCCTATGCTTTTTTCAACAAGGCAACAAACACAATTTCAGTCCAGTAGGGCCTTGTATAGCATGTTCATAGCATAGAACACACAAAACATCTGCTCGTGTGGGCCAGTAACTAAATTTATGTCAGTAATAATGTGCCCCTAATGGGTTCCCCATAGCAAAGAGGCAGCACATGTAAATTTTTAGTGTTCTGTCAGTCTTTTTACACAGCAGATACAGAGAGCCCGGAACATCAGTCAGCTCACATATATAAAGGCCTATGGGCAGCTGAGACTAATAATGAGGTCTGGCTACCAGTTAAGATGTGTACCTAGGAAAGGAGGTTTCATTATACCCAAAGGTCTACAAAACCACAGGGCTCCAAGACCCAGAGCAGGAAATGCCCTTACAGGAAATGAGAGGAAATCTCCCCTGTATGGACACAGACAGAATTTAAAGTGTATTTTTTTGTCCATCTCTGCAATACATGCCAATTATCCCATGGTCTGTCCCTTTAAAAATTCTGCAAGTGTTGAAAAATACTAGTTGATCGGCTAGTAACCCAGTGTGCTACTAATTTCCTATTCGAGCTGACAATACAATGCTTTTGCTGCACTGAAATCCCAAGCAGTGTTGTCAGCCCTGTTTCCCAATGTTGGGCCACAGAACCCCTTCATGTATGCTATGGAGAGGAGTAGAAGGTAATGGTGTTCTATGGTCCAGGAAGGCAGAACTAGGCAGGGGTTTCCAGCACCATTGTTCCTTTTTTTACAGGCACCAATGCCATTGTTTGCATTAATATAGTGGTACTGTGCCACACGTCTCCATTATATTCTATGACACCTCACTAACAGTCTCTTTTCTCCTCTTCTGTGACTTTTAGATTCATATTTTGTTAGGTTGTGGAGAAAACAACATCTGTGTCCCTCACCTACAGCTGAGTGCCAGCTGGTGAGTTCACCTTCATTGCACCAGATTCTGTGTCATTAATTCTTTGAGAAGACATCTTTATCTTGAGCTTCCTGACTAACAGTCTGTTTATTTCATACAAGGGGTAAAGAACCGCTCATCATTGGAATCGATAATTTTGTACAAATTGACTTCAATGCTACCAATTTAGGAGAACGGGCCTATGAAGCAGAGCTACATGCCTGGCTCCCCTCTGGGGCTCATTACATGCATGTCTTGGGAGAAAGTAAGGTATGTAGCAGTAGAGAAACTACATCCACAGCAGGCCCTCAGCCACTCTTTAACCTATGGGCAGGGTGGGGCACTGTGCTGGTTCCTTTACTGTTTATAGTACTGAATGTACTGGCACACGTCCTGTATATTAAAGCTTGTACAGAGTCCCTATTTTAAAGAGGATTAGATCCCTGACAGACTGTAAGGACACTTACAATTAGGTTCCTAGAGCCACCACAAAGGTCTTAACTGGCTTTGGTAACATGGTTTTCTGTCATAGGAGAGGATTCTGTGCAGTCCAAGAAAAGAAAATGACAATGAGCATGTGGTGTGCGAGTTGGGGAATCCTATGAAGAATGGCACACAGGTGAGTCTTTAAAGGTCAGCTCCACAAATTGTGGTTTGGCTCTATTAGATTGAATTCCCTACCAGCTTCTTCTATTTATCAGAGACTCTGTTGGTTTAATTTCCTTCTTTAAAGAAGAACTCTGGGCAAAAATTATCTTAACCCTCGCATTGGGGCTACCCCTGCACTGCAAGGGTTACGTGCTCGTTCTAGTCTAGGAGCAAAAACAACAAAGTTATAATATCTGAACTCACAGCCGGCTGACTCCTAGACCGGTCCCTGCAGCCTGTCTCCTCCTCCGCTCCAGCAATGTAATATCCCTCAATGTAACTCATAGGACCTTAGACCACTGGAGCGAAGGAGATGAGAGGCTTCGAGGACTGGTCTAAAAGCCAACAAGCTGTAAGGTTTGGGTGAGTATAACCTTATTTTCCCTTCTATACAAAAAAGAGAATTTAATCTTTGCAGTGCGGGGGTAGCCCCACGGCAAGGGTTAAGATCAGTTTTGCCTGGAGTTCTTCTTTAGACTCTGTGTCTCATACAAGCCACGTGTGGCTAATACATAGCGAGTTAGATCTGGAGTTGTTGTTGACGTTTCTCTGGCATGTAAGAGAAGCATGTTTCTGTGACAAAACACTCATATTAAAGTGTAAGTCCATTTAAACTGTTTTTGTAGTTTTGGATGAATTTGGGAAGGATTAAACGCCTTTTGAGTTTTCCACCACTGGTGATATCAGTTTCGACAGTGGTTCTTATCCATCTGTATCCAAAGTAAAAAAAAATTGACTAGCCATGCTTTTTAACAATATGTTTTATGGCACTTTATTCAGGTCAGTGAGTGCAGAGACATGACTGGACTCTTTCATACACAAGGGCCATATTACAATTTAGGGATGAAGTAGTTTAGAACAAAAGGAAATCTATTTTTCCTGCTGTCACCTCTGACCTATTGCTGCGTATTTCGCTGTCCCCTCTCATCTAGATCCGTGCAGGGCTACAGCTGAGCATCAGTGACCTGGAGGACAGCGAGGGATACTTCTCATTCCCAATGCAGATAAAAAGGTAAGGCTGACACTTTCAGATCCTCTGATAGTTCCATTTTGGAATATGTCACAATAGTATACCGTATTTTTCCGTCTATAAGACGCCCCCATGTATAGGACGCCCCCCACTTTTCTTACCCAAAATTCAGAAATCAATATTTTCCATGCTCTTTTGCATAACTGATTACATCCAGTTTAAATTTTGCAGAGTAAGACAGCCGCTTACTGGTACCGGTATTGTTTTTGTTTTCTGACATTTTTATGGGCTCCCTGTTGCATCTGGGCACTGGCGACATGCTCTCCGCAGCATCAGCTGACGTCGGGTACATAAGGCTCATGATTGCAGGAAACCTGTTAGCTTGTCTCTGCATTCGGAAGTTTCACTCGTGAGGCTAGTTTGCAGAGGTATCGGCAGTTTCGCAACTGCAGTTCTCCTTTCGGCCCCCCGTGTATAAGACGCCCCTCCATTTTTAGGTACATATTTTAAAGAAAAAGTATAGTCTTATACACGGAAAAATACAGTATGTATGGCCAAAACGTTTTTTTTAATTTTGATTAGCGTAGGGATTTTTTAAAAGTACCAAGCCTCAAAAATTACACGACCAGCGCCAAATATGCACAACCAAAGGTTCCCTCCTGTGGCCAAAAGAGTTAATAGGAATCCAGCATGGCCGCCCCATACCAGACAAGGGATCCTGAGGACTGCATGGAAAAGAAGAAAAAACACCGGGTGCCTGACCTGCAATAATGCAATAATCCTCTTTATTGGTGGAAATAGTATTAAAAAAAACATTATACTCACAAACGAGCAATAAAAATATCACATAGGACTTGTAGTCTTCACTATAGTTTGAAACCAGTCAGTTTCTTTTTTGCTGTCTGTGTAGGAAGGTTTCCCTTCACTTCCAGTCCTGGAGATGCAACAGGAAGTGGCAGAAAATCTCTCCAATGCGAGAACATTTTTTATTTTTTAGATAGCAATAAATACTCTATTCACAACCAAAGTTTTGTCTTTTTGTTTTTTAAGCCGCAACAGTCATAATTCCAGCAGTCCAATTGTCTTGGTACATTTCAATGTGACCGTCGAGGTGTCAGCAGAGCTCCGTGGGTAAGTATATTGAACGTTTATCTTGTTATATACTCTGTCACTTGAGAGATAGAGAGAGGGATCTGTCCATCCTTATTGTAGACCCGTGCAGATTTGCATTGGTCCATGGTGATCATGCAGTTAGAGGTCTATGCGACGTCTATTCATGTCATGTTTGCTATAGGGATGGGTCAATAACATAGACATGGGTATGAATAACATTGGGACATATTGGGAAAAGTGAAGGTTTTTCCTGGGTAACATTTTTTAACCGGCCAGATAAAATGTTAGCATGACCCCTGTTCTTGTTAAATTTTTTGTTTTCTGTTTGTGACTTAACCTTACCAGGTTTACTAATGATAGTTGTACAGGCCTAACTGATAACACAAGGCAAAAAGCAATGGTGGACAGCCAACTAAACCTCATATTTCAGAGGCATAAAATGGACCAACAAAATCTGACTTTCTATTGGCTATCATGGTTTCCTGCTTATTACACTACTACTATATGCTATGGCAGTACATAAGTCTGATTGTGTAACACTGTTGAAGGAAAGTTGTCATTGCTGATTTCTCCTTGTAAAAATTCTATTTCTAATAGGCTGTCATGCAGATAGTCAGTTTCAATACTTTGAGTCATGGACCTAAAACAAGTACACAGAAAAGGACTTCTGACTTGGCTTTGGCTTTCTCCAACTGCATCATTTTACCTTGAGTCAGTGGCTCAGAAAGTGTTGAAATCAGTGGGTCACCGAAATAGCCAGGGAAATAGCATTTTCAGAAGCAGGTCAGCAATGGCAGCCTCCATATTCCACTCATTTAATATTCAAATGTTAATGTATTTCTTGCTGTTCCTCAGGAGCGCCCAACCAGCTGAGGTGGTTCTGCCATTACCTAAGTGGAAACCACGAGAAGAGTCCAGTAAACCGGAGGACAAGGGGAAGATAGTGACTCATGTCTATGAGGTAATCCTGGTAATCTGCCTAATAAGTTTCAAACTAGAATATTGATTAGATGTACTACAGACACACAAAAAAGCAATCATACATAACATATAAAGCTTGCTGTATGTGTTCAATCATTCTCTGTTTATTTCTGCAGCTTTACAATATTGGACCAGGCACGCTCAACGTCAAGTTAATTGTTCAAAGCCCAGAAAATTATGAAGGTGATATCTTCCTGTACCCATTACGTCTGAAGACTGATGACATTGTGGAATGTACTGATGTCCCCAGCGTTAATTATTTACAGGTCAGATGGGTTTCCTGTCTGTTTCTAATTTAATATGCCTTGACTCATTACAAAATAAAACAAGTGCAATGGAGAAAGTTGAATGGCAGCTATAACTACATTGGTTGCTATAGGTGTTGACTCTTGACTCTTATAACAGTTTTATGACTATTTCTAGATGAATCCTATATTCTTCACACCACACCAATACACATTATTGTTCAGATTTTGTAGATAAAGGGACATAATCATAATGTATATGATAAGGTCAACTATAGGGCCCCCCAGACATGTTTTAAAAGCCAATTATGCTCTTGATCTTCTGTGGCTATAATTATGACTTTCACAATAGCATTTCTGTTCTGTATTCCTTAGCTGGATATCACAGAGGCCACTAAACCACCTGTAAGTTTCAGCAAATCAGATGGCCGAAGACTAAATAAGCGAGAAGAACCAAATAAGGACCAGGATGTTGGTAACGCGGGAAGTGACAACAGTATCAGCTCAGGAGATGGGGCTCGATACAACCAATCCATTACACTGGTAACACCATGGTTCTTTAATATGACTTTTGTAAATAAAATAGGTCTTTTTAATAGTAAGATGATGATTTATTTATGATATATTTTGGAACTATGACAACACTACCATAAATCTAGGTACTTACAAGCTTGGCATTACTTTTATCAAGATGTAGGTTACACCTTATAGGATGACATCTCTCTTGCTTGCTGTCTCTCTTTCTCTACGTTGCCGCACCAGCCTCTTCTTTGCAATTTCTATATTTTGTCCATACTGCGTCCTCTTGAACCTCACATCCCTACACAGTTTGGGGGGTTCCTTTTGAAACTCTTTCTTCAGGCTCAGTTCATATAATTTTTTTGCCAGGGCTGGTCTCATCCAGTCAGAAATCAAGATCTGCACATCTGAGCCTATTTAAAGGATAGGTTTAAACAACTTAATCCTTACCGGCTCTATTCTAGATATCCCCCTGTACCAACCTCAGATCAGTGGGTGACCTGGTTCAGGAACTATGGCCTACCCCGGAAGTGCCTCTTCTTAGTGGGCAGGTCCTCTTTTTGTGGAACCATGTGGTTCTATGCATGCATGGCTCTTCTCCATAAGTCCTAATGAAAAAGACCTCTACTTGCAAACCTGCTGGTAAATGGCTTTTCTATTAGGCCCTATTGAGAATAGGTGACGCATTTGCAGTACTGTGTAGCCCTGCCAGCTTAAAGCAGGAAGGGAGCTCTGTCTAACATAGGCATAGTTCCTAGATAGGGTCACCCACTAACCTAAAGTACCAGAATGTATAGGTATGTAATGAATGATTTATGATCTTACTACTTTCAGAAAAACGTATAAATGTGTGCTTAATCTAAATGTACGTTATCTTTTATTATTCATACATACATTGGTGTTCTTGAGGTATGTTATATAGCATTTTATAGGTCTCTACTCCAATTATGTGCCCCCAAGGCACATTACATTACATACATATGTAAGCGGGCTTAGGGTGTAGTGGCTTCACAGAGGTAATCACACGTAATGGTCTTTTCAACAAGATAACGTTTATTACCGGAGAGCCGGTAGTAGGATGAGTATTTACAATAGTAAGGTCAGCAGTTTCACTCCAGGCATGGAGACACAGGTACACAGTACAGTCAGTTCTGATATCAACGTTAGTAGTATTCGTTAGCACTACCAGCACCTCCCACTAACTGGCAAAGTACAAATCCAATCACACGAGGTGTATCGGTAAAGGCGGAGAACACGTTACCCGGGAGCAGCGGTATTCATTCCATACAGCGAGATACGAGTCTGGAACACGCTTCCCGCACTCACAGCGCGGACACAGGTTTGGCTATAAGCAACTGGGAGTCTTTCATCCGACCAGAAGTGCCGATGCAGGACTCCATAGGAACCCTGAACTATCCCTCACAGGCCGGAACACTTTCCCTGAACTCTCCTAGCTCTCCCTCACAAGCGGGGTACCTGTCCCTGTCTACTTTCACACTTGTTCTGCCCAAAAACGTGGTTGGGCTTCCTATATAAGATAACCACCCCAAAATGGCCGACCAAATCTCCCGAGAATTCCTGTCCTATCAGGACACCAGGCTTCTCCAAAATGGTGCTGGAGACAATTATAGAGGCTAAACAGTTCTGAACATATTTACACATAAACATATCAAAATCGGCTGAAAGTAGTTATATACACTGGTTATCCCACTTTATCCTGCAGCCAGCTAGACTGCCCTGTCACTGGCAACTGCCTACACATACATTATACAAGTAAAAGTATATAAGTATTTTTAGGCAGACTCATCAGATTTTACTAATGAAAATAATTTATTGCAGAACTGTACCAATGCTTACTGCTGGGAAATGGAGTGCTCTATTCAGGACATTGCCAAAGGACAAAGAGCAACTGTGAAACTTGAGTCCATACTATGGGTGTCCAGCTTCATGAAAGTAAGAACATGCTTATTACTTCCATAACACCCTCTAGAGTAGGCAAACAATGGGTGGGGCAATGGGAGGAAATAGGCGTGGTTTGGTCAGAGCTCGGCATGGTGGGAATTTATCAATAGAGTGACCTATATTGTTCTAAATATGGGGCACTGCTTGTATGTATCTATCATGACTTTTCATCTGCTACATAGAGAAAACTCTGGGACACCCAGGCCTTAAGGTCAGATAGTGGATGAAAGATCCAATCATTATTATTTTCACCACTTCAACTCTTATAAAAATTCTCACGCTTTGCACGTTCTCTTGTTTTGTAATAAAGAGAAAACTTGATATTTTTAACTGTTCCTCTATCAGGTCTGTCAATTGCTGGACAATGCAGTTTGAGGGAGATGGAAAGTTCTGCCATTATACTGCAAACATATATGTATACACAGAGAGAAAGCTTCATTGTTTCTTACCATCTTAACATACTCTGAAGTTTAATACGGCACTGTTGTCTCTAAAACAAAACATTCTAAAAGCAGGTCACTGTAAATGAAAAGATATTATACTTCTGTGGCCCTCGTCTCCTATCCTTACTCTAATGAAGCTCTACAGCAATCAATACTTTTGGGAGTGTTGAAAGCCTGTGTCCCCTGCCTGCTGTGAAATAGGGGGATGAAGGATGGGACCAGAGCATGTAGAAGGAGACACAGGAATCTGACACTCCCAGAAGTGTTGTATGCTGAAGATTCTAACAATGGTACAAGTGCTTTAAACAGAGCAAAGATAAGAGACAGGGGCATTCAGAGAGGTAGGTGCAATATCTCTTCTTTTGCATTAAGGTGCTCTTAGGATTTTGTATGACAGTAAGTGAAGTTCAGGGATGAAAACAAGGAATTAATTAGAAACCCCTCCACATGTGCACTCTGCTTTCCATAGATGGCTGTTTGGAATCACATGGGACAGGAGGAAGAGAGAGCGCTTAGCTTCACCTCTCTTCTAGCAAGTTGTGATCTGTACCTTTTGTAACTACATGAATGCAGTGCAGCATAGAAATAGTCAATTATGGCTCCCAACATTGAGGACATTTAATAAAATGAGTTTAAACAGGAAATGCTTCCCCTGTTGTTCTGGTCTGCAGACATATTGCTGTCCACACTTTAGAGCAGAGGCGGATAAACTCCGGCCTTCCAGCTGTTGTGGAATTACAAATCCAATGAGCCACTGCAAGATTCTCTCAGCCACAGGCCTGACTCCCAGAGACAGATGCATCATGGGATTTGTAGTTTCATCACAGCTGGAGGTCCAGCGTTTGCCCACTTCTGCTTTAAAGTGTAGACTGCAGACAGGGTGAATGTAAGAAAAGCAATATTTACAACTGACTGGAGCTGTGATAATAGCTATAAAAGCACTTGGAAAATAAAGTTGGTATTACATAAACAATACATAACAGAGCTATGCTTCCAAAAGTAAAGTTATTAATTAGAACTCACCTGACTCTTCTGTTCTCCTACCAGAGACCCCAGAAGTCATTCATTCTGCGCTCCCGAGGTTACTTCCTTGTGACTGGCTCCTCCTACAGGATCCAGCCTGTCACTTTGCTGGCTGCAGAAACACATGTAAGTTTCCCAGTAGCAGTTTATGTGTCGCAGGCCTGTCACTGTCAGCAGACTGTTACGTTTGAAATAATAGAAATATCTTCTCAACATGAAAACTCGAAAATGTGGATAATTTAAAGTGGTATTACACTATCAAACTTATTTTCAATAATGAATCCAGATCAAACACATATACATTGCACAGCAAAGCATTGCTTTACATTTTTGCTCAAACACTTATAATCATCATGTTTCCAAGTCTCTCAGCTCAGCTTCCCTGAACTTACTGTCCAGTACAAGATCACAAAGGACAGAGCAGACTCGAGCAACTGTTCATCTAATAGTTTGGAGAAGGGAGGAGAGGGGGCCAGGGAGGACCAAGTAGCTTGATTTGCTGTGCCTAAGACACACACAGCTTACTAGCACACAGAAGGGTGGCTGCATAGCACTCTGCTTGAGAAAGGAGCCACCCAGAACAGGATATCAGGCCAGTGCTTAGGGGACCAGCTGATTCTGCAGGAAACTGAAAGCTTTAAAAATCAGGGAGCAGCATTCATTTTAAGTGATTTCATCAGCATTTCAAATAGCTTAAAATCCTTTTTGACTTTAATATCAGCTGACATTCCAGCCTCAATACAGCCTAAATGGGTATAACACACCAACACACTTCATAACGCTAATGCAGCACACACAGAGGTAACATAACAATGTGCTATGGACTCAGACCTGGTATGCAAATCTAAAATAGTAACCTTATAGTTGTTTATGGGCAGCTTTCAGATGACTGCATTCCACTACACTATCATACCCCTTGAGGTGGAACTCCACCCGAAACTAGGGACGTGCGGTCAGGGGAGGCAGGTGAGGCAGAGCCTCACCTAGTATTATGGAGGAAAAAGCTGTCAGGTTCAAGTCTGAAGCTGACAGCTTTTTCTCCATTCAGAGCGGCTTCTAGCAGGTTACACAGCAGGAAAATCCTCCACGCTGTGTAACCTGTCATGGACGGAGCGCTGCCTGTTAATTATAGGCGGCGCTCCATCCGGCTTTTGACAGCTAAGTTAGGTTATGTGGCAGCGGGCTTCCTCACTGCTTGTGTAACCTAACATAGTGAGGGAAGAGCTGCAACAACCTCTACTATGTGTTAAAGGTGTGAGCTCTGTGGATGGTTCGGACCAATGGCACAGCGCCATTGGTCCAAGCTGTCCAATCAAAAAAAAGACAAAAAGCCCACTGAGGACATCGATCTCGATGCCTCACCAGTGATGAGCAAGTGAGGAACAGGGAAGCTCCTCCCTGTCTCCTCCCTTCTCCCTTCACACTAGCTTGGGGACCGGGTTGGGCGGATGTTCTGGGGGCGAGGCTGCGGAATGCCTCACCCGAAACCAGAGGTGTCGCATTTCACTGCTACACTATCATACCCCTTGAGGCGGAACTCCACCCGAAAATTGTTTTTGTTATGGATGGAAGTCAATTCCCGGTTTTGTACTGCTCTTTAAAGAGGAAATGTGGGCAAAACTTGTATTAACCCTTGCAGTGGGGCTACCCCCGCACTGCAAGGGTTAACTGCTCATTTTAGTCTAGGGAGGAAAATAAAAAAAAGTTATACTCACCCGATCCTCTGAGCTAGCTTGCTCTTAGACCGGTCCTTCAAGCCTTGCTTCCTCTCTGCTGCAGCAGGCTAAGGTCCTTGAGTCATCACGTTCTATACACAGTGTATATGACGTGAGGACCCCGAAGGACATTCCATCGCTGGAGCTGACCAAGATTCATGGAAGAGCACACCGATCTCTTGTATTTAGAGAACATTTGCTTTATATGGAGTTCAGTTATCACAGCTTATATCCTGGCTGTTACATCAATGTACATCAGGATCCAGCGCCTATCTTTTAACTTGATGACCTTATTCAGCAAGGTAATAATGTGCAGTGTAGTAACACACGGGGGGGGATTTACTAAAACTGGAGCAGACAGAATCTGGAGCAGCTGTACATAGTAACCAATCAATTTCTATATTTAGCTTGTTCAATTAAGATTTGAGAAAGAAAGCTAGAAGCTGATTGGTTGCCATGCACAGCTGCTCCAGATTTTGTCTGCTGCGGTCTTAGTAAATTCCTCTCACACTGATCTCTTTTCGCTAATGGGTCTGCAGAAAACTGAAATGTGATGGTTGTGGGTTACTGGACTTTATGCATTATAGTTACTTTGTACTGCCTGACCTAATAAGACTAGTGCAAAGTGAATTCTCATTGGTTGCCACTTGTTTCTCCCCTTGGCATGTTGATTCCATCTTACAAAATGAGCCTGTATTCCTGGCTTCTGCTTCCTGCAGCTGTCTGGCCTTTTGTATATTCTGTCCACTTGTATAAAACAGTTGCCCTTTTCTTCCCAGTACATCTGTTCCTCTGCCTGACCCGACTTTCCCTTTGGATAGCATTCCACTCTCTTCAGCTGCTCCAGTTCCTTATTCGGGTGTCTGTTATTTCCTTTATCTGTCTCCTTCTTCTTCATTGGGGAAATGTGTGACAATTCTGTCACTTAGAATCACCTCTGATATACATCCTTTGTCACATACAGCAACACTTCCCCCCTCTACTCTTCATTTCCCATCTCAGCCACTGTAACCTTTTCCTGATAAATATATCAACGCCATTCCTGTATGCAAAGAGTAATACTTTTTTTCTCATTTTAAATTATCTTAAAAAAATAAATGAAATCAAAATGTTATTTTACTTTAACTTATCTTTCTAGCACATCCTGTATATATGTAATCATTTCCACGGAAAGCTGTTATCAGTTCACCCAAATTCAATATTTCAAATTATAGATACTAGAGGGTTAAACTGAAAGGATTCATCAAACTTTGTCCCGTTTTACACTCGGGAGGGGATATTTGCTCAGTGTAGCATTGCCACCTTTTCTCCAAGCGAAACCCGAACACACTCTAGCGATGCACTGAAATTTGTGGGGGAGAATGAGTCGTGGCTTATTCATATGTAAATAGCGCCGCCCATTCATATATCAATATCACAGTTGAGACTATTTTCAGTGGGGGGCCAGTAGCCCCTATCTTAATTTTGGTTGCCCCTGTCTGCCTGACATCTTGTCCCCGGGTTTAAGCTGCTATGAAACCCGGACACAGCATTCAAAACTCGGACTGTCCGGGCGAATCCTGCACAGGTGGCAACCCTAGCTCAGTCCCATCGTTTGCTTTGCAGCACTGGTTCCCATTCCATGGTATATATGCCCCTTGGAGTATTTGTGGGTACTTCTCCTTCCTCTACTAAATGCATTATACCAGTTTTAGCGCTTAACATATGCAGAATGAATGCCCATATTTTCATGTTCATAAAGGGAACATATAGGGATGTAAATTATTTAAAAATCAGGGATTGTGACTGGCACCATTCTCTAGTGCAGAATCAATCATTGCCATTTAGAACACATGGGCCTGAAAGTTTTACCAGCAGAGGCGGTTTGCTGAATATAAGATTCACTGGTGTATATATGGTGCCCCAATATGCCCCATGGTGTTTTGTGTTTTAATTTTTTTCTCTGGATGGAGTCAGACCCATCCAATGGTCCATCTTCTTCCCTGTCCTTGCCTGCCTGTTCAGATACATGGAGTTTCAATCTGTGAGAGGGAGTCTAAATGCAAACTGCTTCTGCTGTACTCGTTTATTAAGGCCATATTCACACACAACGCAAGAGCAAAATTGTACTCATGTTTGTAAATGCGTATATGTGTATGTATACCTCCTCATGTATCACTTGCCCCTCCCTCTTAGATCGTAAGCCCTCATGGGCAGGGCCCTCCTTACCATCTTGTCCTGATTTGTAATGTCTTTCTTATATTGTAAAGCGCTGCACAAACTGTTGGCACAATATAAATCCTGTATAATAATAATGTATGCGCGTTTGTATGGGCATATATGCATGAACTGTATGTGTATGGAGCCAAAAACGCTGCGGCCCCTATGCACAGCATATTATACGGCAGTGTGAATGAGGACTAAAAATTCCATGATGCTCTCTGACATCAGTATATTAAAGATTTAATTATATATAAATTGTAAATAAAGCTATAAAACATATTATTTAAAATGTCTAAGCTTGAAAAAAACAAAACAAAAGTGAGCCAAAATCATGATCATTTTCAAATAAAATAAAAGTTCTAATTATTCTGATTTTCATGCAAATTAATTATTCTTGATTTTCAACAGTAATTATTGTAAAACATTTTTTACAGACCAATAGACAGTACTAATAATAAATGTGCCCCCATCACCTGGTATTTAGGATTAGGGGATCCACACCAGGGACATAAAGCGAGGTCAGTGGCAGGTAAAGAACCCCCGGCCCGCCCTCGGTATTGTGACTCACAACCTGTGAGGTAGGAGGAAAAACTGCTCTGTTTGTGGGGTGTTGGAGGAGGGAGGGAGGAGCCTCCCTATCCATCACTTGCTCATCACTGATGAGGCATCTAGATGGATGCCATCAGTGTTTTTTTTTCATTGGATGGGTTGGACGAATGGACCAATGGTGCTTTGTCATCAGACCAAACCATCCACAGAGCTCAAGCCTCGGACTCCAAGTCAGAGGCTTGTTGTAGCTGCGACCTCACTGTGTTAGGTTACACACATCAGTGGGGAGGTCCGCTGCTGTGTAACCTAAAGGCTGTGACACACTGCACGTGAAGCAGTGTGTCATGTAATGTTCTCACCAGAATGTCAGCTTGCGAGTGCTCGCATAGGTAAGCAAGGTGAGATGAAAAATTTAATCTTCAGCCAATCGGTTCGCGTGTGTAAACCGGCACGTCACAATGCACACTCCATCCAGTTGTTACGTGCGAGCCGATTGGCTGAAGATGCCGTCATTCATCTGGCTGCACTCACACACTGGATGCGAAGCTCTGTGCCTGACAGCTTTGCTTCCCTCTGCACGGCTTCGCTTGCAGTGTGTCACGGGCTTAATATAGCTGTCAAAAGCCGGATGAAGCACCGCCTGTAATTAACAGGCTTTCCCCTCTGTGTAACATGTTGGAAGCGGCTCTGAATGGAGAAAAAGCTGTCAGCTTCAGACAACAGGTCCCTGATCCACACCAGGAGAGCTTGAAAAATACTGGCTTGAATAAAGTGGTATGGAGTTTAACAAGGTTAAACAAAAATACTGGTTTATGGATCCCCAATTGAAAAAAATTAGTTTGTAAACCCACTTCTGCTTATGTCAAAAACTGAAGACAAAATCCCAAAATGAGAATGATACTTTTCTGCAGACAGCAGAGGGCAAGGCAAGGCTTGCAGCAGAGATTACAGAGCATTAGAGCCCAAATTAGAATGTCATATTGCAGAAAATGACATTTAATTATCAGTGAAAATGCGCACACTAGAAATTGAGGCAATACACAACTGTTATTAGCTTATCACCATCAATAATTCAGTGCGGTTTATAAAGTCATAGCAAGTTCCACGTCTGAGCAAATATTCCGAGCCGCAAATAGGGCTCCTTGACATCAGTCACGACATCTCACAAATAACTTCAAAGAGCCTCCCGTCAGCAGCTCTTGTTTTGACCACTCATGATAATCCGAGTTTAGTATAATGGGGGATTTTTGTGGGCTCTCACATGCTTCTACCCTGTGTTTCATCTCGCTCTCCTCTCTCAGGCCGAGACAGTGGTTCAGTGGGTGACTCCGGACGGCCAGAAAGACATTCCTGTGCGGTGGATAATCCTGGGAGTCTTTGGGGGGCTGCTAATCTTGGCATTGTTTGTATACGCTATGTGGAAGGTGAGTTGCAAAATGGCCGCCGTCACGTCAATTGGGTTCCTATAGTAACCACTCTAAGAAAATAATTATTTATTCTCTTAAACCTAACCTATAATTTTCTGATTTTGTAGCTTGGATTCTTCAGGAGGACGAGACCACCGACAGACGAGGGGGAAGAGTTGACGGCGGACAAATAATGGATGACTCGCTTCCAATTAGCTTCTTCATTTCTTTTTTACTACTTGCCATTAAAACGATGAATGGGTAGGAAGCTGAAAAGTTTTTTTTAAATGTTCATTTTACATTGCATAGCCCCCTTGTTTCCTCACACAAGGCCTCATAGCAACCTATAGCATTCCAGCTGCCATTTTCCACTGCAGGTTAAGACGTGAGGCCTCTGACTGGTTCCTGTGGGGCAACCTATAGCAATACAGCTGCCATTTTCCACTGCAGGTTAAGACGTGAGGCCTCTGACTGGTTCCTGTGGGGCAACCTATAGCATTCCATCTGCCATTTTCCACTGCAGATTAAGATGTGAGGCCTCTGACTGGTTCCTGTGGGGCAACCTATAGCATTCCAGCTGCCATTTTCCACTGCAGGTTAAGACGTGAGGCCTCTGACTGGTTCCTGTGGGGCAACCTATAGCAATACAGCTGCCATTTTCCACTGCAGGTTAAGATGTGAGGCCTCTGACTGGTTCCTGTGGGGCAACCTATAGCAATACAGCTGCCATTTTCCACTGCAGATTAGGACGTGAGGCCTCTGATTGGTTGCTGTGGGGCAACCTATAGCATTCCAGCTGCCATTTTCCTCTGGGTGGGAGGAAATCTCCATTCCTGGGTCCATGTTTTGGTAGTAACCAGCATCTAATTGTGCACCTGAAGAGTGAAGAGTGTGCTGGGATGTGTTCAGGGCTCCACCTGGGAGACAGGAGAACTCCATCCTGGAGTCAGTGTGGTGGCCAGTGCAGCAGGGTGCTGCGGGTTTGTAATTATGTTGGACTTCTTGATTATATGCCTTTTGAAAGAAAAATAAAGACTTTTTGTTAATGGAAAAGTGTGTGCGAGTGCTCCGTGAGCTCCCCAACATTACAATATATAATATATACATACCCTGTTTCCCCGAAAATAAGACCTAGTACTATTTTGGGGAATTGCTAAAATATAAGACCTACCCCGAAAATAAAACCTAGTTGTGACCATTCCTAGGGCCGGTGGTGGCATAAGGGGGAACTTGAAGAGCCGCGGGAGAGAATCAGCGGTGCCAACGAAGCCCGCGCTAGAGGAAGCAAGGCGGCAGGGCAGGGAGCAGAGCCACATAAGCCGATGACTCCTCTATAGCGCCGACTCCTGTCACAGACGGAGTGATAACAAAATGCACTCCGCCTGTGAGGAATCTATAGTGAAAGTGCGCTTCGCTCATTCTGGCCAGTGATTGGTTACCAAATTCCTCTGGGAAAGTGCGGCACCCCTGATTGCCCTGATCACCCTATTCTTAACTTTACCATTTTGGATTATATAATTTGGATTTGCATTAACTTTGGATTGTTATACATAAAAAAAAAAAAAATAAGACCTGCCCGGAAAATAAGACCTGGTGTGTCTGGCAGTGTCCTTTTTTCGGGGCAGCATACCTGTGTTTCTGTTTGTGGCTCCCTGGACGGCAGAGCGGACAGCAGCAGCCAGGTTAGACATCCCCCGAAAATAAAAAAAAATAAGACACTGTCTTATTTTCGGGGAAACACGGTATATACACATTTTCAAAAAAAATAAGACCTACCCCGAAAATAAGACCTAGTACTATTTTGGGGAATTGCTAAAATATAAGACCTACCATGAAAAAAAGACCTAGTTGTGACCATTCCCAGGGCCGGTGGTGGCATAAGGGGGAACTTGAAGAGCCACAGTATCTAACAAGAAGGACTTTTTTGCCGATACACAGTTAATTGCTACATGTGGTTCTGGGAATATGTAAATGGATTTGGAACATACTTTACATACATAACTTCAAATTGATGAACACTAATGGATGTGTTAATGCTTCAAATGGCATTGTGGAGAGCCGGCCGGACTGCTTGCATGACATCTGAAATGAGATGAATTTGGAAGCCGTTTAGGCCGGGCTCACAGGGAGTCTATTAAGGGAGATCTGGGGACGAAAACCGCCTCCTAGCACCACAAGCACTTCCAGCAGAGGCGTCCCAAAGAAATGCGTTCAAAGCCGCAATAGATGAATTCATTCCAGTGCTATGTGTGTTAGAGCTGGTAGGTCACATGACATGTCACAATACACGGTGACAGTATAACGTTTTATAAAGCAGCTCCAGTCCAGTGACTTAGTCCTCTCTGAGGTGATGTCATCAGTCCTATGTCAGCAGGAGGAAGGATTTCCCTGGTGTCCTCTACTCTACCCCAGTGATCAGACTCTACATGGTAACATTGTAGCAAGGGGAGAGGCTGCAGCAGGGGCTGATCTGGGTCAGACGTTTGTAAACACAGGGAAGGATTTCCCTGGTGTCCTCTACCCCAGCGATCAGACTCTACATCAGTGGTTCTCAACCTTTCTAGGGCCGGGACCCCTTGGTAACATTTGCCAAGTTGTGGTGACCCCCAACGGTAAAATTTAGGGATGACGCGGCTGCTGCAGCGACATCTGGTGGCGTTGGCGGGAGAACTGACACTGCTGCGCTAGGAGAGGGCTGAGGAGGACTCTCACCTAGCACAGCAGAAATCAATACAATATACAGTATATCTATCAGTGATATACAACACGTCACACAATGCACAGGACACAGAATCATAGGAATAGGGCACTAGGACTTGATGAAGCTTACAAGCTCACAGGGACA
>NW_017306456.1:0-15138 GCF_000935625.1 Nanorana parkeri
AGTGTGGAGGGTATGACAGTGGGCAGTATGTACAGGAGGGGGATGTACAGATGAGCCACACACACTTCAGATGAGCCACAACACACTTCTGTTGAGCTTCCTCTCCTTCTCATTCAATTTCCTATTGGCTACAAAAGTTGCAACTCTGAAGACTCTTGGCTGAGCAGTAGGAGGCAACGCTGAGAACATTTCGCTCACAAGGAAGCTATTTGGAGACACCTTGCGGTATGTGAACATGGAGGCGACTGTATTGTCGTTGCTTGTAAGTGACAAGTTTCTTTTAGTTTTCATGTTTTCATTTCCTTCTCTTAGTTGACTTTCCGCACAAAAGGATGAGAACGTCTTCTTTTTTTCCCCCCTTCTTCTTCGAAGTCACATAAATATCCCGTGTTTGTTGGCGTGTTTAAAGCCCACGCACGCCTTTCACATCCCACTTTGTATCATTACGGTGGGTGTATTGTTCGGTTTTCAATGAGCGGTACCCAGAAGCCACCGCCGGAGACAGTTGCCATGTCAACCGGCAGGGAGAGAAGGGCCAGTGTAAGTAACAGCCACTTTGACTTGGTGCCAGTTAACCCAGACTGAGCCACATTGTACTTTCCCTGTTCTGCTTGCTGTGCCTGCACCAATCTCACTGCATTTACTGTAATATTTATTCATTAAAAATGTATACTTATGTGGCATCCCTCCCGACTCACCAAATAGAAAACTATAAAGGATAAACCATTTGAATGAAAATGTAAAATTGACTTTTCTTGCATCCTGGTGCTCACCAAGGTGACATATACCAGCTCTTCTGATGAGCTCCGGGAAGAGTTGAGGATTCCAAATCCCATGAAAATGACCCGCTGAACAGCATTGTAGAGACTTTGCACGAGATCTCGGATCTCAATCTTTCATCTAACAATTTGCAGAGTACAAAAACTGAAGCTTTTCATGGGTTGCCAAGCATGGTCCTAGACCAAACCTAGGTGACCCAGGTAGGGTAGCACTCACCGGGTAGGAGGAACCTTAGTGTGGGTGGTGTGCTTATAGCTCTTGGTCAAATTTATGATTTTGAGTGTGTTTTGATTTGGTTTTGAGAGCAAGTGAGAAGATGCCTGCTTAAAGTCTAACTCTGGGCTCCTCCTTCCCTCAAACTACCCAACTGGCAGTATGCTATGCATTTCTATACTTCCCTTTCTCCGATATGTTGTGACTGGTCAGCTGATGTGCTGGGTCCTCCCATCGTTGGACTTGTGTGGACATTGGATAGTCCCAGATGATGCAGAAAGCAGAACTGACATGATGATATGAGCTTTCTAAATGAATCGCTGTGAGTGTATGGTGCCATGCTCAGGGGACACCCAGCATGGTGGGGCCATGACATCCTGCACTCACAGACTTTTTCAGTTGGGTATTACCAACCAAGATGAATGAAGACATCTTGTGGGGAAAAAGAGGTACTGCAGGGACAGATCTGAAATAAAGGTGAGTAATGAAAACCTCCAGGGGGACATAAAAAACAAAAAGCATAGAATGTCTTTCAGTTCACCTTTAAAACTTAAAGGAGAATTATGAGGCGAGTGATTTTCACACTGTCACAGGTCGGCTCAGTAGATTGGGAAGTGAGCGAACACATACCGGCGCTCGCTCACTTCTCGATCTATCCGTCAGAGAGCCGTGACTGTCACTCACGGCTCCCTGCAGGGATTCCCCCCCCTGTCCGATCCTCCAGCGCTGACTGGCAGAACGGCCTCTAGATAGGCAGAGCCAGCTGTCACTCACGCAGCTGGGTGGATCCAGACAGCTTTGGCTGACGGGAGGATGCGAGTTTGTGTCCTCCAGTTACCCTTAGGAGAACTATGAGGCAAAGCCCTAACCCCATAGTTCTCCTTTAAGTAAAAAAAAACATATTCACTCCCAGCATGCTGAAGAGAAGGACGCATGCTCTCTGAGTGGAAGCAGCGGTCTCTCTGCAGAGGTCTGGCATGTTCTCTGCTGAGTCAGACCTATAGCTCTGCCATCAACAAAGATCAAACTCCTTGCTGATTGGAGAGCTCTAGCACTGACTCAGCAGGGAGGATGTTGGACCTCTGCAGAGAGACCACTCCTTCCACACAGAGAGCATGGGTCCTCCTTTTCATCATGCTGATAGGGGACAGGTTTTTCTACTCTGGCGGTGGCTGCTTTCTAAAGATGAACCGTAAGACTTTGCACAACTTTTGTTTTAATGTGCATGGAATTTATTCAGCTTATTTAAACTTAAAGTTATTTGGTCTCTAAAATCTTAACACCCCAATGATGCCTTCAGCAAGCAATGGCATTATGATTACAGCGTAATATAAAGCAGGCACATTCAGCATTTGCTTTCTGTTAATATTAAAAACACCTAAATCTGAGCCTAAGTAGAAACCGGACATCTAAAAGCCTTTTCCCGGCCACCCGGAACCTGTACCCCACCCAGCCCTTGATGAAGTCAATAACAAGCTGAGCGTTTCGCTCATGAAATAATGTTTATCGTCTCCGGTGCTGCAAACTTCCCCTAAACAGACAGCAGCCAATTAGAAGGTTAAATTGCCTGGGAACGATTGCAATTAGCATAAAAAGCTGCACGTATCTGCCACTTCAGCGAAAACCGCCATACCAAATGCTGCACATTATTTCTGTGATAAAACATGTAATTACTCACCCTCGCCTCCTTTTTATTGGTGCCATTCAATTCCACTTTAAGTGGAACGCTGGGCAAAACTTTTTTTTTGTAGTTTGTTTAGTTTCGTGGGGAGTGCGAAAAGGCCGAAACGTCTGCTAGTAAATATTATAAAAAGAGATATACTTGAGCGCATTTCAGGAGGATTACCTCTGTCTGTGACCCTGTTGGTTAAGTTCCCTGTCACTTCTTGTTCCAGTAGCCATACAGAAAGTGTTGGGGTGCGGATCTCGCCAATATAAAATTATGGCAGTAAAGGGGTTAAAGGAGAACTATGAGGTGAGTGCTTTTCACTCACCTCATAGTTCTAGCCAACCTGTGACAATGAGACTGTCACAGGTCGGCTCAGTAGATCGGGAGGTGAGCAAACACATACCGGCGTTTGCTCACCTCTCAATCCTGTCACGGCTCTCTGCCGTGACAGGGCGCTGACTGGCGGAACGGACGGGGGAGGGGGCGGGTACAGCTGGCTCTGCCTCTAGATAGGCAGAGCCAGCTGTAACTCACGCAGCTGGGCGGATCTCGACATCGATGTCGGGATCCGCTCCAGCTGCGGCGTCTCAGTATACCGCGAGCTGTAGCTCTCTATATACTGAGCCTAGGGTGACGGGAGGACACTAGTTTGTGTCCTCACGTTACCCTAAGGAGAACTATGGGGAAAAGCCCTGACCCCATAGTTCTCCTTTAGGAGCCAAGCCTTTGTTAAAGAAACAATAAAGTGACACTAAACTCAGGAGTTAATTCTTAAAAATACATTCAGGTACCTTAACTATGAACAACAATGGATCTTATTTGTGTATCACTCGGCTGTAGATCCTCCAATCATCTCTGAATTGGTGCTGACACTGTCCTTCCTTCTGGAGGGGGGCTACCTTTGTTCCCCATGGTCCCTGAGTGTGTT
Source organism: Nanorana parkeri (assembly GCF_000935625.1). Classification (NCBI taxonomy): domain Eukaryota; kingdom Metazoa; phylum Chordata; class Amphibia; order Anura; family Dicroglossidae; genus Nanorana; species Nanorana parkeri. The sequence goes on from NW_017306456.1 coordinate 3,591, forward strand.
GTAAAGTAGTCACCGCTCCAAGCTCACTCCCGGGATGGACTACAATCTCAATACAAATTAGTAAAATAAACATGAGATTGTAGTCCATCATGGGAGTGAGCTAGGGCCGGTGACTACTTTACAACACACTCAGGGACCATGGGGAACAAAGGTAGCCCCCCTCCAGAAGGAAATACATTGTCAGCATTAGACATGTAAGCTTTGTTTCGTTCCGAATTGAAATTCTGAAATATTTCTTTGAATTCGGACATTCAGAGGCATCCAAATTTCCTAATTCAAATTCTTCAACTGTATCCGAATGCAAACTAATTCAATTTATTTTTTCTACAAAACTTCAAAATGTCCAACTCTAATGACCAGTACAGACTAAAATGACCAGTAGAACCTAAGAGGACCAGTACAGACTAAAATGACCAGTAGAACCTAAGAGGACCAATTTCTACAAAACTTCAAAATGTCCAACTCTAATGACCAGTACAGACTAAAATGACCAGTAGAACCTAAGAGGACCAGTACAGACTAAAATGACCAGTAGAACCTAAGAGGACCAGTACAGACTAAAATGACCAGTAGAACCTAAGAGGACCAGTATGGACTTAGATGACCAGTACAGACTAAAATGACCAGTAGAAACTAAGATGACCAGTACAGACTAACATAACCAGTGCGGACAAAGAGGACCAGTAGGGGCTAAAAGAACCTTTAGGGACTAAGAAGACCAATACAGACTAAGATGGCCAGCATGGAATAGGAGGACCAGTATGGATTAAGAGAACCAGTACAGACTAAGATGGCCAGCATGGAATAGGAGGACCAGTATGGATTAAGAGAACCAGTACAGACTAAGATGGCCAGCATGGAATAGGAGGACCAGTATGGATTAAGAGAACCAGTACAGACTAAGATGACCAGTACAGATCTAAAATGACAAAATGCCCCCAAAGAATAAATTCATTAAGTTAATTTTTAATTAACGAAACCCATTCGAATTGGTCTGATCCAAAAATGAAAAATTCGGATCGATCCAAACAAAATACAAAACAATTGTAATGGATTCCAATTCTGAATAACAAACCAAATCAAATTTCGGATCCAAAATAAAAAAAAAAATTGAACTGATCCGAAACAATTTTTTGGGGGCCTTTACATGTCTAGTCAGCACCAATTCAGAGATGCTTGGAGGATCTACAGCCGAGTGATACACAAATAAGATACATTGTTGTTCAGAATTAGGATACGTGAATGTGTTTTTAAGATCTGACTCCCGAGTTTGTTGTCACTTTAAATAGAAAAAAAAAGGCCACATTTAACTTTTTGGGCATCTTGAGTTTACAACATCAAATTACATTGTAATTCATTTAAATGCTTAAAATGAATTTTAAAAAAAACAGCTGATGCTGATTCTTAAAATACATTCAGTTCCCACTCCCTCCCCCTCCCCCCAATCACAGCAATAATCACACATAAATATTGTATATGTCTTAGAAATGTCTTGTTACAAATCAGAGATCAGAGCTGGCCTGACGCGTTTTGTGGACTTCTTCAGAAGAACACAAAGGATGATATGTAGAAACAATGTTATTGAAATCCGAAACATCATCAGCTATGCCAACTAAGTGAGAGCTGGCCGATGCGTCCTAGATTGGGGGAGAAACCATAGGGGATATGGGAGGACATCCCAGGCGAACATAGAGCAACTGTTTGGGAACCAAACACAGGAAGAATCGCTCGCTCCTACCGCCGAGGTAAACTTGCTGTGGAACTCTCTATGGCTGTCTGACCAAATGTGGTCACACAGGCTGCAATCTGATTGTACAATATCTGTTTGATCTATCAACCACTATGTAGTAGAAGGTCCAATCTGATGGGCTGTAGAATGAATGTACTGTTGAGGTTGGCTCCTACATTACATCATTCTGGTCAATATAAGGGAGATTGCGCAATCAAATTACAACATGCATGACAAGCTTTAGAGGAGGGGTGGGCAGGGGCGTCCCGAGGCCGGTTGTCACCAGCAGCAGATACTGGGTGACACCCTGCTGTGACCCCTCCTCTGAAACTGTCAGGCTCTCGGTCTATGACTGAGTGCCCGACTTTTCAAAGGAGTAATTTTGATGTCACCCGGGTGCGACCCACACCCCCTGCACCCCCCCCCTTGCGGCACCACTGGAGGTGGGTAACCCAGGCCCTCCAGTTGTTGTGGAACTACAAGTCCCATGAGGCATTGCAAGACTGACAGTTACAGGCATGACTCCCAGAGGCAGAGGCGTGTTGGAATTTATAGGTAAAGCACAGCTGGGGGGCCGGAGTTGCCCTCCCAAGCTTTAGAGTATGAAAACCCCATTGACAGAAATGTTTTTCTCTTAAATTGTACTGGTGTTCTGTGATGTGGCTATTTCAGGTGCACATAATGCATAGCAGGGTCCCTTAACCCATTTTGCTTTGCGCTGAAGTTTAAAAGCTGAATGGCGGCTCATTAAAAAAATAAAAGCCTCGGTTTCTGTTGCCAAGTTGTTGTTTCGGGATCCTTGGAGCAAACTGACATTTACTTAGCCATGTGTGAATGAGCAGCGGGATTAACTCTGTGCTCGGCTGACAGATTTTTCTTGTCATTACCTTTTGTTAATGTTCTGTAGATAGAGACTGAAATATCGTTTTTCAACAGGTGACATTCTACGGGACCGGTTAATGTGAGCAAAACCGTTGACCCCGGCCCGCTGAATAACTGACACACATAAAGAGTGAATTTGTGGTTATGGTTTTAGGTTATAGAGGTGCTTCTATTACAATCTCTTTACTGAGCACCTATGACACATCCTCTAAATCAGTGGTCCTCAAGCTACATGCCACGGGATGGTTATGGCCCACCACAAGCTGATCCATGGATTGTCTACAATGAAACACTATATACCTTGTGATGGAAGGCAGAACTGTAACTTAGGCACTGGCAGGTGGAGTGATCCCCGGCCTGATGGTGCATGCATAGTTCCAGCCGTGGAGTCATCCAGCCAGTACAGGAGCAGCCAGGGCCGGATTTACTCTCTCTGCTGCCCCAAGGCCAGGTTCCTCAATGCCCCCCCCCCAACCCCCAACCCTGCCCCCCCCCATTGAGAATGGCAGACCTGCCGGCTGCATACAAGTGATCTCGGCGACATCACCGAGATCACTTGTACAAAACAAGAGGCGGCTTCCCCGCTGTATATTTGCCCAAAGCGGGGCTAATTGTAGAAAATAACTACCTGCCCGGTGCCCGGAACTGCATGTCCCGGGCATCGGGAGATAGGAACTCCACACCCCTGCTGCCCCTCTACTCCCTGCTGCCCCAAGGCCAGGCCTTGGTTGGCCTTGTGGGAAATCCGGCCCTGGGAGCAGCACGAGACATAGTGTATTTAAATGAAGGTAACCCCTAAACACTAATGCTGGTAGAGGGAAAGGGAGTGGGGGCTTTCCTAATTTCACTCATGCCAATGGTGGAAATCTATTCCTTCCACTGATTCCAATGATGGCATTTGAAATTTCCACCATGAAACTGGGGTATTTTACAGAACGATGGAGTCCTATTACCATTACATTAATATATAATGGAATGGCAGCTGGCTATGGGTTTATTTTGAGAAGAAATATAACTTATCTGCAGTTCTTTATGATAATTGCATAGCAAATCAGCTCCAACAATAAACTGGGCTGCAGAAGTATTGCACCGCCACCTGAAGTACAACCTGATTCATGCATCTCATCACACCAGGTTTCCCATGGGTGCACGTCCTGCTCCCTGACTACCACCACCATGCACAAGGAATGACGGAAATGAAAGAGAGAGGGAGAGAGAGGGGGGAGAGGGGAGAGAGAGAAGAGAGAGAGGAGAGGAGCGAGAAAGGGAGAGGCGAGAGAGAGCAAGAGAGGGGAGAGAGGAGAGAAAGAGAGGAGAGAGAGGGAGGAGCGGGCAAGGGAGAGGAGAGGGGGAGAGAGAGAGGACCGAGAAAGAGAGAGAGAGAAAAGAGAGAGGGGAGAGAGAGAAAAGAGAGAGGGGAGAGAGAGAAAAGAGAGAGGGGAGGGAGAGAAAAGAGAGAGGGGAGAGAAAGAGAAAAGAGAGAGGGGAGAGAGAGAAAAGAGAGAGGGGAGAGAAAGAGAAAAGAGAGAGGGGAGAGAGAGAAAAGAGAGAGGGGAGAGAGAGAAAAGAGAGAGGGGAGAGAGAGAAAAGAGAGAGGGGAGAGAGAGAAAAGAGAGAGGAGAGAGAGAAAAGAGAGAGGGGAGAGAGGGAGAGAGGGAGAGTGACCAGTGACCCCGGCCCACTGAATAACTGACACACATTAAGACTGCATTTATGGTTATGGTTTTGGGTGATAAAGGTGCTTATATTACAATCTATTTACCGAGCAGCTATGACACATCCTCTAAATCAGTGGTCTTCAAGCTACATGACAATTCAGATGAACACCAGAGAGAATTAGAAAATAAATGTAACCATTGCTATCCCCATGGTATCAAAGGTTACATGCATATGCTCATTCCCTCTATCTGTCTCTAGAACTGTAACATTGTATCTAGTTACTAACATGTATTTATTTCTGATGATCCTCAGCTCCACCTAGTGGCCATAATGTGGTATCTTCCCCAGTCACTCTGTTCTGTATTTATATACCGGTTGAAGAACATTGGACTAGAAGAGCGTTAGCTTCATTTTTGCCACATTCTAAAAACAGCTGGTTTACTGGCACAGAACGAATTTGCATGCAGTTTTGCTGGACTAGTAGCTATGCAATTTCATAAACAGATCCCAAAGCCAGAGGGTCAGGCCAGGCAAATAGCATTTGCAAGAGGAGAGCTCAGAAGCGGCATCTTTTAATATTCCTAGCACCATGTCAGAGGAGGTGCGGGGGTCGGAGTTATTTAAATAAGTATAAAATCTACAGCTTAAATTTGATGTATCGCTGTGCTGAGACGGCACTTCCAAGGGGGAATGAAAAGTTATTGCTTTAAATCTTTTTTTTTTTTTCCTTGATATTTAGAAAAAAAATGATGACAGCACATCCATCTGCCTGTGTGGAATTGGATATGTAACTGTTTTGAATCTTCATTTAATGGCTACGGAGTTCAGAAGTTAGAGAATGAAATGACCCCAAGTGACATGTGTAATCACCCGGTGCCATGGTGGTAACCATTTGTTGACAATGATGTCTTCCGCAATACTTGGAGATTGATATTGGCCAACAAAGGGGTCTATCTTACACAAGTGTGCAACCAGCAAATCTCATTACAGGTTTATATTTTCTTTTTAGAAGAGAATTTTAGAATATATATATATATATAGTTTTTTGTCTTGTTTCCTCACAATAGGAGATATGCAAATGATCCGCTTTTTTCATAGGTTTAGGGGTCCCTAGCCTTTTTCGCGGCCTACGGCGGGGGGTTGCTAGTGGTGCACTTTCCAGGGGTGAGGTGGGGTGCTGCAAACTATGGGGGAGGAGTGGTGACTCGGTGGTCTCGGATCATCTCACCACCCAGCTCTGGCTCCCCCCTCCCACCGCCGTCAGTCCTAGTCCGCTGAGAGCTTTAGTTGTAATGGAGATCAGCTTTGCTGGGCCCTGAGCTCTAATCACCGGGGCAGGGAAGGGTGAGTTGGTGGTCTGCATGGGAAGGAGAGCCCATTCGGAGCCATTTATAATGCCTTCTCTCTGCAGGGATCAACTGGGGCATGGTGATGGCACTGTGGGCTGCCAAGGCAGTGGCAATCGCTCTGAGCCGCAGTCCAGAAGACATGAGAGACTGGCCAGGGAGGTGAGTGCAACTATCATCTCACCACCCAGCTCTGCTTTTGGCTCTGGAAGGTGTCCTACCCAGCTCACTGATGTCCTGGGTCACCAAGAGCTGGGCAGGGAGATGTGTATGGCCCTTCCACATCTCCCTACCCAGCACTTGGCAACCTGGGACACTCTGGCCAGAAATGGGACATCAGGCACACTGCAAATATTGTCAGCCATCTTCGTACCCCCACTGTGCAACGTGGTTTCATCCCCTGACTACTTCTATATCACTGCTGAGTTCTGTAATGATGTTGGAGTCAGAGAATGGAAGTGCTGAATGCCAAGAATTTTTATAGAGTCTTTAGCCCTAGAAGGGAGGGAAGGTAGATGGAACGGTCCGCCAGAGAGGTGTTTATGCTACCCCTTCTATTGCAGGATGATGGCAAATTCACTTGTTTGGAGACCTGGCAGGACCTCGGGAAGCCTTTTTTCGAAAAGAAAAAAAAATTGCTCTGCTTAAAAAGATAGAAAAATGTTTTGAGTTGGGCTTATTTCCTGGGTCACACACTCCCTCCCTTCCTTACTGATAAGACCGCAATACCTGACCCCCTGACCTCCCTAAAGAGACTCAATGACAAATATTTTATTTCTCAAAAAGAGTTTCTTTTCCCAGTTTTTATATTTGGCCAAATGGCAATTTCAGATACAATATTACTTACTGAAATCCTTCTTTACGTATATTGCAAAAAGAGGCCATTTATCACATGACACATCCAGTCTTGATGGATTGCCATCGTTGATGGTTGGAGGGGGTATAATTTGGTGCAGACTGAAAGTGATGATTATTACACTGCTGCTGAGATCATTTTGGTCTGGTGGGTCTCATGGGAAGGGGAGATAGATGGAGGTTCATCTTCGGTCCTTCCAATTAGCGCTGCAGGGATCGGTCTTAGTGTCTGATGTCTCAGGAGGCAAACAGGAAAGGTGTAAAGAGATCTATTATACGGATAGGAATAAGATATCTGGCGAGGGTAATCAGAACCGGTTATTTGAAATTCCTCTTACACGCCCCTGGCAACCACGCGAAAGGTCAAGAAAAGAAAATGGCTTAATGCGCTTCTGTATCGCCGTTGGGCCATTGGCCCGTTAGTCCAGATTATGTTCTGTTTCCAGCTCGGTGACAATGATTGTAAAGCTGAGGCGGTTCTGGAAAATAACAATTTGTTTGTTTTTTACTACGCTGGGGTCTCAGCCAAGGCATGAGTCAACGTTAAAGGGACTCTTCCCTTCTAAACTGTCCTCAATGTGGAAAATAAGAACATCTATACCTAACTTTTACATGGCCAATGGTCTTCAAACTCTACCATTTTGCTGCTCCTATGTGTGTCAACAAACCTGCATCCCCCTGTGGTTCCTCCTGCCAGCTCTATACCTAACTTTTACAATAACCATGGTCTTCAAACTCTGCCATTTTGCTGCTCCTGGGTGTGTCAACAAACCTGCATCACCCTGTGGTTCATACCAGCAGCGGTATACCTAACTTTTACATGGCTCATGGTCTTCAAACTCTGCCATTTTGCTTCTCCTGTGTGTGTCAACAAACCTGCATCCCCCTGTGGTTCCTCCTGCCAGCTCTACACCTAACTTTTACATGGCCCATGGTGTTCAAACTCTGCCACTTTGCTGCTCCTGGGTGTGTCAACAAACCTGCATCCCCCAAGTGTTCATACCACCAGCTCTATACCTAACATTTACATGGCTCATGGTCTTCAAACTCTGCCATTTTGCTGCTCCTGGGTGTGTCAACAAACCTGCATCCCCCTGTGGTTCATACCACCAGCTCTATACCTAACTTTTACAATACCCATGGTCTTCAAACTCTGCCAATTTACTGTTCCTGGGTGTGTCAACAAACCTGCATCCCCCTGTGGTTACTACCACCAGTTCTATACCTAACTTTTACATGGCTCATGGTCTTCAATCTGTGCCACTTTACTGCTCCTGAGTGTGTCAACAAACCTGAATCCCCCTGTGGTTTCTGCCAACAGCATATATTTCCCATAGTGACGTACTCGCCTCCCCTTGGCACTGTTCCCCACAGACTCCAGTCCTCCGGTGCTTGCCCTATTCCAGGTTGAATGACTTTGACTTCAAGATGAATAAGGCTTTGTTGCCTACTTTAGAGCTTTGGCTTGGCCAAGGCCAGTGTAGCGTTTCTCCATTTCTGCACTCGCATGTGAAAATTACATAACCTGGTGGGATTGAGGAGGTTCACCTGTGTCCATCGAAAATGTCGGTAAAAATTAAAGCTTACAAATGGACATAGGCGCCGGTCCGTCATGTGTCTCTCGCACGTTCTGCTTGGGTTAAATAATTCACAGAATGGTTCATAAATATAAATTAAAAACTAATTCGGAGGTTGTTTTTATTTCATCCAAATGTCACGTTTCGCTGAACAGCTTCAAACCGTCTTGTAATAGTGGCGGCAGGCTGAGCCGAGTTAACACCTCCTGATTGCTGAAATGACTTCCCCCCCACCTTTTATCCATCATGTAATAACATTCTCCCACAGTGCCGCGGTTCTCTCTGTTTATCCCTTTACATTAATCTACCCCCTCCCGGCTTCAAGGGTTTTTTTTTTTCCTTTCCATTTTCCTTTTCACTTGTCACTGCTATTTTCAAGTGTCATAAGGAAAGAATGACGGTATGCTAACCATGTAATTACATTCAGTTAGAATACCAGCCATTATGCTGGTTGGGAGGCTGCCTGTTCTTGAGTTGTGCAGAAATACACGGTGTTCTACAGTGCGGAGAAGAATAGAGGACCTGCACATTAGGGTGGATAGCCAACAAGAGGGGTCGAGGACCTCGACCGGGCTAAGACAGCTGATGTGAACCCGACTGTTGGAGAACAAGCAGCGTCAGCCAACCTGTACACTGAAATAGCGCTATTCCAACATCCTCCCATATAAACATTAAAATATGTAAATACATAAACCATTGGAGGTAGGTTGCCTTAACTGGTTGACTATGTGTAGAGATGATCTAGAAATATACACTTGATCCACAAATGTTGCAAGGGAGGCCGCCATATATCACTCAGTTTGTGGTTCCTTGTTCTTGCCTGCCCCCGATGTAAAAAGGTAAATACCCCCCAAAAATGCTTAAAACTGAAATCTTTGATGCATTTTTGCATGTGGATATGCTCACTGATGCACCTTATAAGACAGCACTTTCATGTATGAAATACGTCAAGGTGTTCATAATGATGACTGACTGCCTGTGCCTCTTTTGCTGCTAATAAATCTGCAATCGAGCAGATAAGTGGCCAGGGCAAAAAACAATCCCCCGTGTGATAGCAATTGGAGGTGACAGTACTGTGCTGGAACTCCTGTTACAGGTGAGAGGGGAAGAGCACAGCTGCCGCTTCTAACCCTGCCGCTCTGCTCACTGCATCGGCGGCAGGGACAGGAGAGAGATTCGGCGGCCGGGGGAGGACGGAGTCCCGAAGACCAGCGGAAAGAGGTAGGTGCGAGGGAGGTGACTGCACACATGTTACAAGTGATCGCGGCAACATCACCGCAATCACTTGTAAACCAACGGCCAGATTCCCCACTTACCGCCCGGAACTACATATTCCGGGCGTCGGGGGACTCCACGGCGCTGCCGCCCCTCTGCTACGTGCCGCCCCAAGGCCGGGCTACTTTTGGAGACTCTTATTTTCACTCCTCCCTAACCTTGTGTATGGCCAGAATTTCTGGGTATGGTCTATGAATAATTTTATGTTTTGCATTTTCATTTCCAGTTGCCCATTTTATTTTGGACAGACGCCATCTATGAAAACCACCTGTCACCTCTAAGCGCTCTTCAAAGAGTTTTATATTTTAGGTCAGTTAAAAAAAAGAAATTGTCACAAATTGAGTTATGAACATAGCAGGAGACGTAGCAATTCAGCAATTTATTCCCCGATGTCTTGGATCACTGAAGGATAGCTTCAATCAGACGCTGGCAGTGATCCTTTGCCTTCATTTTACCCCATGCCAGCCCCTTCCCCCAGACGGGTACACCGGAGCGTCTTTGTAAAAGCTGCCGGGAGGATGAACTTGTCTTCCCGACAGCACGCAGTCAGATTGCAGCTACCATGTTTAGTCGCTCACTGTGTCCACCAAGACTCCATTTACAATAGGAATATTAAACATAAGACATGTCCTTGCCACTGGTGTTTTGTGTTTTTAATATCCGGAGCCCAGCACCAAAACATTTTTTTAAAAAGTCTGTGCCCTGTAGTGAGTATCTCCCGCATGTGCATAGGGCTGCCACCTTGTTTTCAAGCGAAACCCAAACACTCTAAGTCGTTGCTTATTCATATGTAAATATCACAGTTGAGACTATTTTAGGGGTAGCCCCTATCTTCATTTTGGTTGCCCCCGTCTGCCTGACCTCTTGTGTCTGGGTTTGTGCTGCCATGAAACCCGGACACAGCATTCAAAACCCGGACTGTCTGGGGAGGGGAGACTGATTAAATGCTTCATCCTGCCTGAAGCAGACTGATCACTGGGGGGGTTGACTGAGGAAATGCTTCCTCCTGCCTGAAGCACGGTAATCACTGGGGGAGGGGAGACTGAGGAAATGCTTCCTCCTGCCTGCAGCAGACTGATGACATCATCTCCGCCTAGGCACACTCAACCAGAGAATGATCATTGCTTTTTAAAAGATAACAGGGGGAGCTTTTTGTAAAAAAAAAAATGTCACCTTATATTGCAACACATCAGGAATTCATTTGTGTAGACCTGTAAAGTTGCGGAAAGGTTCACTTTAAGTGAAGTTCAATCCAAGAGAGCACGCTTGGGAAGAGGTCCAATAGGAGGTTCACATCGTGAAGGCTATCAGGTTCAATCGGACCATGATCCCCAAAGGAACACCTCTAGTATATTGATGAGTCCATGCCACACACAATCCCGGCCGTTCTGAAGGCTTAAAGGGGCCTACCCCGCGCTCAACAGGTGAACCAATCAACAAGGCGCTGACTATTCATTGCAAAAGTGTTCGTTTTGGCACTTGCACTGCTGGAAACAGCGCGGCGCCGGCTTTGAAAATTCCCCTTTTCAATCCATCAAAAAAAACACATTAAAAACTAACAAGCCCCGAAAGAATTCCCATCAATAATGTTTACTTTATGCAATTCAAATTTCTCGTTTTATTTCCACCCAGCCAATTTATTAGTCACATAAAAATGTAAAAACAGCATTTTGCAAAACAAAAACACACCAAAAGAAATAAAAAATCAACACGCTCTTTTAAATAAAACATTTTCAAGACTTCTGAATGATCTGCCATATATTGTTTTGTTTTCCTTCTTTTCTTTTTTTCTTTTAAATACTCGAAACGATCGCTTAGCTGGAATTATAGACTCTAATCTGCTGTTTGATGCTTTTTATACGTTTCCCTCCGGAGTGCAAGTGGCAGGCTCAGCTGGGGGTCAGCGCTTTTGTTCGTAAATTATCGTTCTACGGCACAAGGTATCATTATCTCATATGAGCATAGCGCGGTGCCACTGGGAGTTCACTCTCTGCCGCATGCTGTCGGGAAAAAGGGAGTAGGGAGCGTCGGGAAGCATAGCACAAAATAGCAATGTATGGAAGACTTATCCACTTCATCAGCGCAGGCAGACAGTCAAACCTCCCAACGTGTTTACCGAGACAACACACAAAGAAGCTGCATGCATCGCTTCAGCATCGCGCTCGGTGGTGGAGTACTTTCGTGTCAATCAAATGAGGAATGGAAGGAAGGGGGGGGGGGGGGGG
>NW_017306456.1:15590-16116 GCF_000935625.1 Nanorana parkeri
GGGGGCGGGCTGCGTTCTAGCGCAAGATTTCCAGTGGCTTGGATTGTTAACCCTTGGTATACCTTAGACCAGTCTATCCTCGACCTTTTATTTTTTATCATGGAGGGACCCTTGAAATAAGTTTCCAGTCTCATAGAACCCCTCTGTACCTCACTGTGCATTTGCGTGTTCATTGGTGCATAGTTACCCCCTTACATTTGTGGTTAGTGGTAAGAATGCTCTATACATTGGTGGTAAGTTGAAGGATTGAGTCTTAGATTGTGGGTCAATGGGAGGAATATTCACTATATTGGTGATCAGTGGGAAGAACGCCCCATATATTGGTGGTCAGAGGGAAAAAGGCCACTTTACATTGGTGGTCAGTGGGAAGAAGAATGTCCCTTATATTGGTAGTCAGTGGGAAGAAAGTCTGTTACATTGATGGTTGGTAGGAAGAAGAATGCCCCTTACATTGGTGGTTGGTAGGAAGAAGAATGCCCCTATATTGGTGGTTGGTAGGAAGAAGAATGCCCCTATATTTGGTGGT
>NW_017306456.1:18432-19828 GCF_000935625.1 Nanorana parkeri
AAATGCTTCCTCCTGCCTGAAGCAGACTGATCACTGGGGGAGGGGAGATTGAGGAAATGCTTCCTCCTGCCTGAAGCAGACTGATCACTGGGGGGGGAGGGGGGTTGACTTAGTAAATGCTTCATCCTGCCTGAAGCACGGTGATCACTGGTGGAGGGGAGACTGAGGAAATGCTTCCTCCTGCCTGAAGCACTGTAATCACTGGGGGAGGGGAGACTGAGGAAATGCTTCCTCCTGCCTGCAGCAGACTGATGACATCATCTCCGCCTAGGCACACTCAACCAGAGAATGATCATTGCTTTTTAAAAGATAACAGGGGGAGCTTTTTGTAAAAAAAAAAATGTCACCTTATATTGCAACACATCAGGAATTCATTTGTGTAGACCTGTAAAGTTGCGGAAAGGTTCACTTTAAGTGAAGTTCAATCCAAGAGAGCACGCTTGGGAAGAGGTCCAATAGGAGGTTCACATCGTGAAGGCTATCAGGTTCAATCGGACCATGATCCCCAAAGGAACACCTCTAGTATATTGATGAGTCCATGCCACACACAATCCCGGCCGTTCTGAAGGCTTAAAGGGGCCTACCCCGCGCTCAACAGGTGAACCAATCAACAAGGCGCTGACTATTCATTGCAAAAGTGTTCGTTTTGGCACTTGCACTGCTGGAAACAGCGCGGCGCCGGCTTTGAAAATTCCCCTTTTCAATCCATCAAAAAAAACACATTAAAAACTAACAAGCCCCGAAAGAATTCCCATCAATAATGTTTACTTTATGCAATTCAAATTTCTCGTTTTATTTCCACCCAGCCAATTTATTAGTCACATAAAAATGTAAAAACAGCATTTTGCAAAACAAAAACACACCAAAAGAAATAAAAAATCAACACGCTCTTTTAAATAAAACATTTTCAAGACTTCTGAATGATCTGCCATATATTGTTTTGTTTTCCTTCTTTTCTTTTTTTCTTTTAAATACTCGAAACGATCGCTTAGCTGGAATTATAGACTCTAATCTGCTGTTTGATGCTTTTTATACGTTTCCCTCCGGAGTGCAAGTGGCAGGCTCAGCTGGGGGTCAGCGCTTTTGTTCGTAAATTATCGTTCTACGGCACAAGGTATCATTATCTCATATGAGCATAGCGCGGTGCCACTGGGAGTTCACTCTCTGCCGCATGCTGTCGGGAAAAAGGGAGTAGGGAGCGTCGGGAAGCATAGCACAAAATAGCAATGTATGGAAGACTTATCCACTTCATCAGCGCAGGCAGACAGTCAAACCTCCCAACGTGTTTACCGAGACAACACACAAAGAAGCTGCATGCATCGCTTCAGCATCGCGCTCGGTGGTGGAGTACTTTCGTGTCAATCAAATGAGGAATGGAAGGAAGGGGGGGGGGGGG
>NW_017306456.1:19850-37533 GCF_000935625.1 Nanorana parkeri
CCTTGGTATACCTTAGACCAGTCTATCCTCGACCTTTTATTTTTTATCATGGAGGGACCCGTGAAATAAGTTTCCAGTCTCATAGAACCCCTCTGTACCTCACTGTGCATTTGCGTGTTCATTGGTGCATAGTTACCCCCTTACATTTGTGGTTAGTGGTAAGAATGCTCTATACATTGGTGGTAAGTTGAAGGATTGAGTCTTAGATTGTGGGTCAATGGGAGGAATATTCACTATATTGGTGATCAGTGGGAAGAACGCCCCATATATTGGTGGTCAGAGGGAAAAAGGCCACTTTACATTGGTGGTCAGTGGGAAGAAGAATGTCCCTTATATTGGTAGTCAGTGGGAAGAAAGTCTGTTACATTGATGGTTGGTAGGAAGAAGAATGCCCCTTACATTGGTGGTTGGTAGGAAGAAGAATGCCCCTTACATTGGTGGTTGGTAGGAAGAAGAATGCCCCTATATTGGTGGTTGGTAGGAAGAAGAATGCCCCTATATTGGTGGTGAGTGGGAAGAATGCTCCTTACATTGGTGGTCTTTGGTAAGAAGAACACCCATTACATTGGTGGTTTCTGGGAAGAAGACTCCCTTACGTTGGTGGTTGTTGTGAAGAAGAATGGCCCTTACATTGGTGGTCAGTGGTGTTCACTTACATTTTTACATTGGTGGTTGGTGGAAAGAATGCCCCTTTCACTAGTGATTACTGGTCAGAATACTCTTTAGATTGGTAGTCCTAGGGTCGAATCCCGTTATATCTTGGTGGTCAGTGGGAAAAGTGCCTTTTACATTGGTGTTCAAAGGCAAAAATTGAACCTTGCATTGGTGATCAGTGGTAAGCAAAATGTCCTCTACATTGGTGGTCAGTGGGAAGAATGCTCTTTACATTGTTAGACAAAAGTTAAAGTACCCCCTTGCACTGGTGGTCAGTGTGAAAAATGCCCTCCTTACAAGCAAATAAAAAAGATCAGTGATATGAGAGGTTTCTTACTGTACCAGAAAGATAAGAGCAGAGGCTCCACTTATCCCATGCCACTGTCTTTGCCGAGAGGTGTTGGTTCTAAAACAATGCAGGCACCATCAGGTTGGAGGTTAATCCACCATCTGCTCACTGCTCAAGGAACCCCTAGTGAGCTCTGACTGAACCCTGGTTGGGAAAGGCTCCATTAAATTAACCAGCTCTTAAAAAGAAATCTACAGAGTGCGATCATGGGAAGACTACGGTGGCAGGAACCAGACAGCAGACTGGAGCAACGAAGTGTAGCTGAAAGCTAGAACTGGCCGTAGTGGTATCTACATGGAACCAAGGCTGATGAGTCCAGATGGAGCTGATCAGATAATCAGAAACAGAGTTGAGGTCACAGGCCTGCGTCATCCACAGAAGAAACTGATACAAAGTCAGGGTGCCAAACTGGTAGAAACAAGCAGAGTCGAAGTCACAAGCCGGGGTCATACACAGAAGTATCAGCTACACAGACAAGGAGACAAATCGGTAAACAGAAGCACAGTTGGGATCGTAAGCTGGAGTTACACACGCCATCTAGTGCGCCAACATGCCTGCGCATGCCAGTAAACACGCACCACCACTAATGCTTGAGCACAGATTGCCAGTGCACATGTCTGCGTGTACGTTCATGTGCATGAATCCATGCATGCGCACACCCGCCGGTCAAAGCATGTTTGCCCAAAATCTTGAAAATAGGACTGTACCTCACGCATGAATCTGTGCTGGTTTCTTGGTAAGTATCTTACATATAAAGTGCCCCCTTCATCAAGGCTTGAACTGCTACTGAGCATGCTTCTTATGAACCCTCTATTAACCCACAAGAGTCCAACATTCCATTGAAATCAACAGTTCAGCCCTCGTTCACACCTGAACGTTTTGTAGCGCGTTCTACGCTCGACGAACGCTCTACAAAACGCTCAAAAATAGAAATCCCATTGTATTCAATGGTCTCGTTCCCACCTTGGCGTATTTCCGCCCGTCCCTAACGCGCTATAAAACGGCCCACGCCTGAAAAGGTACAGGTACTACTTTGAGCCGTTTTGTTGCGCGTTTCCATTGGGATACAGCCAAGTAGCCTTCGGAAACGCGACAGACGCGCATATGCAATACGCCTAGGTGTGAACGAGACCTTAAAGTGAATGTCAGGCCAACAAAAAGTTTTTCTAGTTTTGAATAGAGTGGGGAAGGTTTACAATTATCTATACGGGGATCCATGAGGAAGGTTTATGCCCATTTTCTGTCCACCAGACAGGAAGTGGAAGTGAAGGAGTCTTTGCAACAGGGACACAGACAAAAATAAAAATAAGACTGCATCCAAAGGAGTGTTCTATATCTGTCACGATCCGGGATCAGGCTCAGAGTCCAGTAGCTGAAACAGCAGGCAAATTTGTGGTATAACATGCCGAGTTCGGTACACAAGCAGACGGTAGAAGTATAGGAGCAGGCAGAAGCGTAGTCAGAGAACAAGCCAAGGTCAGTAGCCAAGGGTATCAGGTATGAAGCAGAAGACGGTGAGAGTAGTCGGTGAATCAGCAGCCAAAGGCCGGTACACGGGTAGCAGTATGAGAGGATTGTATCACAGGAGGAGCAAGGAAGCAATATATTGGCAGGAGCACAATAATCTGGCAAACAGGAAGTGCAGAGGCGTGGCTTAAATAGGAAGTTCAAGGAAGGAGTTCAGCAGAAACTATGTTTACCTGAGGATTACACATGAGATCAGGCAAGGAGCTATCCAAGGTTTCAAGGTGGCTCAGCAGGTACAGCTACTGCCAGACACAGCAGAGGCCCTGGATTCTGATCCTGACAATATCACAGCAATCTTTATACTGTTGGAATGTTTATTGAAGTTTCCAGGGCAACCAATGTGTTTTGGGGATCCGTGTCCTCTCCATTGGGGGTAACGATAAACGTGCAGAAAATCCTTTTGATTTCTGTCTTTGCTGCTGTTGGAGACTTCCTGATTAGTAAAATGTTGACTAGATTTTGGATAAAACGTGATCACAATTTGTCTATAAGCTCTTCTGGTAAGTCCCCGGCGCCACGGATACCAAGCACCATTTACTAAGTTGCACTTCACGTTTTCGATACATTATCCTTTCTGTTCAAGATTTTATCTCATTAAATTATTTTCAATCTCACTCATATTTGCATTCAAGGTGGAATTTGCGCTTGAGATAGCCCTGTTGGCCCTGTTGACCCCCCTCATGTCTCACATGACCGTGGCGCGCTGGTTATCATCCGCGGCATCGGACCCTGCTCTCTTATCCCAGAAATGTCACTTCCCAGAAGGAATCGACGTGACAACTAGAAACGCAGCGCTCATAACTCCACATCATGTATAACACAGCGATTGCAATATGTCAAACCTTCACAAGACGATCCATATCACCGGCGAGATCACTCACACTTCTTATTAACGCGTCACCCAATTACACGCGGGCCGCCATCTTCGACACGGCGACGCAACTTAATAAGAACATGGTGATATTTATTCCGCATATTGCTTCTTTTTTTTTTTTGGTCTCGGTATTACATTTGTTACTGACACAGAGAAATGAATGAGCGGTCGTCTTTTTTTTTTTTCCTTCCCTCTTTCTCACCGACTCCATACGGTTCCGCTGACAGTTCCCCATCTATCACCGCGCCGACACATTCTGAACATTAAATGTTTAATGATTCTCTGCTCTGTGTTTTCGCTGGTTCCATTCGAGACTGACAGCAATCCGCAGTCCCCGCTGAACGCAAGGTGCATAATTTGCTTTCATAGTTTTCAAACGAGTTAAGTAATGGATTAACTAGGAATACTTGCATCAGACACTTAATTGACATGACTGGAACTGACAAAAAGGAAGGAAGGGGAATTTCTGCATTAACGGAGAACCTCAGTCTGTTCAGCTGCCGCTAATAAATCCTTCAGGATGCATTGGACAAGTATGTAGCGCAGGGCATGGGGGACCATTTCCCCGTGGCCCTTGGCTGGGACCTGTCTTTGAAAGCTCACCCTGGCATTTAAAAAGGGACTGTGTAAAATTTACCCCTCTGGCCTTTGTTATTTTAGTAATGATCATGAAGCTCAAAACCTGCCGGAGAAGCCTTTGTTGGGAGCTGAAATTTTCCAAAAAAAGACCAAATCCATGACTGCAAAGTGCTATGCAGCGCAAGAAGTGACCATGTATGCGATGGGTTCCTTCAAATGGGTTCCATAGTCTAAAGCAGGGGTAGGCAACCTTGGCGCTCTAGCTGTGGTGAAACTACAAATGGAATCTTGCCCCTGTGTTGGCACGCCTCATGGAGCTTGTGGTTCCACAACAGTTGGAGTGCCAAGGTTGGTTGACCCAGGTCTAATGGGTTTAGGAAGGCCATCCAAAACGAAAAACTCAGCCAGTGACCTTTGCACTGAATTTTACACCCGCCCCCCTCTAGCTAATCACCCCAAAAGTAATCATAGTAAACTAAATAGGTCACATTCTTATCTAAATCTGTGGTCACATGACTCCTAAGTGGGACCACCTCTTCCTCTGCTAGCATCACAGCCTGGACACTTGCCATTGGCTATCCAGCAGGATTCTGACAGACTCCAATAGACTCAAGTGGCGTGATGACATCATGAAGAGGGGAGGCCACAAGGCTGGTTGGTGGTGGCCATGGACTGCAGCAAAGTGTCACCAGACTCCAGAAGAACTGCGGATTAAGAGGAGATTAAAATTACTTTGGAAGCTTTAAGTTTGTGAATGGGGAGAAGCTAAAAGGGTGAAAGCAATGGGGGGGGTTTAATAATTTGCACAGAGACGGGGTTTAATCTTCATAATCTAGACAATTTGTGTTAATATTTTTTTTTAAACTTGCTTCTTTGTATAATTTGTAGTAATGAGCACATATGGGGTCATCCGTATTTGTTCATTACATAGGCACACTCTGCTTCCTGTTTTACTGCTCCTTCTCAAAATGCAAATCTTGAGATGAAAACCATTCACTCCCCATGAGGTTAATAACTTGTCTCAACAGCTGTGAAGCTGTTTATAAGACCATTGTTTTTGGACCCCATGTGTCAGTGTGTCATTGTTCTGGACCCCCAAGTGTCAGCATGTCATTGCTCTGGACCCCCAAGTGTCAGCATGTCATTGCTCTGGACCCCCAAGTGTCAGCATGTCATTGTCCTATGATCCCCAGGCGTCAGTGTGTCATTGTCCTAGGATCCCCAGGCATCAGTGTGTCATTGTTCTGGACCCCCAAGCAGTGGCGTAACAACCGGGGGTGCGGGGGGGTCACTTGCCTCAATCAGCGTGTCATTGTCCTAGGATCCCCAGGCATCAGTGTGTCATTGTTCTGGAACCCCCAAAGTGACAGTGTGTCATTGTTCTGGAACCCCCAAAGTGTCAGTGTGTCATTGTTCTGGAACCCCCAAAGTGTCAGTGTGTCATTGTTCTGGACCCCCCCAAGTGTCAGTGTGTCATTGTTCTGGGACCTCCAGATGTCAGTGTGTCATTGTTCTGGAACCCCCAAGTGTTCCTTCAGCAAAGTTTCGTTTTTTTGCCTGCGGGTTTGGGGTTCTAAAGATACCAGCAGTTTTTGAATTTGTATTTTTGTCTTTTGTTGAGCGCCAGCTTGGTTCTTTCCTCAAACCTATAGGGGTCAAAAAGGAGCCACTTTGCATGGCAAAGGACACAGGTATCCGACACTCTCAAAAGTGATGGAGGCTGCAGTTCTGAAATGGAGGGAAGGTAGGGAACACAGGCCGCTGGAGAGGTGAGTATAATACTACTTTTCTTACAGAGAGCTGCCATTTTCTCTTCTATAGAGACCTGACCGACTCCCTTTAAATAAGCCTCTGGCAAGGAAATCTTGGCAGTGAGTACTTTATCTCAATGGAACACCAAAGAGTTGAAATTCAATCAATTGTCCTAATTTAAAAGATTTTTTTCTAAAAATCAATAAAAAAAATGCTTTTTCCCGGAATAGGGCAATATAAATGTGGGAATTATTCATTTATTTCATAATTACAAATTCAGCTTTTATTTACACATCTTGCTTTTTCCTCTAATTAGTAGCAGTGGGAATTTATTTATAGTTAATGCCACTTTAAATGTGACCTATATCTTTATGGATGTGGTGCCTTCTATGAAAATATTGTGTTTTGCATCAATTTCCATTGGGTATAGACATATAAAAAATGAAAGAGACTGGCGGCTTAAAGGGTAAGTCCATGTTTTGTGAACGTTTAAATGATATCGCTGCCAGGACCAGAATACGAAAATGTACTCTTATACATCCACTGACAGATGAGGGTCCCAGAACAATGACACACTGGCACTAGGGGGTCCAGAACACTGACTCACTGACACTTGGGGTTCCAGAACAATGACTGACACTAGGGGTCCCAGAACAATGACACAGTGACACCTGGGGTTCCAGAACAATGACACTGGCACTTGGGGTGTTCAGAACAATGACACTGGCACTTGGGGGGTCCAGAACAATGACACACTGACAAATGGGGGTCCCAGAACAATGACACACTGACATTTGGCGGTCCCAGAACAATGACACACTGACACTTGGGGGTCCAGAACAATGACACACTGGCACTAGGGGGTCCAGAACACTGACTCACTGACACTTGGGGGTCCAAAACAATGACACACTGACATTTGGGGGTCCCAGAACAAGGACACACTGACACTTGGGGTTCCAGAACAATGACTGACACTAGGGGTCCCAGAACAATGACACACTGACACTTGGGGGGGTTAAGAATAATGACACCCTGACACTTGGGGGGGTTAAGAATAATGACACCCTGACACTTGGGGGGGTTAAGAATAATGACACCCTGACACTTGGGGGGGTTAAGAATAATGACACCCTGACACTTGGGGGGGTTAAGAATAATGACACCCTGACACTTGGGGGGGTTAAGAATAATGACACCCTGACACTTGGGGGGGTTAAGAATAATGACACCCTGACACTTGGGGGGGTTAAGAATAATGACACCCTGACACTTGGGGGGGTTAAGAATAATGACACCCTGACACTTGGGGGGGTTAAGAATAATGACACCCTGACACTTGGGGGGGTTAAGAATAATGACACCCTGACACTTGGGGGGGTTAAGAATAATGACACCCTGACACTTGGGGGGGTTAAGAATAATGACACCCTGACACTTGGGGGGGTTAAGAATAATGACACCCTGACACTTGGGGGGGTTAAGAATAATGACACCCTGACACTTGGGGGGGTTAAGAATAATGACACACTGACACTTGAGGGCCTCAGAACAATGACTCACTGACACTTGGGGTCCAGAACAATGACACACTTACACAGGGAACCCCCAGAACAATGACACACTCACATTTTGGGGTCCAGAACAATGAGACACTGACACTTGGGGTCCTGAAGACTGAGCCCAACAGTGGGTGTTAAGCACCCGTAGTCTGGTCCATGTCATAGACAGAAGGTCCCTGAACTGTAACTCTGACCAGATTTCCTTCTTCCATTTTGTCCTTGGAGAGACGTCACCATCTGAGATTCAGCGAGCTCCCGGCTTCGCGCCGCTTCGTCGCCGTAAAATGTTAACCGGCAAGTCGCAGACAGCTGAGGAAAATCAATTTGATCTGATATGACCCGGACTGGAGCCTTACTTCCAAAAGACAGATTGGAAATGGGGTCTCGGCGGGACGGCTCTTGTAATGTCCATGTGTAATGTATTAAGGTCGGGAGGACGAGAGCCGAGGGAACGTTGGAGGATTTCTCCTGGCAGAGACGTATCCCAGCCTGATGAGGTGTCTTGTTAAAAGGAAATGTAAAGTCGTTGTTGTTTTTTACGGATATCAGTAAATAATCTGAACAATTCTATGCATAGTGTGCAATCCTGCCAGCAAAGATGTGCCTGCCAGGGCACAGAGGGGTCACCGAAGCATGGGGATGTCTGGGGTGGGCAACAGAAAGTATCGAGTATATAATAAACAGGAGAAGTATGGAGTAGGAAATATACCGCAGAATGTATAATGTGCGTCTGTGAGGAGTATATAATGTACAACACATTGTAGAGACCAGAGCCAAATCGAGTATAGAATATACAGCACAGTGCATAAAGTAGAGACATGTAGAGTACAGAATTAACAGCACAGTTTACAGAGAAGGGCGCTGTGGAGCATATAATACACATTATTATACAGGTTGACACAGCAGTGTGTACAGGGTAGAGCGTTGTGGATTACATAATGCACAGTACAGTGTAGAAAGTGCAAAGGAGTGTGGTGAAGTGTATACACTAAACTGCCAAAAGTATTGGGACGCCTGTACACGCACATGAACTTTAATGGCATCCCAGTCTTAGTCCGTAGGGTTCAGTATTGGGTTGGCTCCGCCCTTTGCCGCTATAACAGCTTCAACTCTTCTGGGAAGGCATCCACAAGGTTTAGGAGTGCGTCTATGGGAATGTTGGACCATTTGTGAGGTCAGGTACTGATGTTGGGGGAGAAGGCCGGCCAGTCACGTTCCTTCACCCCAAACTCCCCCATCCATGTCTTTATGGACCTTGCTTTGTGCACTGGTGCGCAGTCATGTTGGAACAGGAAGGGGCCGTCCCCAAACTGTTCCCACAAAGTTGGGAGCATGAAATTGTCTAAAATGTCTTGGTGTGCTGATGCCTTAAGAGTTCCCTTCACTGGAACTAAGGGGCGGAGCCCAACGCCTAAAAAACAACCCCCCCTCATAATCCCCCCTCCACCAAACTTTACACTTGGCACAATGCAGTCAGGCAAGTACCATTTGCCTGGCAACCGCCAAACCCAGACACGCCCATCGTATTGCCAGACAAAGAAGCGTGATTGGTCCCTCCAGAGAACACGTCTCCACTTCTCTAGAGTCCAGTGGCGGTGCGCTTTACACCACGGCATCCCACGCTTTGCATTGCACTTGGTGATGTGAGGCTCGGATGCAGCTGCTCGGCCATGGAAACCCATTCCATGAAGCTCTGACACACTGTTGTTGTGCCAATCTGAAGGCCACACCAAGTTTGGAGGTCTGTAGCTATTGACTCTGCAGACAGTTGGCGACTTCTGCGCACTGTGCGCTTCAGCATGCGCTGACCCCCCACTGTCATTTTACGTGGCCTACCACTTCGTGGCTGAGTTGCTGTTATTCCCAGTTGCTTCCACTTTGTTATAATGCCACTAACAGGTGACCGCGGAATATTTAGTAGGAAGGACATTTCATGGAACACCTGAATCCAATGATTTGGAGGGCCGTCCCAATACTTTTGGCAATATAGTGTATATATAATGCACACACAGTGGAGCAGTCTGAAATATATAATGTACAGTGTGGAGAAGTGTGAAGTAAACCAGGCATAGCACAGTGTACAGTGTGGAGTATATTGTGCTGGTTGTCATCCAGGCCATGAACTGAAGTGCTGACATGCTGGTAAAGACAAGATAAAACCCCTCTGATTTGGGGCATTTTCCACCTAACAAGGCTCTGCTACTATTATTTTGTGAGACTGGAGTTGAGCTTTTGGCTCCAGTGTTGTCAGAGAAGCAAAGTGTAGCACACGAAGATGAAGAACCGCCATGGCAGCAGCCTGTGCAGCACCTCGCCGTATAAATCAATGTTTCACTATTTTCTGCATTAACGCCAATTAAACGGTAAGCAGAGGGCGTGCTGGGGGCGCTGGCTGTGCGTCTCTGCAGCCGGGAGGGGTCTTGTTTGTGTTCTGATCCGAGTTGTGATGAATAATTTATCGGCGCTTTGCTTTTAAACCGTCTGCCGCACTGCACCTGGCAAAGTGTACATGAACGTGAGCCAGGTGACAGGAGGGAGCCAACGTCCCGGGGCGCTTGTGGAGATCAGCTCTTTATACTGTGTAACAGTAACCGCCGTTTGCCAATATATGACACGTTATAGTAAATAAAATAATTCTCCGGATTCAATAAAAAATAAAAAAAGCTGTGTAGCCCCCATCACCTTCTGTGATGTGGCTACTAGACATTAGTGATAGCCAGGGCTGTAGTCAGCCTGGCTGGATTAAAGTGGCATTTATCTGGTTAGTTCCAGGTGCCTGGCATTGCCTGTTCCCTCCTGGGCGGAGTGTGACTCTGTCATATTGTGGGACAGCCAATGAGAGGCACTGTAGTGTATGTACAGTACAGCAGCCAATCACTGGGTTTCTCTCAACCAGTGGTGCATGCTGGGATAGGGTACATATACTGGAGGGATTTTCCATGTGCTGAGACTAGTCGGGACCAGCCATGGATTAGGGCTGGGTGCTGTTCAGCCTGCCCCCAAGGCTAGGCCTGAGGCCCGGGCGTGGGCATAGGCTGGTGTGAGGGAAATGTTTCCCTGAGTCCTCCAACATGGAAGAGGTCTGTGTTGCTGTCGGAGGAAGAGACACAGGACCAATGATGGCTCTTGAAGTTTCCTGGAACCTAAGGACTTCAGGAGTATGGCCGGTGTCTTTCCTGTGGAGGATCTGTATACATCCTGCTTCTCGGCCTTTTGGGTAAGATCAAGTGTAGTATCTGTTCTTATCGGTTTCCGGTGGGGAAAAGAACCGCCCTTGCGGGGGATGGTTACTTAGTACTCACTGGAGTGAAGGTTCGTGCTGGGCTGCTTCCTGTGAGAGGGGGGACAGCCTGGTATACGGCCTCCTGATGGAGCAGGTGCTTGCTTGGTCTGGCCGGAGGGTTCGGGTGAGGCAGAGGACCGTGGTGCTGTGCCCCCTGGAGGTGGCGTTCCAGGGGTGCCAAAGAATTACACTGGGTGTGGGACCCCAATCACTGATTCACTGACACCAGGTCACGGCACCTATTGCACTTTCTGCACAATGCCTCTTGGACAGGCCTTATGGCTAGTCTGGGGCAATATTTTTGCACTCCGGCCCCTAAGGCCTGTCAGCGTGGTGCACTGGCACTTTAGATTTATTTATCGCACTATATGCACGATTGGCACTTTTTTGATTGAAAATTTTACCCACAGATTGCGGAGGTTGCGGGTACCTTCGGGGCCCATTCCTGATGCAGGGAGGAGATTCTGTGCCCTTATATAGGGTTTTCTGTCTCCTAGCACCTAGGGGGTCTCTCTTCGGGAGAGCCCACTCTGCCTATCTAGAGGCAGAGCCAGGTGTACCCGCCCCCTCCCCCGTCCGATCCGCCAGTCAGCGCTGGTGGATCGGAGCGGGGAGGGGGGAATCCAGCCCCTCCCCTGTCACGGCAGAGAGCGTATGTGTTCGCTCACCTCCCGATCTACTGAGCCGACCTGTGACAGTCTCATTGTCACAAGTCGGCTAGAACTATGAGGTGAGTGAAAAGCACCCCCCTCATTGTTCTCTTTTAATTAAAAAAAAAAATCTGTATACATCCTGCTCATCTGATACTTCAGTTGCTATCCGCTGCCTCCCAAGTGGATCTACACTGATATGACGACCATGTCTGGCGAGTCTGAAGCCTAAAATCTCTATACCCTCTCTCCCCAGTGAAGATATTCAATAAAAGTTATTCTGCATTATACTATTGGAGTGGACATCAGCTATTGTGGGCACTAGAAGAAGGGCAGTTCATGCGAATGGGTGGGCAGCTGAAGATCATACCCTAGACAGACTAGAGATGAACCAGGCACTCAGCGGCTCCTTGGGGGGGGAGGAGCGCTGCATCTGCAATAAGTTCTTATAAAAAGTCTCTGAAATGCTGCAGTTTTCAGTCCCAGCCACAAGATCGGTTTCCCGGGCCGAGGATGTTTATAATGAATGGATTATGTAAAAGATACATTGTACACACAATAACACCCGGGCTTAAAATGTATCCAAACCCAAGAACGAGGATGTGATACATTAGCAGTCCTTAGATGGGATGGCTGCATTCATTTTCTTTTTTTTAGGTTACTTTTTGGGGGTTTTTTTGAACTGGTGATCCTAGGGTTGAGATTCGGGTTCAGATTGGATGTGGGTTCAAGACGAAACCAAGTCTGTTCGCTATTTGTGGACCCGCTGAACCAATGTCCCCAGGTCACCCCCTAACAGGCAAAGCTCAGAACCCACCACAGGGTCTGCACTCATCAGACAGTAAGGCGGCACACGTCTGCAGAGCCAGAACTTGCTTCTTAACTTTTCCCTGGCACTGGGGACTGAAATCTGCATTCTGACACATAAGCAAAACCTGGGAAAGAGGAAAAGAAATGTCAGCACAAAGAACTGAAAAAAAAAGACATCAAAGAATTTGTACTTCTAGGACGGATCTCGGAGAGGAGCAGCCGAGCCCCCGTCATCTTTCTGGGAAATTATTTTCATACTGATGGCAATTGGGACTAATATGCTGTATAAGACTTGCATGCTTAAGTATATCTTCTTTTTCTGAGGGTTTACAAGAGTTTAACAAGGCGAGTCTACTTTAATGCCTCCTCCCCAGCACACATTTGGGGAACTTAGCACATATGGTGAGCACTTAAGGATGAAGTCCACTCGCAATATCTTCTGTTTAAGGACCTGGTGGCTCACTTTTATTCAAACAACAGTTCATACATTCACCTTGGTTACCCTCTCAGGGGTTGTTCAGTATAACCTCCATGCAATACTTGCAACCTAACACAAGTTTAGCCTCCTGGATTCCACTTTACACATTACCCCTTCTGACCCACCGGTCCTCTTGGAGGTGTTGTCCCACGCCTGTACTGGCAGCCCCTCAGGCTCATGGCTCTCCTAGCCTCAGTTCTCTCCCAGCCTCCCTGGCTGTCTTCATGTGCCTCCAGCACACACACCACCTTACTCCACTTCAAATTCTGGGGGAGTCCTCCTGACCCCCTGAACACCGTCCATTCCTATCCCGGTAGGAGCTCCCCTGACTCCTCTCTGACTTCTGGGGGAGTCCTCCTGACCCCCTGAACATGGTCTGTTACCATTTCCCAGCAGGAGCTCATTCCCCTAACCAGCATCCTTTCCTTAAGGGCTGTGCACACCTGTGAAATCATTGGGTGCTGGTCATTGCTACACCCTGGGACCAGGACTGGAGATCGCTCCTGAATCACTCTAAAACCTCCCAGTTCCAGAATCCCAAGCAGAACCCAGACAAACCCTTCCTGACACCTGTCAGCCCCTCTGGCTGGGAGTCCCGGGTGGTCATAACTAGACATGTGCGATTCGTTTCATTCCGAATCGAAATTCGGACGAATTTTCGGAAAATCGGACATTCGGATGTATCCGAATTACAGACATAACGAATGCAAACGAATCCGAATTTCCATTTCTGAAATTCGGTAGCGGTAGTTCGAACGTTCATTTCGTTTTCGGTTCTTATTCGTTTCGTTCGTTGGAGCAAAGTGACATTAGAGAAGGAGAAAAATATTTTTCCCCCTAAAATGTCACGAACGAACGAAACGAATAAGAAACGAATAAGAACAGAAAACGAAACGAACGTTCGACCTACCGCTACCGAATTTCGTCCGAATCCGAATTCTGAATCTGAATTGACTTTCACACCCGAATCCCGAAAAACGAAATAACACAAATCCGAATTTAAAACGAAACTAAACTAAACAAATTTTTTGGCAGTGCACATGCCTAGTCATAACACCCAATTCTACATTGGGATTGCCACACAATACCACAATATACTATATATATAAAAGCGGACTTGACATCACCCTGTGCAGCAGAATTCAGACTAGGAATGGGCTAAGCAGCACAAGAAGCCAATTAGTTGTTCTGCAGTGCTCATGTGCTAAGAAGAGACATGTTGAAAGGAGGAGAGAGCAGAATGACACAGATATGAGCTCATCAATCTGCTGTACATAGCTTCCTAAAAACATCACAATAACCTGCCTCAGTACGCTTCTCAGATGCACCCAGTCCTGATGAAAGCAGTGGGCTGGCTCTTGGGGGAGGAGTTATGCAAATATCAAAATGTCGTGGTGGGGAAAGCACTAGATGATGCTGGATGTCCCACAGCCAGGAAATGAGGTGGGCTCTATCTGACTTGCTCTAATCTAATGGTGCACAACCACCATTGTACAACACTGTCCAGGCAAACCCAGCCAGCTCAGATCAGCAGCAAATGTCCCTGGGAATAAGTTTGAAGTGTTTTTACATTGATGGTTTCTTAGTCACCAGCTCCTGTCCTGAAATAATCTCTATACTACAGAGCAAATGACTCTTCTCCACAGATAACCAATATGCCAGTGCACAGCCCTCCGCTGAGTCTATTTCCATCCCTGTCACCCTGTAGGAGGACGGTGTCATTATTTTTTTTTTTGTTCTTCTTTATTTTCAGTGAACCGGCACAAGAAGGACCGACAGGCTGACTCTGTTCTCAAATAAAGGCAACCGCTGACAGCTCCTCTGACTGGGAGAAAATGAGCCACTTCTGTGCGGTAACAAATGTCTAGGTATGGAGGCGAAGACACAAGAGTACATGCGGCACAGGCAGCTGAGGAACAAGGGGAAAATGGGAGCTGCCTTTCTCCAGAAGAACATTTCTTTCTGTAATTGAAATTAAGAGGCCATTATTATTAAAAAATATCCAACTTTTGCTGCAATAACCACATTCTGGGGGAGTCCTCCTGACCCCCTGAACACCGTCCATTCCTATCCCGGTAGGAGCTCCCCTGACTCCTCTCTGACTTCTGGGGGAGTCCTCCTGACCCCCTGAACACCGTCCATTCCTATCCCGGTAGGAGCTCCCCTGACTCCTCTCTGACTTCTGGGGGAGTCCTCCTGACCCCCTGAACATGGTCTGTTACCATTTCCCAGCAGGAGCTCATTCCCCTAACCAGCATCCTTTCCTTAAGGGCTGTGCACACCTGTGAAATCATTGGGTGCTGGTCATTGCTACACCCTGGGACCAGGACTGGAGATCGCTCCTGAATCACTCTAAAACCTCCCAGTTCCAGAATCCCAAGCAGAACCCAGACAAACCCTTCCTGACACCTGTCAGCCCCTCTGGCTGGGAGTCCCGGGTGGTCATAACTAGACATGTGCGATTCGTTTCATTCCGAATCGAAATTCGGACGAATTTTCGGAAAATCGGACATTCGGATGTATCCGAATTACAGACATAACGAATGCAAACGAATCCGAATTTCCATTTCTGAAATTCGGTAGCGGTAGTTCGAACGTTCATTTCGTTTTCGGTTCTTATTCGTTTCGTTCGTTGGAGCAAAGTGACATTAGAGAAGGAGAAAAATATTTTTCCCCCTAAAATGTCACGAACGAACGAAACGAATAAGAAACGAATAAGAACAGAAAACGAAACGAACGTTCGACCTACCGCTACCGAATTTCGTCCGAATCCGAATTCTGAATCTGAATTGACTTTCACACCCGAATCCCGAAAAACGAAATAACACAAATCCGAATTTAAAACGAAACTAAACTAAACAAATTTTTTGGCAGTGCACATGCCTAGTCATAACACCCAATTCTACATTGGGATTGCCACACAATACCACAATATACTATATATATAAAAGCGGACTTGACATCACCCTGTGCAGCAGAATTCAGACTAGGAATGGGCTAAGCAGCACAAGAAGCCAATTAGTTGTTCTGCAGTGCTCATGTGCTAAGAAGAGACATGTTGAAAGGAGGAGAGAGCAGAATGACACAGATATGAGCTCATCAATCTGCTGTACATAGCTTCCTAAAAACATCACAATAACCTGCCTCAGTACGCTTCTCAGATGCACCCAGTCCTGATGAAAGCAGTGGGCTGGCTCTTGGGGGAGGAGTTATGCAAATATCAAAATGTCGTGGTGGGGAAAGCACTAGATGATGCTGGATGTCCCACAGCCAGGAAATGAGGTGGGCTCTATCTGACTTGCTCTAATCTAATGGTGCACAACCACCATTGTACAACACTGTCCAGGCAAACCCAGCCAGCTCAGATCAGCAGCAAATGTCCCTGGGAATAAGTTTGAAGTGTTTTTACATTGATGGTTTCTTAGTCACCAGCTCCTGTCCTGAAATAATCTCTATACTACAGAGCAAATGACTCTTCTCCACAGATAACCAATATGCCAGTGCACAGCCCTCCGCTGAGTCTATTTCCATCCCTGTCACCCTGTAGGAGGACGGTGTCATTATTTTTTTTTTTGTTCTTCTTTATTTTCAGTGAACCGGCACAAGAAGGACCGACAGGCTGACTCTGTTCTCAAATAAAGGCAACCGCTGACAGCTCCTCTGACTGGGAGAAAATGAGCCACTTCTGTGCGGTAACAAATGTCTAGGTATGGAGGCGAAGACACAAGAGTACATGCGGCACAGGCAGCTGAGGAACAAGGGGAAAATGGGAGCTGCCTTTCTCCAGAAGAACATTTCTTTCTGTAATTGAAATTAAGAGGCCATTATTATTAAAAAATATCCAACTTTTGCTGCAATAACCACCATCAGTCCAGAGTTGCCCCCTGCAGTGATTCCTTTCTGCCACTAGATGTCACCAGTTTTCCAGGCTGAATGGCACCCACTATCATTTAACCTTCTTCCACTGAGCCCAAGCTGTCATGGACTCCCCTTCCCCTAAGGGTGGCATTATGCAGCCTGGGATCTGAGTACTATTGCACTGAATAGTGTAATCACGTACCTGGCTGGAGACTGGTTGGATGAGCAGGCTCCCCTTGCACCTCGTGTCCCCCAAACTCTGATGCTGGGAACAAAGCCTGAGAAACAGCAAGTAGCACAGGTGCCAGTGGATGGGGCAACACCGTGCCAGGCAGAAGTCCAGGATCTGGATCCGGAAGAGCAGAGCCGAGTCACACCAGGCAGGCAGCAGGGTACCAGAGCAGGAGTCAGAATCGAGGTCAGACAAGCCCGGGGTCACACCAGTGAAGTACAAGGGATGAGACAGAGGCAGAGTCCAGTAACATTTCCAAGGTTAGAAGGCAGCCAGCAATCAGGAGCAGTCAGGTTGAATCCGGGTCAAGATACAGGAGCAGTAAACAGGCCGAGCAAACAGGATCATCCAGCAACTAAGCCCAGGCTGTGCTTGCTTTAAATAGGGAGATCAATCTAGAGGTACTGCATCACTTTCTGTGCGCGCATGGGCGCAAGTGCCCGTTTTCCTATGGCACGAAAAACGGGACCACGCAAATGCGCAGAAGACCTGGTTACCTTACAAGTGTTTATATTAAGTGAGAGAAGTTAAGTACAGACTGCCACCACCAAAAGAAGACCCTTGTAAAAAAATGTGTATATATTTATATGTGTATAAATATATATATTTAGGATCTTTTTTTGCCCTGCAAATCTCTGTATCTCTGTAAATGGTCGTTCTGTGGAAATAGAGAATAAAATGAATGTTCTTTTCTATAATTTCGTTACGTTGCATGTATTGTAATGTAATACTGCTTTGTGGACACTAGATGGAGCTGACGAGCATTGAAAATAAGTATCTATTTCTTATACTCCTCAGCTCCATCTAGTGACCAAAATGCAATATTACATTACAATACATTTGACCTGAAAAGAAAATATATTAAGAACGCTCTCTTTTGCCTCTACATAATGGCTACATAGTAAATGGCTCAAGCAGCTCTCATGACCCACTCTGACCTCCAAATATAAAGAAATCCAGCTACAGCACGCTTCGGGATTGTATTCAGGAATGTCCAGCATACAATGTAGCATAGCAATGGGTTGAAGCACGCCATGCTCTTTGATAAACTTTATTGAACCTCAAACTTGGAGAA
>NW_017306456.1:38506-53690 GCF_000935625.1 Nanorana parkeri
GGCACAGTGAGGAGGAGGGGGGGGGGGGGGGTATTGAGAAAAAACATAAAGATGTGCTTTGGTCCACTGACTGCAGCTCATTAATGACTTATTAATTAAAAAAAGGTGGAGCCTAAAAAAATAATAATAATACAGTTGCCACATTTTGTAACATGTCAGGAATTTATTTGATTATTTATTTATTCCAGGAGGTATTTATATAGTGCTGGCGCTTTACACAGTGCACATCCTCATCAGTCCCCACCCTCAAGGAGCTACAATCTAACATCCCTATTGGCCAATTTAGACAGGAGCCAATTGACCTTCCAGCTTGTCTTTGGAGTGTGGGAGGAAACCCATGCAAGCAGGGGCGTCCCGAGGCCGGGTGTCACCCGGAGCGGGTACAGGGTGACACCCTACCATGACATCATTGCGCATGCCCGTGACATCATCACTCACGTCCGCGGTGACATCACACGCATACGTGGCCAAGTTGGTGATAGCTGGCGGCGGCCATCTTGGTGATAGACGCTGGCAGAAAGAGGAGAGAACGTTCCCCCGGCGGGATAAGGTATGCCGACAGGTCCCCTCCTCTCTCCTGCAGCTGTCAGGCTCTCGGTCCATGACCCAGTGCCTGACTTTTCAGAGGAGGTGACACCAAAATGACTGTCAGTCATTTTGGTGTCACCCCTCCAATGGTATAAGTATGAAGAAGTCACTTGCACTCCAGCTCAAGTTCAGTCAATATTTTATTGACCTCTGCGTTGTCACAAAAACTTTTCGGAACCCGTTTGGTCCCTTCATCAGGCAAACAAAGACCCCCATCCAATGGTGTCACCCAGGTGCGCCCTGCACCCCCCCTAAGTGACACCACTGCATGCAAGCACAAGGAGAACATGCAAACTCCATACAGATATCCATATAGACTTGTAAAGTTACTGAAGGTTCCTCTTTAACTTGCACTGGAAGAGTCATTATTTATTCCTCCTCCCGTCCATGGCACTGAATGTCCGTATCTCGGTAGGGACAGGGACAGGAGGGAGAATCTGCATGCGCTGATCATGGTTGTAATGCCCATTTTTTTCCTTTTATGAATCTGTGCGCATTTACTATTTTGTGTACTTTAAATGTAAGCTCCTTAATGCTGAAAAAATATCATTAAACCCGCCGTCCAATGTTTGACAATAGGTGCAGAGGTGCATTTAGCGGTGTGCTCCCTGATATCTGCATGCAGAGGACTGGATGTGCTTTACATAGGCCATAGTAATAAGAGCACCCCTCCCAGGACGCCTTATCGCGGACACCGAAACGGCACTTTGAAAACCGTGTTTCTTTCTGACATGAGAAAAGCCTAAAGGGACCGTGAGATGATAGCAAGGATCTTGGGCATTCTGCAAAAAAAAAAAAGCCCAACGCTTCCAAGGCATTGATTGGCGTGCGCTGGCGTCATTAGCGCTTACACGCTGATTAATTAGGTCATCCTAGCGACGGCTGCTCAGAAAAGCTTCAAATTGGAAAGCAATGTCAATATTTTTACAAGCGGTAACTAAATTACTCCCAGGACCTACAGAAAAACAACGGGAATATTAGCGAGCGCTTTCCGCAACCTTGAAACAGTAACCGAGCGTGTTACCATGGCAACCTTCACCGAACAAACTTTCCACCGCTCTGGCTTTATAAACTCTTTCGCACAACATTTGTACCGTTTTGTTATGCGTCTCCTAAAAAAAAAAGAAAAAAATACTCTTTTCTTGTAAAACCTTCTAGATATCAGTCGCTGCTTTACAACTTTGGAGGGAAAAAAATCACCAACGTCCATTTTATATTATTTTTTATTTTTTTCGCTCCCCTCCGTAAGTGACCATAAATATTTTATGTGCGGTGTCTGCGTGCTCCTTCGTAGTACAAGAGTCTGTGGGAAGATGGAAGCTTTTCATATCTCCAGGCAGTCTTGATGGGAGCAAAGGTGCTGGTGATAAAAAAAAATGTAGAAAATAAATAAAAAGAAGCAAAAAAAAAAAAAAGCCAAAAAGGAGAAGAATATGGCCAGAAAAAAATACATCTGTAACAGAGGAGTCCATGTTCTCTACAACCGAGGATTATTATTGGGAGGAAGAAGCAGCTATGATGACTAACCTGCTCCTACTGGTACCATCACAGCCATCAGATGTTTTATCTCAGCAGGTCCTTATCTTGCCAACAACCCGATTTCTTTTGTAAGCCGTGACCCACTGCCCTTCCCGAGGTGGTATGAAGTCCTGAGTCACACTTATAACGTACGCCATCAGCCACCATGTTTGAATATTGTTGCATAGTACCCTTCGAGAAAGTTACATAATTAGGTTGATAAAGATACATTTGTTAAACTCAGGGGTTAAATCTTAAAAATACATTCAAGTACCTGAACTCTGAACACTAATGTATCGTATTTGTGTATCACTCGGCTGTAGATCTTCCAATCATCTCTGAATTGGTGCCGACACTGTCCTTCCTTCTGGAGGGGGGCGACGTCTGTTCCCCATGGTCCCTGCGTGGGTTGTAGAGTAGTCACCGCTCCAAGCTCGCTCCCAGAATGGATTACAAAATTAATACAAATTAGTAAATTAAACATGAGATTGTTTCTCAACCTTTTCTCAGTCGCGGCACCCTTCAAAAGTTTGCAAAATGTGGAGACACCCCAAAATGTAATTTAAAAAAAAGTGTAAAAAAATGGCATGTAATCCCCCCACAAGATCCATACCAGACCCTTATCATGGATAGGGGGCCAGATGCAGGTTTTGAAGGAAGGTAACCCCACTCAAAAATAGACTTGGGTTTCCCCCTCTTTTACATCAGAGTCCCGGCTTCACACCAGAATCACCTTCACATCAAAGTCCTCTGCTTTCATTTTAGGGACAACCCTTCACATCAGAGTCTCCACTTTTACATCAGAGTTCCCATTCACAATAGGAGCCCCTTTTAGATGAGAGCTTCCTCTTTGAATCAGATTCCTCCCTTCTTTCAAATCAGGAGCCCCCCTTTACATCAGGAGCCCCCTTCACATCACAGTTCCCCTTCATATCAGGAGCCCCCTTTTACATTAGGAACCCCCTTTACATCAGGAGCTCCTTTCACACCAGAGTCTCCCTTCACATCAGAGCCCCCCTTCACATCAGAGTCCCCCTTTTATATCAGAGTCCCCCTTCACATCAGAGTCCCCCTTCACATCAGAGTCCCCCTTCACATCAGAGTCCCCCTTCATATCAGAGTCACCCCTTTTACATCTGAAGCCCCCTTCACATCAGAGTACCCCTTTACATCAGGAGACCCCTTCACATAAGTGTCCCCCTTTTATATCAGAATTCCCCTTTTACATCAGAGTCCCCCTCTTTTGTGTCAGGAGCCCCCTTTACAATCAAGTGGGTGTTAAAGGAAGAGGACTTCTGTATTTTTCTGAATGCCGGGGGTTGTTCTAAATGCCGCCCATTCTGGATTGGCATCAGGCGTTTCCATGGTGCTGGTGACTGGCGGTGGGTGGAAGCACTATATTTTTTTTTGTATATTTAAGCTGATAATAAGCAGTTAGTAGTGTAACTTTTATGTAGCAGCTCACTCTTATTGTTTGTTATATTTTATGTTTAGATTTATTAGGAGAAGTGCAGTCATTTAAGTATTTCATTTCAGCGCAAAAAATACGTTAAATAAAAACCTGCATCCTCAGAGCTCTACACCCAGAAATCATCCAGAGGAAGGCAGAGAAAAAACTCTTGGTCTAATCTTCTCCAATAACAAAAAAAAAAGTATTTCTGGTCCATTAAGGCAATTAGATGCTTCCTGGATCAACAACATCGTTATTACTTAAAGTGACATTAAACCCTCAGATTTTTTAACATAAAACAATAGTGTAATGTGCGCCTTACTGTAATCCATGGTTGTTTCCCTTCTCTTTGCTGCTCTTCCTTTTAAATCTGTATCTCTTCTCATGCTGGGCAGAACTTCTGTTTTGCAGCAGACTGCCTTGTCTCTAGAATGGATACATGGTGTCTGTGTGTAGGTTCAAAACCTGAGCCAGCACTACAGGAAGAGGCACTCAGCTGCAAAGGGAAGTTCTCCCCAAGCATGAGAAGACGTGAGGATTTAAAAGGAAGAGCAGCAAAGAGAAGGGAAACTACCATGGATTACAGTAAGGCACACATTACAGTATTGGTTTATGTAAAAAAATCTGAGGGTTTAATGTCACTTTCAATATATATACACATATGAGGAAACAAAAAATATTAGAATATATCTATATATACATGCAGTATATATACACATACATACATACATAGGTGCGGGTGTGTCTGCAGGAGTGGCAGTGCTGGTGGAGGGAGGGAGTGGTGCCGCCCCAGCCCAGTAATAATATTAATTGTTTCCCCCCTATCGAACTTGCCACTGGCCCTGCTGGCCGCACATGCCCTTCCTAGCTTCAGCACTGCCCCCAACCACCCCCGTGCCTCCCCTTCCCCCACACTGAGCCACTATTACTTGGCTTCTCACCACTTTTTCTATGTCAGGCAGCCTGCTCAGTCCGGGTACTGACGCGATGCCCCGCCTCCTGCAGAGTCCGCACTGTACTGAGAGCCGCGCATTCCTTGTGACAGCCGCTGCTTGAGTCAGTGAGAGGCAGCCCCGGAGCCTCCGTGCAGCTTCAATGACGGCCCAGCCTGCACGGCATCAGAGGGGCCCGGGGACCACCCACATATTCTCCAAAAGACAACTTTCTTTTGCGGGGTTACATGCAGACATATCTCATTGTCCTTCGATGTTCAATAAGTTTCTTTCTCGGAGTCCCAGACCTCAAATCTCTTCATGCCCTCGAGGTTCACATACCACCTTTCATTGCCTCTGTAAAACAGGAACCCTTTCTGGCGATTTACGACAACGTTTGACCAATGAGAAAGCAGAGGCCATGTAAGTATCAGTGGGTAGGGGGGGTGGCCTATCGAGATAAACTTTAACTTTTCCCTAAATAGGCAAGGTTATGGATTCTCTACCAAGGAAACAGCCCAGCTCACCCGTAGTAAATGCTTGGCTCCCCACATTTGGTGCACTGATATCTTCTCTTCCTGAGGAAAGCCATGTAGACAAAAGTCAATTTCCAGCACTGATAGATCCTCCAACCTTCATTTTATTATTTGGGCAGCAATATGTAGACAACCACTGATGTGTTGCTACCTTGAATGGCCTTAGTCATAGCTAGACAGATTCTCTTTAACACAGAAATTCACATGTTGATTAGTTATATATTCTACTATGCCAAAAAGAGTCAATGGGTTTCTTGGGGTGCTTAAAAATTAGATCCAAGCTTCTGATGGCATGACTCCCTGTAGGGTGTGCATATAGGGCTCCAGTGGGCTGAAAAAGGGAATGCTTCATTCAGTGGCTGCTTGTCTTTTGATCTCCCAGGCAGCATCAGTGCCGTTCGGGAAATGTGTATACCATCAGCAATACTAAAGATTAAAATGGTGGAGCTGTCAGGTGCTTGAGATAAAGGGCAGAATGGAAATTAGAACAATTTACCAGATGGCCTGTGTTCCAGGAAGCAATTTAGATGCAAAATGATCACGTTTGACTGGAGCGTGCCCTTAAATTGTGTGTAGCTCACACACATAGTGCAAATATCAAGGATAACGAATTGGAAAGTCTCTGGAGCAGCATTCCTCATCCCTTTTTCCATTCAAAGCACCCTTTAAAAGTATACAAAATCCCAAGGCACCCCGGGAAAAAATGTAAAGTATTTTAAGGTGGGACCCCACTCAAAACACACACAAAAAGTGGTGTTCTTCCTTTCACATCAAAGTGCTCCCTTCAAATCACTTCACTTCACTTAACTTGACCAACCACTCAGTGTCTGCAACCCCACCTCTGTCAATCCCTGCACTGGCTTCCACTTGCCCAAACCGGAGGATGAGACCGGAAGACGAGGAGGCGTCTCTTGCGACTCGTGTCCTGCGACCACTGGAGTTGGGTCAGGTGGACACAGGGCAAAGAGGAGCACGAGTGCCACAGGCTGGAGACAGACACCGTGCAGGAGATTTTTTGTAGAGAGGTCAGCAAGCCAAGGGTCAAGCCGGGCGGGCAGCGTAGGGGCAGACTCAGGAGCCAGAAGTCGTGGTCGAGGGAGCCAAAGGTTAGATCCAGCCGGACAGCAAAGTACAAAATCAGTAGACAAGAGCAAATCCAGAGAACAGGCCGGGATCAGGGGGTGGCAGCAATCAGAAGAGTAGTCCAGGGCAATCCAAGTCAAGCAGGTCACAAGTGGATAACAGAAGCACAGGTAACGGGCAACACAAGCTGACAAGACCATCAGCAATGAGAGGCAGGCAGGCTCGTCCTTATATAGTCACTAAATTAAGACAGCTACCTCACTTCCCGTGCCCCATCCGTCCGCTGAGTCCACACTCCATTGAACTTCTTGATCTTCGGACCCACGAACCCTCCTCTACCCTGGCAGTGCAACGCCACCCCCTGGCCGCAAATAGACCCTTCACATCAGAGACCTACCATCATACACTTTCGAGGCACCACTGCAGAAGCCCCACGGCAACCTGGTTGAGAAAGGCTGCTCTGGAGATTTGGGAACGTACAATGTTGCAAATAAAATTGTAGTTTGAGATGGGTAACTTGTATCATATTAGGAGAAGTCACTCCCGGAACAAGAAACAGGCAGACAGGGAATTCTATTGATAGTTTTTCCCTAATTCTTCATCGTCTTCTGTAGCGGATCTTTCGCTTCGTCTAGATAAGAATGAACGAAGGCAGCACGGGGACCGTCATCATCACTAAGCTGCTTTGCAGGGACAGTAAAATACATCATATTAATGTGGATATAAAAGCACAACAATGTAAAACATAGAAATGAAATATGTCAAGGTGGGAACGAGTGAGAGCCTGTTAATCCGCCGAGCTGTTCCCATGCAATCAATGCTTTATATGAGCATTGTGACTGTTACACGGGCTTGTTGTACACACAGGGGCTGTAGTAATAAATGAAGTGTGATAACTACACAC
Organism: Nanorana parkeri; assembly: GCF_000935625.1. NCBI lineage: Eukaryota > Metazoa > Chordata > Amphibia > Anura > Dicroglossidae > Nanorana > Nanorana parkeri. The sequence goes on from NW_017306456.1 coordinate 45,518, forward strand.
AGGGTTGGTTGTGTGTTTGTGGAGTGAATAATGTTCCTATAAACGTCTGTAATAAAGACCAGGAACATTGCGCCATTGGTCTCGTAGTTGTCTCAAGAAGTCTTTCTGGGTGATAAAAAAAGATGCACTGCAGGAGTAGGAAGCGTCCAATAGACAATATTTTACATTTCTGCAATGACTATTCATATTCTCCAGCGTAAGTCTCCATTAATTAGAAAATAGTCTGCCCCTGATTTGCTATCTACCTTTCTGATGATGACACTCACCAATGGGATATCACACCTTCCAACATGACCCTCCATAGAGTAGAAGATACTCTGCTCCTGACCTTCTCCCTACCTTTCTGATTACACTCACCAACAGGATATCGCACCACCAACGTGACCCTCTACAGGGTAGAAGATACTCTGCTCCTGACCTTCTCCCTACCTTTCTGATTACACTCACCAACAGGATATCGCACCACCAACGTGACCCTCTACAGGGTAGAAGATACTCTGCTCCTGACCTTCTCCCTACCTTTCTGATTACACTCACCAACAGGATATCGCACCACCAACGTGACCCTCTACACGGTAGAAGATACTCTGCTCCTGACCTTCTCCCTACCTTTCTGATTACAATCACCAACAGGATATTGCACCACCAACATGACCCTCCATAGGGTAGAAGATACTCTGCTCCTGACCTTCTCTCTACCTTTCTGATTACACTCACCAACAGGATATGGCACCACCAACATGACCCTCCATAGGGTAGAAGATACTCTGCTCCTGACCTTCTCTCTACCTTTCTGATTACACTCACCAACAGGATATGGCACCACCAACATGACCCTCCATAGGGTAGAAGATACTCTGCTCCTGACCTTCTCTCTACCTTTCTGATTACACTCACCAACAGGATATGGCACCACCAACATGACCCTCCATAAGGTAGAAGATCGATCTCTCCCATCCTCTGGAACTCTTTACCCCAACTCTGACTGCCTTTAGGCGATCCCTAAAGACTCATCTCTTCGGGGAAGCCTATCCCACCTCAACCCAACCACTCAACCATCACATTCTCAAACAATTCATCCCCACACAGCCACCTTCTCATGTATCCCTTCCCCCTCCCTTTTAGATTGTAAGCCCCCATGGGCAGGGTACTCCTCACCATCTTGTCTGGAATTGTATTGTGATTGTAATGTCCTCCTTATATTGTAAAGTGATGCGCAAACTGTCGGCGCCATATAAACCCTGTATAATAATAATTAAGCTCCTCGCTCCCACCATTCCTGAACCTAACAGGAACCCCTTATAAAAAGAGAAGCTGGAGCACCGCGCAAATTATGTACAATCATGTCACGGCATTAATAGACATTCTCCGTAATCCGGTTCGATCTCAGCAAAATGAAAAAGGAGAAAATAGGTCGCGCCGGCTCTATAATCAGCGCGCCACTTGAACGCCAACGAGCAGCTGCATAAATTAGAGGGTTTACCAGAAGATGAAAGTTTGCTCTCGGTGACGCTAAGTGGGTCCAGCGGGGAGCAGGTTATGCGGAGACGGTGGAAGGTGACGCGGTTACGGATCACGGCGGGCGATTATCGCTCGTGTCTATTGTTCGCGCAATTTCCCATCGTCTACTCTGTTTCTAATTTCGGGCTCTGACCAGTGGCACAGATGCTACAGCGCCGAATCGACACGTGACCTCTGTGTGAAGCCACTTATTGGATTTTCTGCCTTCATCTCGACGAAGCTGACGGATCTCAGGGGGGGGGGCTGAAGTAACATTGCACGTCTAAGTTACCTATAACGGAAGGTAAAGGAGGAGTAGAACCACAAATCCCAGCAAACCAAGATAGAGGCTCAATGGCATTTATGAAGAAGAAATCTTCTAAGCTTTCATCCTAAAAGATTTGAAGAATTAAGGGAGAACTATGAGGTGAGGGCTTTTCACTCACCTCATAGTTCTAGCCGATCTGTGACAATGAGACTGTCACAGGTCGGCTCAGTAGATCGGGAAGTGAGCGAACACATACAGGCGTTCGCTCACTTCTCGATCCTGTCACAGCTCTCTGCCGTGACAGGGGAGGGGCTAAATTCCCCCCTCCCCGCTCCGATCCACCAGCGCTGACTGGCGGAACGGACAGGGGAGGGGGCGGGTACAGCTGGCTCTGCCTCTAGATAGGCAGAGCTGGGCGGATCCAGACATAATTATCAGGATCCGCTTCAGCTGCGGCGTCTCAGTATACCACGAGCAGTAGCTTGCGGTATACTGAGCTTAGGGTGACGGGAGGACGCTAGTTTGTGTCCTACCGTTACCCTAAGGAGAACTATGGGGAAAAGCCCTAACCCCATAGTTATCCTTTAAAGTAGTATTAATGTCTGGGCGTTTTTTACCTTAATGCATTCTCTGCCCCCCTGTGCCCCCACCCCCCCCAGTCTCCCCCACACTTACCTCTCAGATGCGCTCGTCCCCGGCCGCCGGTCCCAAAGCGATCCTCCGTACCCCGAACTTCCGGGTTGCGGGGGAAGGACCATTAGAACGATGGTGGCACCCGTGCAGGGGGCGGGAGGGGGGGAAGAGCATGGTGGGGACCCACTAGAAAACGAGGAAAGAAGTACTTTAAAAAAAAAAAAAACAACAGCCTCCAGCAAAGTCTCCTTAAAGGAGAAATTAAAAAACAAAATTGGCTTTAATATCACTTTAACTTTGGAATTGATTTACTTTTGGATTGCTGATGATTGATGGTGTGTTCCCGCTGTGAGCACCGACTGCAGTTAGCAGGATTCTAATAGATTAATGTCAGCATTTCCCAACACACTTCCTCATGTTATACCGTGCAAACTCCAATGCAGTCTTAAAGCAGACCGAGCATTAGATATATTGTATCGTGATCAATGCAACATGGTGAGTCAATGTAACATTGTAATTAGAGGTGTATTACCTCTCACAGAGATCACATGACTCCCCCTGACAATTACTTCATCTGCTTTTCTCTCCAGAAGGACAGCGCCATCTTTGTTCATCATCCAGGGTCACTTTCCACTTCCTGGACTGAGATGCTGACTCAGAGATGATCCAGTCTTGATGCCTGTTCACAAATGTCTGACAGAGATCAACCCCTGCTGTAGCCTCTCGTCTTGTGACTTGCTACAAAGTCACAGTGTTACAGTGGAGACTGAGGAAATGCTTCCTTTGCTTGCAGCAGACTGATCACTGGGGGGAGGGGTGACTGAGAAAATGCTTCCTCTTTCTTGCAGCAGACTGGTCACTGGGGGAGGGGAGACTGAGGAAATGCTTCCTTTGCATGCAGCAGTCTAATCACTGGAGGAGTGGAGCCTCAGGAAATGCTTCCTCCTGCCGATATACTTACCGATAGGTAAGTATACAATTTTCCATTTTTCTGACACCAATCCATGGCAGCATACAATGGGCTGGGGGCGGAGCCATACCCATTGTATGCTGCCATGTATTGGCATCAGGAAAGAAAAATTACCGATAGGTAAGTATACAATTTTCCGTTGTACTTCCTGTCCTCAGACTCCTACTCACCCAAATGCTCCCGATGCCTAGCCCAATACCAGAACTTCCGTTATCAGGAAGCTGGTCGGCAAGTCATTGCACGCTGCCCGGCTTCCTGATTGGCCTGGAAGCCAGCTCCACGCTCCCTGGTGACAACAAGGAAGCCAGGGGGGGGCAGGTAATGACTCGCCCCACAGGTTCCTGATTGGTCGAGAAGGTGTCCAATCAGGAAGCTAGACAACGAGTCATTACACGCCCCCCGACTTCCTGATTGGCCAGGAAGCCAACTCCATGCTCCCTTGTCACCTGGTAAGGAGGGAGCATGGAGACAGCTTTCTGATTAGTCATTACACGCCACCCGTCTTCCTTAATGGGACTTCTGGTACCTGTATTCGGTATCGGCGAGTACCAAAACAAAATATCGGTACTCGTATTCGATACCGAAAAACCAGTAGTGATGCATCCTTACCCATTACAATATAGTCTCTATATTTCTCTTTCAGTGACAACCATTACATTTTGTATTTGCCTTCACCTTCCCTCCCCCTGATAGTGGCCCCCGGGGGGACTGATATACAATGTCTGATCTCCTCAACGGGAACACGGGTACCTGTAAAAACCTAACAGAGGTACAAATCCTTCTCTTCTCGATCCAAAACTAGAAAAATTCTGCCTGTGATATGCTTCAATGTAGAGAACTTTAGATGGAGCTAGAGGAGCTCCTCGGTGCCATCTAGTGGCTGTGATGTGAATGGCATTTGCCCAGGTATATGCTGGATGAAGACTTCCTACATCGGCCCCATAGTGAAAAAGTTCCATCAAGATCAACCTCTGAGTGTATGAAGTTATCAAAACTGGAGCAAAATTAATCTGAATTAGTTGCCCATGGCAACCAATCAGCATCTCTATACAGTTTGTTCAGGTAAGATTTGAAAATGATAGAGAGATGCCCCCAAATCCCCCCAAAAGTGTTTAAAAAACAGTCCCTACTCGCGTAGACCAATTTGCTGCAAAGGAGGAGGACACATTTTCTCCTTCCCTTTCCCATTCCCCGACCCCATACTGGCAACCAGATAAATCTCCGGACCAACCTCCTTATTCCTTGCATACCATATTTTACTTTTCCCCCCTATTCTTCTCATGGTAGCCATTTTTGCTAAGGGCAGATTGATCCATCTCACTTTACTTCCTGGAAGTCTATGTCTGCCTACCGGAACAGTGCACATCACAGAGGAGGAAAAAATGCCTTTCCCCCGAGATCTTGCGAGGTTTTGCAGTTTACAGATACGATTTCCCAGGAAGGCACTAGTGATGTTGCCTTCCAAGGATGCATCTTTGAGGCCAGGACTATATCACCAGTGCCTCACTCAACCGAACCAGGGCAACATCACCAGTGCCTCACTCAACCAGGCCAAGGCTACATCACAAGTGTCTCACTCAACCAAACCAGGGCTATATCACCAGTGCCTCACTCAACCAGGCCAAGGCTACATCACTAGTGCCTCACTCAACCAAACCAGGGCTATATCACCAGTGCCTCACTCAACCAGGCCAAGGCTATATAACTAGTGCCTCACTCAACCAGGCCAAGGCTATATCACCAGTGCATCTCTCAATCAAACCAGGGCTATTTCACCAGTGCCTCACTCAACCAAACCAGGGCTATTTCACCAGTGCCTCACTCAACCAGGCCAAGGCTACATCCCCAGTGTCTCACTCAACCAAACCAGGGCTATATCACCAGTGCCCTACTCAACCAGGCCAAGGCTTCATCACCAGTGCCTTACTCAACCAAACCAGGGCTATATCACCAGACCCTCACTCAACCAGGCCAATGTTACATCACCAGTGTCTCACTCAACCAAACCAGGGCTATATCACCAGAGCCTCACTCAACCAGGCCAATGTTACATCACCAGTGTCTCACTCAACCAATCCAGGGCGATATCACTAGTGCTTCACTCAACCAGGCCAGGGCTACATCACCAGTGCCTCACTCAACCAGGCCAGGGCTATATCAACAGTGCCTCACTTAACCAGGCCAGGGCTACATCCTCGGAGCCTCGCTCAACAAAACCAAGGCTACATCACTAGGGCCTCACTCAACCAGGCCAGGGCTACATCACCAGTGCCTCTCTCAACCAAACCAGGGCTACATCACCAGTGCCTCACTCAACCAAACCAAGACTATATCACCAGTGCCTCACACAACCAGGAAGTGGAAAAACAGTCATCGTAAGTAAAAGCAATAAAAGTTTGCGTAGCTAATGAATGTAAGATGATTTCCTATCAGAATTCAGAGCTGCACGATAATGTGAATTTCAGTAAAAGGGGATAAGGGTCCACTTTAAGCGCCTCTTCTCTAGATATAGTGTAATAATTTAAATGTAATCGATGTAATCATTGCTCATAGCTGAGGTCCGCCCCTTTTTAATTTTGCTGCCCTTCTCGGAACTCTTTATAGTTCAAGGACATCCTTTTCTGTGGATTGGTGATCAAGTTTGAACTTATTCAGGATGAGCCTGCTGCTGCCGGTGTTTTATAAGAGGCGGAATTATGGATTTATCTCTTGAAAATGTTTCCCTTTTAATATAAAATATATAATAGTATAATATACGCAGCAGGGGTGTAACTAGAAATCACAGGGCCCCATAGCAAAATTTTGTATGGGGCCCCCGTGATTTCTAGTTATACTACTTGCAGAGCCCACTCAAGATCCCACGTGAGGGTGAACCGGCAGAGCCTACCATAGACTCTCTATGGTGGGCTCTGCAGGGTCACCCTCAGGTGGGCTAGTCGCACTCCTTATCTGTCCGCCTCCTCTTCCTCCATGGTCGCTGATGGGCTGCGCCTCCTCCTCCGTCGCCGGGCCTGCCTCCTTCTTCGTCACCGGGCCCCGCCTCCTCCCCTGCTGCGGACCACGGGCCCCGCCTCCTCCTCCACTGCCGCTGCAGATAAGGTAGGCCGCCGGGTCCCCTCCTCTCTCCTGATACTGTCGGGCGTTCGGTCCATGGTCCCTTGTGACGCCACTGCATAGCGACCCAGGCGGCCCGCACGGCATCTGGCCCCACTGTGCCCTGGGCCCCATAGCTGCCACCTGGGTTGCTATGGTGATTGTTACGCCACTGATACGCAGCTATGTAGGAAAAGCAATTTTTTATAACGGAAGCAAAGACAAAAAAATCTCACATGTGACAGTATCCCATCGCATGAACAATTGATCACAGTCCAAAAACGATGACCGTATTAAAAAAATTATCGCCAATGTGCATGGCCAGCTGAAACATGAAACTAATAGCACGAGGCGCTAGAACAGCGTAGTTGTACAACTTCCCCGCCGCGTCTTCTCATTCCGGACATCCGCCTCTCTCCTGTTCTCTAAAAAATCTGTACGCTTAATATTGATTTACGCGCTCGCCAGGCCCGAAACCTCCGGCCACCTCCCAAGACCGGGCTTTAAATAATGCGCGGTCGCCGCAGGCGCCTTTAATCACTTCGTTATCGGGCTATGCTAAACGCTCTTACGTGCTACACGCAATGTTCAGAGGAAGTGTTATTCTTGGCGAGGTGACTTTGCCGCCTCTCGCCTGTATGTTTGTGTCAAAACAAATTATAAGGAAACAAAATACCGAGGGCGCCGAGGCCGCTGCTATCGGGAGACGCAAAGAAATCAAGAAGAAGCAACGGAGTCTGAAGTCGCCGGAGAAAATTGCCTCTTCATTTATGCTAATTGACTGCAGTGGTTATTTTACCAGGAATGTATCATTTATTTTTAATATAATGGTATTATCTTATATTTTTTAATGATCTGAAAGGGCGCAGGATCACGAGTATTTAGTATTACACATAGAGCCATCTAACCAACTCCGCGTTCGCGCTTAATGCTCTCTCTGATCGCTGTGAAGAGGACCAGTCACGTCTGTGTTTAAAAACAATGGATTCCAGGTTAAAGAGTTTTAAAGGGCTGTGTATGTATTTAAAGGTGAATTTAAATGATTACAGGTATGTTTTGGTTCTTAAAGGGCTGCTAAAATGATCTATACTAGAAACCCAGAATAATGCTTTGTCTGTGTATCCAGATCATTGGGACCCCCTCCAGGGAGGGGTGCTGTGTTTGTGCCACTGCCCACCCTGATTTAAGATCATTGGGAGCTAGAGGAAGGTATGCTATGTCTGTTCCTGCCCTCCTTTAAGATCATTGAGAATTGTCCCCTTTGTAAAAAAGCTATCGTATTTAAAACTCTGTTACATTCCCGTCTAGATGTGGCAGCAAGGGTCACATCCATTTCTTAAAAGGTCAGAATTTCTACAGCCTATGCCATGAACGGTGCTGGTGACTGCCGTAGACGTGTGTAAGGGTTAACTGCAGAGTTAATCTGCCCCAGTGACATCTGCCGGTGCTTTGATTGTTGTCCCGTGAGCTGGAAAAGTTTTGCACAGGGTGAGGCTGAGAGCAAGTCTGAAGCTGATTGGGCTTCGGCAGATTGGAGCCCCGCACAGCTGCTCCGGATTCTGTCTGCTCCAGTTTGGCAAAATTCCGCCCTGTGTGTTTAGTTAATTGAACTCCTGAATAAGATTACTGACACTCAGCGGATCATTTTCTTCTCTACGTCTGAAATCTGCGCACAGGCGAGAGTTCAGCAGAGAAAATAGGAGGCCAGC
>NW_017306456.1:54034-60073 GCF_000935625.1 Nanorana parkeri
TGCCTCGCCTGCGTACAGCCGCTGCCTCCCATAGGGAAGAACAGGCCGATGCTGTGTACAATCACACGCAGCACCTGTCCTTCCCGGGAACGGCCCGACGCCGCGCGGATCTGTACGGGCCGACACTTAGCTGTGTGAATGAGGCTTAAAGGTCCACTTTTGGGAAAGGGATAGAACTTATGGAAATTCAATATAATGAGATGCCATAGCGAGCCAGGCAGCCCGCACGGCATCAGGGGGATGTCTTGGCCGGGCCCCCCTGTGCCTGACATCCTTTCCTCCCCGCCATACGTCCGCCATCATGTATCATCGAAGAATCCTCGCCAAGGATGGAACACAATAAATCTGCGCACTTCAGACAAGAACTGCAATCCCTTCGGAAGGATTCCCAGCAGCCCCTCCGCTCATCCAGGACATCTCCGGGTTTGCTTTATTAAGATTGTCTCCCGGTTCTGTCGCCGCCGTGCCGCGTGATGACAATGGCGTTCCGGCACACACGGGGATCCATCACTGTCCCTGGCCGGCTTCCGCTCCGAGCCAAAGAATCCATCAAACGTTTCCAATTCCATAGAAATCTCTGTGATTTAGGGGGTTAGCGGGTGTTTTTTTTCCCGGAGAAAGCGCGATCTTCCGGCGTAATACAACCATTCCAGGAACTCGATCCGTATGGGACGCAGAGAACGCTCGATGATATTTCACAAAACAGCGGCAAAGCCGTCTATAAAGCGCGAGATGGAAACATTTTAAAGGGAATCAATGGATTGATGAAAGATTTTCTAGACTTACTTTTGAATGCGATCGGCTTAAAGCAGGGGTGGGCAACCGCGGCACGCCGGCTGTTGTGGAACTACAAGTCCCATGGGGCGTTGCAAGACTATGACAGCATCAGGCATGACTCCCAGGGGTAGCGGCATGATGGGATTTGTAGTTTCAGAACAGCTGGAGTGCCCAGGTTGGCTACTCCTGGCTTAAAGTACATGAAAGCTCTGACAATGGACCTCTGGGTCTGGTAACACTTTTCTTCCAGCAGCAGAGGCGTGGGTCTTGCACCGTGAGGCCATATATCTGCATCTCTGTTGTGCACTCAGTGCTGCAACTGTCCTTATCCCACAGTAGGGAGCCGGAAGGACGGGCTCCCAATCACATGATCACTGTAACAACCAATTGCAGTGATCACATGACTGGGAAGCCCATAAAACGCCTCCCCTGGGTCCGGGCAATAACAGGAAGGGGTTATGTGTGCCATAGAAATCGTCTCATTGTATCCATTTCATAAGTACAAAGTATAATACCTGTTGATCCTTCCAGAAATCCAGTGAACTCCTAACTTCATGTCCCTGTGCCGACTTTTATCAGATAGCAGACTGATCAGTTCTCTCGGTGGACTACTGAATCCCAAATATTTTTCTTGTGAATGTTTTAGCGTTGTGCATAAAAGTTTACATATCATTGAAGAGTGATTACGCTGGGAGTGTAGCAGCCTTATATTTCCACTTAGTTATAGGAACCCCGAGCGCGGAATATGGTTTTAATAATAACATGTAGAATGTAATTGTCTACATGAGATTTTAACACTGTGCTAACATCTCTGGCGGTCTAAAGGCAGTGACACACGACACGCGAAGCAGAGTGGAGCGGTGGCGTGCTGCCCTCACGCGCAGTGTGCCATGTCATTTTCACTCCGGCACGTCAGCGTGTGAGAGCTTCAGACGAAAAAGATCAGCTTCTTTGAAGTGCATAGGTGACATTAGGGGGGAATATGTCAAAACTGGAACAGACAAACTCTGGAGCAGTTCCCCAGGGCTTCTCTCTTCAGTCTGAAGCTGATTGGTCTCCATGCACAGCTGCTCCAGTTTTTGTCTGCTCCAGTTTTGATAAATTTCCCCCTAGGGGACCCCTAATGACACCTTCAAGAGAACCTGTCGCCTCCAATGTGCTAACACATAGGGGGCTTAGCTCTCTGAGGCACCGGCAGCACAGTAAAATGGCGACTGTTTCCAGAAGCAGCTTGTTACGCTTGTCCAATCATGTGAAGAATGGCTAAAAAGCTCGATATGGAGTTTTCCGAAAATGATTTGAAGACGTTGGCGGCGATGCTGATTGGGTTCGGGCAAAATCTGCACCTGTTTCCACAGATAACAGCGTAAAATGGGAAAAGTTGGGTTTATTTGTTTCCAGTTAAGAAAAAAAAAAAAAAGAGAGAGAAACAAACCACGGAAGATTTAGGATCCCTGTTAGGAAACGGCCTCACAGCCTGCAAGGGAACAGCGGCAGATAAACTGTTTAATAAAGTTATTACGTGCCGGTACTTGGGGCAGACGTTGTCACAGCTGCCGGATGGAATTGATGGCGGTTTCCTTATGTAGTTACAATTTACAGCTTTATTATAGCATAGGTGACCCGAGCGCGTCAGCGGGTCCTCATCGCTTGGGGGGCACTTGAGAGCCCACGGTTCCTTCTGACAGGCGGGTCATAACCTCGGGGGACCTGTTCATCTGCCATTTTGCACCCAGTTTGCCGCAGCGCTTGGAGCGGCATGGGTTAATGGCGATGCTTTATGACAAAGGCCCGAAAGCGGAACAAGAGAAATTCAAGGTGGTAAAGCTTTCAATCAGCGAGGGGGGTCACAGGATTGAATACCCTGTGAAAACACCCCCCTCCCCTTCCTTTCTGGAAACATCCCATAATCTGCTGCGGGACTGTACACCCCAAAAATAACCCAAAGAACATGGGCCTAGCCTGTCTATCTGGCTCTGTTTGACTTTGTTATGCCTGTGCAGGCTCTTTAGGTAACCAGTGTACCCAATGAAAATGTTCAGGTTTGTCATGTGACTTGAGCTACAGCTGTCTGCAAAACGGCACAGAGGCCATTGCCCAATGGCCTCAATAGTCAGTAAGGACCGGTGTTCAATCAGAGCAGCAGAACCGAGATGGAACAGAGATTCAGACAAAGTAAGAAAAAAATCATTTTCTTTTCTCTACCTTCCTTTTTTTTCCTTTCCTTTCCTTTTCACTTTCCTTTCCTTTTCCCTTCCCTTATCCTTTCCTTTTGTATCATTCCCCTTCTCTTTCTTCACTTCCCTTCCTTTCTTTTCTTTTATCTCCTTTCATTTCCCTTCACTTTCTTTCCCTTGTTTTCGCTCCCTTTCCTTTCCTATGCATTCCCTTGATTTATTTCCCTTTTCTTTACTCTCCTATTCTTCCCTCTCTTTTACTTTTTTCTTTTCTTTTCATTTCCCTCCCTACCTTCCTCTTCTTTTAATTTCCCTTTGTAACCTTTCCCTTCTCTTTCTTCATTTCCCTTCCTTTGCTTTTTTTCATCTCCTTTCATTTCTACTCACTTCCTTTCCCTTCACTTCCTTTCCCTTCCTTTCCTTTGATTTATTTTGCTTTCCTTTACTCTCCTTTTCTTCCCTCTCTTTTACATTTTTCCTTTGCTTCCCTTTTCTTTTTTCGCTTACTCACCTTTTCATTTCCCTATCTACCTTCCTCTTCCTTTCCTTTCCCTTTGCTTTCTTTGACTTCCCTTCTCTTCCCTTCTTTCCCTTTTCATTTCTCTTCACTCCCCTTCCTCTCCTTTCCATTCATCTCTTTTCCTTTCCTTTCCTTTCCTTACCCTCCCCTTCCTCTCCTTTCCCTTCCTTTTCTCTTCACGCCCCTTCCTCTCCTTTCCTTTCCATTCATCTCTTTTCCATTCCCTTCCTTTCCTTACCCTCCCCTTCCTCTCCTTTCCTTTCCATTCATCTCTTTTCCTTTCCCTTCCTTTCCTTACCCTCCCCTTCCTCTCCTTTCCCTTCCTTTTCTCTTCACACCCCTTCCTCTTCTTTCCTCTCCAATCTTCTCCTTTCCCTTTCTGTTTCCTTTCTCTCCTTTGCCCTCATGTCCTCGTTTCTTCGTTTTCATAATGAATTGTTTCTGATTGCAGCATCATGTTGGCAGACCGCTGCAGACAAATGTCACATGACATCATTCACCGCCAGCGCCACCTAAGTAAGGCAAGGGCAGCCCTGACCGGGGTCACAGATAACATGTGCTGCTGTCAGGAGACATATGTACACGGCGGTATCACCATATAGCAGAGTGTGAGAGGACGGGGCCCACGGGCATCACACATCCCTGTATCCGCCATGTCCCTTGCCGCTGCCGCCGCTATGTCCCCGTCACACTCAGTAAGCCCAGACAGGGAAGAGCTGCGAGCGATGGCCTAGATTTTGTCATGAGAAAATGCAAAACTCTGAGCCAGTAGATTTCACCTTCTATCGCTTTATAGTATTAGATCTGAGCGCGGATCTCCGAATGGTCGCTCAGGGTTACAGCGCAGCAAAGTATATATTCCAAATCCATCAGTCCTGAATGCTGCAACCCTCAATTCCCTGCGGATGCTGAATGGTTGGTGATGGCGTTACTGTGACCGGCTGATCCTTTCCCAACCATAGAGCTGCCTTTCTAATTCTGTTTGGCCAGGGTTGTAGTCCAGGCACCCCTACCAGGCAGCATAGCTTGGACCTGGACTACTCTGCAGTGAATGTGGGTCAACCAATTATGTGGTCTCAGTGGCGTCACCAGAGGGGTGCGGCCCACACCCGGGTGCCACCATTGGAGGGGTGACACCAAAATGACTGACAGATTATTAAGGGGGGGGAGGTGACACCAAAATGACTGACAGTCCTTTTGGTGTCACCCCCTATGAAAAGTCCGTCACTCGGTCACAGACCGAGAGCCTGACAGTTTCAGGAGAGAGGATGGGACCCGGCGACATACCTCATCCCGCCAGGTGAACGTCCCCTCCTCTCTCAATAAGACGGCCGCGCATGCGTAATGACGTCATCGGGCACGCGAGCGACAAAGTCACGCGCATGCGCGATGGCGTCATGGTGGGGTGTCGCCCGTTCTACGCTCCAGGTGACACCCAGCCTCGGGACGCCCCTGTGTGGTCTCATTATCTGCTCTCACCGTAAGTTAACTGTGTTAGACTGACTGCACTGTGCAATGCATTTTAGCCCTGACTGCTGACTATATCAGAGCGCTTCTGTACAGGAAATCATACTTAGTGAAAGATAGATTTAATATATTTTTTATGAATATATGTCTTGATTTTAGAGTGGACAGTGAAAGAAGAAGCAGTAGCCTGAGGAGCTCACTCTGCTTTCTCCTCCTATCGGCATGCTTCTTGCCCAATTGATACCATGCATGTTATCATTTATCTGTACAATTTTTGTTCAATCAACTTTAGATTTACCAAAATTGCGCAATAAGAGGACAAACCTAAACTTCCCAATTCATTTGTATCCAATCATCCAGACCAGTGGTGCAACAAGCGGCATAGCGACCCACAGGGGCGCCCGGCCAGGACATCCCCCTGATGCCGTGCGCGCCGCTTGGGTCGCTATGGCATCTCATGCTGCTGGCTGTCAATGGCGGCTGTGAACAGAAACTCGCTGCTGTTCAGATCACTGTCAGTGACAGCCAGCAGCGGCGGAGGAGGAGGATGGACCCGGCAGCAGAGGAGGAGGCGGGGCCCTGGGTTGGCAGCAGAGGAGGCGGGGCCTGGTGATGGAGGAGGGGGCGGTGCCTGGTGACAGAGGAGGCGGGGCCCACCAGCGACCATAGAGGAGGAGGAGGCGTACAGCGGATCGGGGCTGACAGGTAAGGGGTGTGACCAGCCCACCTGAGACTCTGCAGAGACCACCATAGAGAGTCTATGGCGGGCTCTGCAGGGTCACTCTCGGGTGGGCAGTGTGGGATCTCAGGTGGGCTCTGCAAGGGGTGTAAATAGAAATTTTGCTATGGGGCCCTGTGATTTCTAGTTACGCCCCTGATCCAGACCCTCGTACTACATGCTTGTTGGTAGTTCTAAAGGAGATCGGATTGCACAGTGTATGGGCAGCCTCAGAGGCTGATGCCAAGTCAAGATTTAGGTTGCAGTGAAAAATAATAATAATGTTGTAACAATGTATCTGGAGCCGCCGCGTTACTATGTTTCCTTTTATATCCGCCCGGAGTTCAGCTTTAATCTGATGGTTTACCCATTTGGCTTTA
>NW_017306456.1:60146-66990 GCF_000935625.1 Nanorana parkeri
ATTGACATTCGCCCCGGGAAAGAACGCTGGGAACCGCCGGCAGCAGCACGCGAGCTAATGCATATAGATTATACTACACAAGCGAGCAGACAGACAGATAAATGGCGGTAATAATGCATACGGGGGAAACAAACACACCGCCATCACGTCTCATATTTAACATTTTTACGGCAGGAGGCGAGCGAGTCACAGCGCCACAGATCATCTATATACAACGCGGATTTATGGTCCATATAACCCCCGTGGCTGATGGTAGACGTACCGCTCGCTTGTTGTCACCGTGCCAGAGGTGATATATTGGGAGGAGAATTTATCAAAACTGGAGCAGCTGTGCACAGCAACCAATCAGCTTCTCTCTTCAGTTTGTTCAATTAGGATTTGAAAATGTAAGAGAGAAGCTGATTGGTTGCTGTGCACAGCTGCCCCAGATTTGATAAATTCCCCTCATTGTATCTTTCTCACCTTCATAAATGTGCAACAAGAAATCTCTGCAAAAATAATTACAGGACAGGTAACCGACCGCTGCCCAGAATCTGCGGAATCATTATGTCTCATCGTGGCCTCATGATTTCCCTTTACTTGCTTTCCCTTCCTATCCTTTCCCTTGCTTTTCTTTCTTTTCTTCCCTGTCTTCCTTTCCTCTTTCCTCCTTTCTTTCCTTTCCTCTTTCCTTTCTTTTCCTTTTCTTTCCTACTTTCTTTCCTTTCTTCTGTCCTTTTCTTTACTCTTTCCTTTCCTCTTTCTTCCTTTCTTTCCTTTCCTCTTTCCTTTCCTCCTTTCTTTCCTTTTTCCTTTCCTTTCCTCTTTCCTTCCCTCTTTCCATTCCTTTTTCCTTTCCTCTTTCCTGTCCTCTTTCCTTTCCTTTTTCCTTTCCTTTCCTCTTTCCTTCCCTATCCTCCTTTCTTTCCTTTTTCCTTTCCTTTCCTTTCCCCATTCATTTCCTTTCCTCTTTCCTTTCCTCTTCTCTTTCATTTCCTCTTTCCTTTCCTTTCCGCTTTCCTTTCCTCTTTCATTTCCTCTCCTCTTTCCTTTCCTTTCCTCTTTCATTTCCTCTCCTCTTTACTTTCCTTTCCTCTTTCATTTCATTTCCTCTCCTCTTTCCTTTCCTTTCCTTTCCTCTTTCATTTCCTCTTCTCTTTCCTTTCCTCTTTCCTCTCCTCTCCTCTTTCCTCTCCTCTTTCCTTTCCGCTTTCCTTTCCTCTTTCATTTCCTCTCCTCTTTCCTTTCCTTTCCGCTTTCCTTTCCTCTTTCATTTCCTCTCCTCTTTCCTTTCCTTTCCTCTTTCATTTCCTCTCCTCTTTCCTTTCCTTTCCTCTTTCCTTTCCTCTTTCATCTCCTCTCCTCTTTCCTTTCCTCTCCTCTCCTCTTTCCTCTCCTCTCCTCTTTCCTCTCCTCTTTCCTTTCCTTTCCTCTTTCCTCTCCTCTTTCATCTCCTCTTTCCTTTCCCTTTCCTTTCCTCTTTCAATTCCTTTCTTCTTCCCCTTCCTCCCTCTTTTATTTCTCTTCCCTATCTTCCTCTTCCTTTCCTTTGCCTTCCCTTTAACCCATCAGCCTGTTTTTTTACAGTGTTAGTGATATTGGCCCCGTATTTAATAATATTTGTATCGTTGCCTATGTTGTTGCACTACAAGATATTTTTGTTCAAGAGTGACACTTCATGGGAAATCCCCACTTGGTCTGTGAAGGACTCGGAGATATATTGGAGCCATTGTATCATGATGGCCCGGAGATTAGCCATTTCACAAGATCAGCAATGGCGGCCCTCATACCTCACCTGGGAGTGACGTTGGTGACGTTGATACAGTTACAGAATTACTGATTTTAAATTGGGAACATTTTGCAAAAGTGGAAAATTCAGAATTTTGCACATTGAGCTGCTTAGGAATAAGTTGCTTGAAAAAAATATCTATAATTATCTATATTATTAATATTTTTATTATTCAGGATTTGTACAACACCAACAGTTTGCTCAGCGCTTTACAATATGAGGAAGATTTTACAGTTACAAATCAAGATAAGATGGTAAGGAGGGCCCTGCCCATGAGAGCTTACAATCTAAAAGGGAGGGGCCAGTGATACATGAGGAAGGAGCTGTGTGGGGATGAATTGTTTGAGAAAGTGATAGTTCAGTGGTTAGGTTGAGGTGGGATAGGCTTCCGTGCAAAGGAGTCGTCAGGGATCACCTAAAGGCAGACAGAGTAGGAGAGAGCCAAACAGGTTGGGAGTAGGGAGTTCCAAAGGATGGGAGCGACTCTAGAGAAGTCCCGGAGGCGAGCAATATATATTGACAACTGATATAAAGAAATCATTGGGCTCCTTTGCTGAATTTTATACATGTTTTTTTAAATGGTGCCTCAAGCTGAAGCAATCTCCCGATCAATATGCAGGAAATTGGCAGGGCACACTGGACCTTTGTAGTTCCACCTTCACCACAAAGACACCTGGCACCTTTTCTTCTAGGCACCTCATTCTGTCATCTTCTGCAGCCTGAACCTGTTACAGCAGAATTAGCCTGGGCAAATTAGGAAAGTCTCCTGTAACTGGTATTGATGCTCCCTTCATAAGCCTGGATGCGCGAGTATGCCTTGCTGTTCCCATGGAAACTGACTCCGTACCGCTCCCTGAACCATCAGCATCTGCAAGGCAACTACACTCACCCATCCCTGCCCAATACCCACACAGGGACGCGATGCTCTGCTGGCTTAAATGATGATTTTTTTAACAATTTTCTAACCAGCAATGTGCAAAATAAATGGCAAAAATACGTTGAAATGCTCTGCACTGCTGGAGGACTCTGCTCCTTCCTCTATAACTCTTCTCTCCTGAAATGCTCTGCTCTGCTGGAGGACTCTGCTCCTTCCTCTATAACTCTCCTCTCCTGAAATACTCTGCTCTGCTGGAGGACTCTGCTCCTTCCTCTATAACTCTGCTCTGCTGGAGGACTCTGCTCCTTCCTCTATAACTCTCCTCTCCTGAAGTACTCTGCACTGCTGGAGGACTCTATAACTCTTCTCTCCTGAAATACTCTGCACTGCTGGAGGACTCTGCTCCTTCCTCTATAACTCTTCTCTCCTGAAATACTCTGCTGGAGGACTCTGCTCCTTCCTCTATAACTCTCCTCTCCTGAAGTACTCTGCACTGCTGGAGGACTCTGCTCCTTCCTCTATAACTCTTCTCTCCTGAAATACTCTGCTGGAGGACTCTGCTCCTTCCTCTATAACTCTGCTCTCCTGAAATACTCTGCTGGAGGACTCTGCTCCTTCCTCTACAACTCTCCTCTGCTGAAATATTCTGCTCTGCTGGAGGTCACAGTTTTATGGTCTCTTTTACTTGTCTTTTTGAACCAACCATTATACAGTGATGAAAACACTGCTCACTGAAATAAGACAAGTAAGAGCATGGGGCAGTCAGATGCCAGGTTTTTGGATACAAAGTAGTTGGATACAGAGTGGTTGGATGCAGGATGGTCATATGCAGGACACTCAGATGTAGGACTGTTGGATGCAGAGCAGATAAATGAAGGGTAGTGCAATGAAGAACAGTTGGACACAGGGTGCTCAGATGCAGGGTTGCTGAATGGATAGGGATCAGATGCCGGATGGTTAGGTGCAGGATACAGATGTAGGGCTGTTGGATGCAGTACAATAGGATGCAGAGTGGTTGGATGCAAAGCGGATAAGTGAAGGGTAGTCCAATGAAGGACAGTTGAATGCAGATGTAGAATGGGTTGGACACAGGGTGCGCAGATGCAGAGTGGTTGGATGGATAGGGGTCAGATGCAGGATAGTCATGCAGGGTGGCTGGATGGATAGGGATCAGATGCCGGATGGTTAGGTGCAGGATACAGATGTAGGGCTGTTGGATGCAGTACAATAGGATGCAGAGTGGTTGGGTGCAGAGCGGATAAATGAAGAGTAGTCAAATGAAAGACAGCTGGTTGCAGGGTGTTCAGATGCAGAATGGGTTGGATACAGGGTGCTCAGATGCAGGGTGGCTGGATGGATAGGGATCAGATGCCGGATGGTTAGGTGCAGGATACAGATGTAGGGCTGTTGGATGCAGTACAATAGGATGCAGAGTGGTTGGTTGCAGAGCGAATAAATGAAGAGTAGTCCAATGAAGGACAGTTGGATGCAGAGTGCTCAGATGCAGAATGAGTTGGACACAGGGTGCTCAGATGCAGGGTGGCTGGATGGATAGGGATCAGATGCCGGATGGTTAGGTGCAGGATACAGATGTAGGGCTGTTGGATGCAGTACAATAGGATACAGAGTGGTTGGGTGCAGAGCGGATAAATGAAGGGTAGACCAATGAAGGACAGTTGGATGCAGAGTGCTCAGATGCTGGATGTTCAGATTCTGGATGTTCAGATGTAGAATGGGTTGGATACAGGGTGCTCAGACGCAGGGTGGCTGGATGGATAGGGGTCAGATGCAGGATACTCAAATACAGTGTAGTTGAATGCAGAATGGGTTGGATCAGGATGGATGGATGGATGGTGGGCTGATGCAGGATACTCAAAAGCAGAGTGGCCAGATGGAGGGTGGTCAGATGTAGAACATGAAGAAGCAAAGCTTCCTCCAGTCCTCTGATTGCACAGAGATCTCGGAGTTCTAACACGCTTCAGACTGCAGCATGAAGGTGCACAGATGGGCATATCGATAAAGCACAGAGCTGCTCTATGATGGACTGCTGAGCAGGTCAATGAGAACGTATTGTTGTGAAACTGCATGGGCCTGAGACACATTGTCACGGTGTCCAAACAAAGACGGATGATGGGATATTGATCTCGCTCAGTGTCACCCCGATCTCTCATCTTGCAGGAATCTGCAGGAAGAGCTTCTCAGTCATTCTTTTTTTTAAAAGCACTCCTTGTGTCTTCACACTCCAGGTCCTGCTGCCCTCAGCAAGCTCACAAATTGCCTTTATTAACCCCTTGTTCAGAAAATACATCGGGACTTTCACCGTCCATTGTTCACCTAACACAATAAAGACGTGGAATCAAAAGCCGGCAGCAAAAGCTTCAGAGAAAAACACCGCTCTGGACGAAAGCTGTTATATGATGAAGTGCCGCAGCCAGGACGGAACGACCTTTCCCTGTTATAATAAGCGCTGTCTACCTGTAAAAGCAGTTTTTGTTTTTTTTTGCCGCCAGTCCCCGATGCAGCCACAATCCTCTATGCTATGGACAAACCATATAATACTGCCGGGAATACCGGGGGAACACTGAGCCAGTCACATCAGTTTCTGCACCAGAGGAGCTTACACTCTAATGTCCCCCCACATTCACACACGATTATTATACATTTATATAGCTCTGACATATACAGCAGTGCTGTACAGAGAACACTGGGCCAGTCACACCAGTCTCTGTGCCAGAGGAGCTTACACTCTAATGTCCCCCCACATATATCTGACATATACCACAGTGCTGGGTGTCACCAGGAGCAAGTACCGGGTGACACCGCGTCCTGACGTCATCACGCATGCGATGAATTCACGCGCATGCGTGGCCATGTTGGTGATGACCACTGGCAGATAGAGAGAAAAGGGACGTTCACCTGGCGGGATAAAGTATGCCGCCGGAGTCCCCTCCTCTCTCGTGCAACTGTCAGGCTCTCGGTCTATGGCCAAGTGCCCGACTTTTCAGAGGGGATGACACCAAAATGACAGTCAGTCATTTTGGTGTCACCCCTCCGATGGTGTTGCCCGAGTATGGGCCACACCCCCTGCACCTCCTTAGTGACGTCACTGCAGAGTACACTGAGACAGTAACATTAGTCTCTGTACAGAGGAGCTTACACTCTAATGTCCCCCCACAGTCACACACTATTATTATACATTTATATAGCTTTGACATATACCATAGTGCTGTACAGAGAACACTGAGCCAGTCACATCCATCTCTGCACCAGAGGAGCTTACACTCTAATGTCCCACCCCAGGCAGTCATGCACACACCCTGTCTAGGACCAGTTTGGCTGACAACCATTGCACAAGTACACTTTGGGATTTTTGGACGTATGGAGCAGCTAGAGGAAACCCATACAAAGGGGAAAACATTTTAGATAGAGCCTTGGTGTCAACTGAAGCCGGGACCCCAGCCACGGAAAGCTAATTAATAAGCCATTAAGATGCCTTATTGATCATTCAAAGAAACTCATCCGACTTCACAAAGTGTCGCTGAGAAAACTCTCGTGATATTCCGCAGACAAACATCATTTTGGGGGGAAATGCAAAATTCAGCGGACAGAAGACCACTTGTTAAAAGTGACATGTTACACTCCTTAAGCTTCTATACTAGAACTGAGGCTCCCCCTACAGGCCAGCACAGGGAATAACATGGAAGAGTCTAAAACAGAGCAAAGAAGAGTCTCCTATAACAAGGCCAACCTTCATCAGGAGCACAAAAGACAAGGTTTAAAGTAAACAATGTTTACTTTGAGTCTGATGAAGGGGACCCTGCGTGGCCCCGAAAGCGCTTGTGATGATTTACATCAATAAATGGATTTTCACTGACGTTTAAGTCTTTGTCGTGCTGGTGACGTTCCTATCCTTGATCATACTGTATGCTGCGCCATCCTCAGTCACTGCGAGCACCCTCAACATACACTTGGGAGTTCCGGTAAGGAGTGCTACAGGTCTTTGGACTTTTGTACTCAAAATAAAAAGACCTATGTGATGCAATATGTTTCTAGAATAACTTTTATTTTTTATTTTTTTTATCACCTTGCGGCCAAGATAGTATCGGACATGAGTTGACATGTACTTTTAGACATTTTATGGAAGTCTGGAAGTAAAAAGTGAACTACATACAAGGCTTGGTGTCCTCCCCCCCCCCCCC
>NW_017306456.1:67028-68894 GCF_000935625.1 Nanorana parkeri
TAGGGGAAAAAAAATCATTATACTCCCTGCACCAGAAGGAGGAAGGCGCCACCCTTATCTAGGTGCTGCAGGTGGAAGCCGGGTAAAGTTGAGTGTAGGATCTTTTTTTTCCTACAGTTTTTTTATTATTTTTTTGTTTTATAGCCATTATGCAAGGAGGGGGGAGGAGGGGAATGGGCAGGCAAATGCGAAAGACGGACCGTACTTTTTTTTGGGTGGAGGATCTGCTTTAATACTATTCACACTCTTCATCATGTATTCATGTTTTGTGAATATATTTATTTTATAATCATTCTTCTTATATATTCATTTGGTACCCATAGCTTAACTTTAATATTACCAAAATGTACATTCTTTTCAATCTTTAATCTCTATGATTTCTTTTCAAAGAAAGAAACAAAATTCTCCTCCTGGCAACTAAGGATTTAAAAATTTACAGACTTTTCCCTAACTTTAAAGTCTGTATATATATACAAATTCCTGAGATGTTAAAATATACAGCAACAGTATTATTTTTCATAAAATCTCCCCCTTTTATCATTATGAAGCTGTCCTTGAGCTCCAGTCAGTGACTCTGCCTAGGTTGAGATGATGTCATCAGTCTGCTGCAGACAGGAGGAAGCATTTCCTCAGCCTCCCCTCCTTCTATGGATGCAAATCTCAACCTTTAAAGGAGAACTATGAGGCGAGTGCTTTTTGCCTGTGACAGGGGAGGGGATGGATTCCCCCCTCCCCGCTCCGATCCGCCAGTGCTGACTGGCGGATCGGACGGGGGAGGGGACGGGTACAGCTGGCTCTGCCTCTAGATAGGCAGAGCCAGCTGTCAGTCACGCAGCTGGGCAGATCTCGACATCGATGTCGGGATCCGCTCCGGCTGCGGCGTCTCAGTATATCGCGAACTGTAGCTTGCGGTATACTGAGCTTAGGGTAATGGGAGGACGCTAATTTGTGTCCTCCCGTTACCCTGAGGAGAACTATGGGGAAAAGCCCTGACCTCATAGTTCTCCTTTAAAGAAGCACAGTGGCCCAGTGGTTTTGCAGTTTTGCATTGCAGCACTGGGGTCCGCGGGCAGGATGCTCTCTGCGTGAAGTTTGCATGTTCTTCCTGTGTCTTTTTGGGTTTCCTCCCATGTTGCAAAGACATGCTGGCAGGGTAATTGGTTTATAAATGATATTATAAATTGGCTGCAGAATGTGAGCTTGGGACATTAGATTGTAATCTCCTTGAGTACAGAGACTGATGTGAGTGTACAGTGCTGAGTTAAACAATAAGAATTGTTGAAGCGCAAAGAACAATGCAAAGGTCTGAATCCAAAAAGAGGGACATTTGGGAGCCGCGTCCCTGTCTCCTCCGCTCTCTATCCATTCTGCATCTTTGGCGACACAAAATGCGCTCTGTCACTCCGTGTCACCATTAGAGCAGCAGCTGCGCCCTCACCCTGCGGTAGGACCCGACGATCAGCCTGTACGTACTCCAACCTGACAAGAGGACGATGGCGTCAGTTTATTCCGAGACGCCTGTCACAAGCTGAAGAGACTGAGGCACCCACCGGCCTGGTCACTGCAGCTGTATCGTCGCACAGTCACCAATCTGTCACATGTACGGCGAGGTCAGAGCGCCCGGGGGCAGAAGGATCTCTTTAATCTTTAAATTTGTGCTGTCGTCGCTGAGTGATACGCTGCGGAGAATCAGCGGTATTGACGTCCGCTACTTAGAGGGAAACTGTTATGGATTTGGAAACAAAATTTGTATTTATTTATTTTATAAACAGATGATTTTATGTAATCTATAAAATAGGGCGGCAGCTAAAGATTATTAATAATCGATTAGTTGCCCGATTATAATTTTTTTCAAATAAATGATTA
>NW_017306456.1:68904-75396 GCF_000935625.1 Nanorana parkeri
AACAAAATAATCAATAATGAAAAAGAATAGTTGACAACGATTCTCATTATCGATTATAATCATTATCGATTATAATGGAATACTTATCCCGGGATCATTGACACAAAGTATCAGGCCCAGAGGATCAGCATAACGGCCAGCCATCTAGCATTTTTCAGCTATGGCAGACGTCTTATTTTTCTTATTTCTAGTCTGTCAGGTTTACTTTAAAATAGACTATCTAAACTGTTACTTCAAATGAGGAACCCTTGAAGTAACTTTCTGAATCACTGCTAATAAAAACGATCTACTGCTTATGGTGATGCTCATTGGAAAGAATGTTTCTTAGATTTGTGGCCAATGGGAAGAATACACCCCCTACAGATAGGACAAGATCACTGTTGTCAGTGGCTACATATCTGAAAGGCAGAAATCTTTGGAGGAACCCTTGGTTTGAATGGAACCCTGGTGGAGTGAGGCTACATTAAAGTTTCCATGTGAACAGGCGCACGTTCCGGGTCTACCATAGACTCTCCGTGAAACTGATCTTGTTATCAAGACTCATCAGCAGAAATGTATCTACCTCACCAGGCTGCCTCACATCCAGCTCTATCACTGGTGAAATGTATGAGCCTCACAGATATCATAAAGTGGAACAAGGAGGACCTTGATGCTGCAGATTGAGAGGCTCAAGATGGTGGGGGGTTGCTATCTCAGTGCCCTCTTATAGACAAACGCAAGGAAAGGGCAGAAAAAAGACACCGGGACACTCCAACAAAGGAGCACACCAAAATGCCAGAACTCAGATGACCCACTTACAGGGGACACACAGCAACTAGGTGGATGCCTGCTTGATACCAAAGGGGTACCCTTCCCTTAATGACTACTCAAGGAACCATGAGTACTTTATTAATGCCTAGACCTGATGCATAGCCAGCAGATAATGAGGAGGAACCAAAACCTACTCTATGGGATGTCCTAATGGTAGCTCATACATGCAATACTTCATTAGCAGGCCTCATAGACCACCTTAAAAGTAATAAAAGGCAGGCAGCAATAAAAACCTAATTGAGGTCCTACTCCCTCACTGCTCCCTCCATTCAAAACAAAAATAAATTAAGACACAGACAAATTAAGATTACAGATGTTACTTGAACAAGTTCTCTCCTTGGTATGCCCAGTGCTGGCATTTGAGTCACTTGAACAAGTTCTCTTCTTGGTATGCCCAGTGCTGGCATTTGAGTCACTTGAACAAGTTCTCTTCTTGGTATGCCCAGTGCTGGCACTTGAGTCAATTGAACAAGTTCTCTCCTTGGTATGCCCAGTGCTGGCATTTGAGTCACTTGAACAAGTTCTCTTCTTGGTATGCCCAGTGCTGGCATTTGAGTCACTTGAACAAGTTCTCTCCTTGGTATCCCCAATGCTGGCACTTGAGTCAATTGAACAAGTTCCCTCCTTGGTATGCCCAGTGCTGGCACTTGAGTCACTTGGACAAGTTCTCTCCTTCCTTAGTATGCCCAGTGCTGGCACTTGAGTCACTTGGACAAATTCTCTCCTTGGCATGCCCAGTGCCGGCACTTGAGTCACTTGGACAAGTTCTCTCCTTGGCATGCCCAGTGCTGGCACTTTTATTGTCAGCCTGATGTCGTCATGAATGCAGGATCTCTTAAGAGTTCCTTATGGAGAAAGAGCACAGGTGAACAGACATTGCCCAACAGACAACTTAAACAATGTGCCTTTGGTTCTTTTGGATGACATTTATTTCTCCTACAGTCTACAAGGATTGTCCCACCTAAGTCTTTTCTATATTTTTAGATCTTCCATGTTGGAAACTGAAATGGAATCAAATCCGGCGTGATCCCATCTTTATGCTTTGTAAGCTAATCCTATCTAACCTGAGGAGCTTATCATCTATATGGCTCCAATCGATTCCCTCCTCAGAGCTTTTAGCCGCTGATGGCTCACTCATCATTATACTCAGGAGGCTCCCAGCTCTTTATGACGCGTCACGTTTGAAAACAAATTAAGATGCAATCTGCATAAGTCTAAAGCTTCTCTAACAAAGACGGATGAATTAATTAGAACCTGTTCTTGATTGCTTGCTATGTCTCAATGACTCCGAGCCACATTCACATAGAAAGTGGGTGATTTATCAGTCCACTAAAAAAAATGCGGGCAAGAGCATTTGGAAGGCCCCCCCCCCCCCAAGCTGTAAGGGAACTACAAATCATAGAATTCCATGTCAAATGGGTATTTAAGGTCCCAATATATTAGTTAACCCATAGACTAAATATGACATGAAAATACAAGCCCCAGAAAGCCATAAATGCTCTGGTGCACCCTAACATATACTGAAGAGATGATTGTCCCACCTAAGTCTTTTATATATTTTTAGATCTTCCATGTAGGAAATTGAAATTGAATCAAATCCGACAAGATTCCATCTTTATGCTTTGGAAGGTAATTCTATCTAACCTGAAGAGCTTATCATCTATATGGCTCCAGTTGATACCCTCCTCAGAGCTTTCAGCCGCTGATGGCTCACTCATCATTGTACTCAGGAAACTCCCAGCTCTTTATGACGCCCCATGTTTGAAAACAAATTAGAAGCCTTCATATGTGAATCTGATGATGGATTGAAAGTCCCATCATGCCCTGCCAGCTGCTGGGACTTGTATTTATATTTTTACCACCATCAGTAGAAAACAATAGTCTCCTGTAAGTTTAGGTACACGTTGTCACAATATTCCAAGTCAGGTTGGTATCTACTGTCTGCCATCATACACACCTGACCGTCACACCTATATGAACAAGTTCTCTCCTTGGTATGCCCAGTGCTGCACTTGAGTCACTTGGATAAGTTCACGTTGTTCAGGTACATGTTGTCACAATAATCAAAGCCAGGTTGATATCTACAGGCTGCCATCATACACACCTTACCATCACACCTATATGAGCTTGTTGGACATCCCACCAAAACCATGGGCATTAATATGGCGTTGCCTCCCTTTGTGGATATAGTAGTCCCCACTTTTCTGGAAAGGCTTTCCACAAAACTTTCCTTTGAAGTGTGTCTGTGGGAATGTGTGCTTTTGTGGACATCAATACTCAAAGGAGCATTTGTGAGATCAATTACTAATGTTGGATGAGAAGACCTGGCTCACCATCTGAGTTCAAATTCATCCCAAAGGGGTTTAGTAGGGATGAGATCAGGCCACTGTTGAGTGCAGGCCACCCGAGTTCCTCCACAGTAGACCGGTCAGCCTATGTCTTCATGAAGCTGCCTTGTTTCACCAAGGCACAGTCCTGCTGCAACAGAAAAGGGCCTTCACCAAAAATGTTAACATAAAGTTGGAAAAGCACGACTGTCTACAATGTCTTTGTATGCTGTAGTATTAACCCTTTGCTGAATACACCTAAAATCAATCATTCAGGGAGGTGTCCACGTACATTTGTCTATATAGTAGATGTCATGGATCTGCAAACCTTTGGCCATGTAGTATAAATATGGTCATACTTGAGTATGTTGACTTTCAGCGCCCATATTTCTCATATGACAGGCTCTCAAGATACACCAAGCAAAGTGTCTGCTCAGAGGAATGCTGACCACAACATTGACATAAGGGCCCATTCCTTTTCATTGTTCTCCTTCATGAAACCTATACCATCTGAAAGCTGGCCAACACACAACCAGGGAGGGCTCTTCTGCATCCAACTCCTGAGTATACAAGCTAAACTAATCCTGCAACTTTTTCCTCCTATTGACATGTGAAATGAGCTTAGAGCCAACACTGAAATCGGCTCGCTCATGAGGTTTGGTTTTAACAGCCCACCTCCTGGAAGATAAAAAAGTGAAATTGGCATGGCTGGCACGTATCTTTCTGGGTACCTGATATCAATCGCTGATTAAAAGAGCGATAGAGTAGGAGAGAGGAAAAAAAACGTATGATTAATGACAGATATTAAAATCCCATTCAAATATATATGTGACTCATAAATATTGCAAGACAGGGTAAGAACACGTTTCTTCAGGTTCATCAAGAAATTTAAAAAAAGTCTTTTAATGCCTATTGCTCTGGAGAGTCAGAGATTGTTCTCTTCCCAGGATGCTGCAGGCCAGGATCATCAATAAAAATGTTCCAGGATTTGTGAAGTGCAAGAAATTATCATGGGACCGAATGAGTTCATGGACAGCACCGGCCAAAACACTAACTGACTTATTTCATTTAAAAAAGATAAAGCCCAAATTTAAGTTTTTGTTTAAAGGAGAACTATGGGGTAAGTGTTTTCCCCATAGTTCTACTAAGGGTGACAGGAGGACACAAACTAGCATCCTCCCGTGACCCAAAGCTCAGTATACCGCAAGCTACAGCTCACGGTATACTGAGACCGCCGCAGCCGGGACGGATCCCGACATTACTGTTGAGATCCGCCCAGCTGTGTGATTGACAGCTGGCTCTGCCTATCTAGAGGCAGAGCCAGCTGTACCCGCCCCCTCCCTCATCCGTCCCGCCAGTAAGCGCTGGAGGATCGGACAGGGGAGGGTGGGAATCCCTGCAGGGAGCCGTGACTGAGAGTCACGGCTCTCTGCAGGGACCTGATTGAGAAGTGAGCGAACGCCAGTATGTGTTCGCTCACTTCCCGATCTATTGACCCGACCTGTGACAGTCTCATTGTCACACGTCGGCTCGAACTATGAGGATGAGTGAAAATTACTCACCTCATAGTTCTCATTTAAATTAGCAAAACATATGGTCTGGCCAAAATAAAAGTCACACACTCTAATATTTAGTTGAATCACCTTTAGCTTTGGTTACGGCACACATTCGCCATGAAATAGTTTCGATAACCTTATACAATGTCACAACATTTATTTCCATCCAGCGTTGCATTGATTTTTCAACAAGATCTAGTAGTGATGATGGGAGAGTCATTCTGCCAACCTGTCACGGCGTAAAGTCTCAAAGGTAGGTGAGACCACCCAAAAACGTCCAGGTGGACAGAATAAAAAATTATGGCAGGGAGATCCTGCTACCAAGAGCTATAAGAAGCAAGGGGCTGACTTAGCCGACCAGGCTCCTTCTAAAATAAAAATATAAATTTTATGTTGACTGGCTCTTTAATTAGTTGTAGACACTGGACGTCCTATACAGGCCCAACAAAAACATCACTGAAGTGCACAGGACATGCTTCCTACATCCATTCCTTCTGTCCCACTGCCACTCTACCGCTCGCCCTTTCTGGACATTACCCTAAAGTGCCCTAATTAACTCCTTCTTCCCCATCTCCCTTGAACTATTATTTTCCTGATTACTTTTTGTTGTTGTCGTTTAATCCTATTTTTCTAACCATAAATATTTTTTTTTAAATGTCATATTTATTTGTTTTGTATGTTAAGGTTTGAGTGTGGCACAAAAAAAATTCTAAAGGATGGGAGGGTGTTGGGTTGGGTTGCCTGATATGAATGTATAATATGAAAGCACTATATAAAAATGTCAAAAATGTCAATGCTACATACTTGTAATCAATCATTAAATCAACCAATAAGTCCATAAAAAACTTTGCAACGCTTTGTACCAGAATTATAATTTTATTGTTATTTCAAAATGGGCAAATCATAAAATGAAATGTATCATTTTAATCTACAGTAAATAAATAATTATATTTAAACTAAAAGCATAAGAACTAAAACTCGACTCCAGAATCTCAAAGTTTAAAGTCATAAAATAAAGTAGATATATTTAAGCAAACACTGATCAAAGTAGAAAAGGTTTTTGTAGCCTATGGATTGCATAGAATATTGAAATACATTTTGCAAGACAATATCACCCCAAAAAACTCTCTCTCCCCCCTCTCTCCTCTCCCCTCTCTCTCACTCTCCCCCTCTCTTTTATTTCCCCCCTCTACTCTCTCTCTCTCCTGTCCTCTATCCTCTCCTCCCACTCTCCTCTCTCCTTCTCTCTCTCTCTCTCCTGTCCTCTATCCTCTCCTCTCTCCTTCTCTCTCTCTCCCGGTTTCCTCTTTCCTCTCTCTCTCTCTCTCTCTCCTCTTCTCTATCCTCTAGTCCCTCTCTCCTCTCTCTCTCCCTGTTCCTCTCTCCTCTCTCTCTCTCTCTTTTCTCTCTCTCACTTTGTTATTTTCTAGTAATTATATAGTTAGTGCCAAATAAACAGGCCCATAGCAGGGGGGGGGGGCACAGGTGTGAGACCTAAAGGGGTTATTACATCCTGGCTTCACATCTGCCACCTTGATGTAACGATACCTGTAGGTGTGTGGTGGCAGAACTAGGTGAATCCAGACGGGCGCAATGGTCCAAAAAAATCAAAAAGAAGAAAGAACTTTCTAAGGTTATTAGAGATCAGGCCGACTTCTCTCTTCCTTCCATATCAGCTCTGGTGTCTGAAACCTCTGTAGAGCAATCCTTTCTCTTTATTATCTCAATCTGTTATGTTTACTTTTTCAACTTCCAGAAGCAATTAGTGAGATGTAAAAAGTCTCTTTGAGTAATTAGAC
>NW_017306456.1:75436-87960 GCF_000935625.1 Nanorana parkeri
ACCAAGTGTAGGTCCGGAGTCACCTCGATTAGTCCCAGACAGATAAATGTTTTGCCTCGTCGCATTAAAGCTTCACCGTCGCCCTGTCATCGTGTCACATCTTAAACAGATGTGACGGGGGAACAACAAAACATTTTTGTTTTAACTTTTAAAAAAAATAGCCTCAGATCCAAAAATCTAATAAAAGAGGCCGACTGTCAAAAAAGATAAGGAGCTGTCCTGTCCAGGCTGGTGCTGAAAGTAATTTTAAGAGGATCCAGACAGACAGATTGGAAGGCCATCGGGGGCAATGGTTAAACGTGCCCTTTGAATTAATGCCCGGGACATTATTTTAGAAAGTAGCGATTTTACTACGGTGAGCCAAAAATAAACACAAGATCAGCGTTATTTACAATGAAATTTGATCAGCAAATATTATGTCCACGTGATTGATGGAGGAATTCATTTAAAGGGAATCTATAAAGTATCTCATTTGTTCTCAATTTAAATAATTTTATTGCTTACCTGAAAGCACTTCTAAAAATAACTACATTTTATATACTTGTTCACTGCTTGCTATAATATATATATACACTGAGTGGCCAGTTTATTATGACAACGTGACGTTTGTAGGCAAATTAGCTATAATTTGGCGCTGAAGTTGCTAGAGGGCCAGACCATTATAAATAGGGAAGCGGGTTGTTTACCACGACAGTAGAAGTGATTTGTTTCTGAAGATACGGGGAAACAACGCGATGTAACAGCCTTTGAACGTGGGATGATTGTTGGCGCTCGGAGCCATGGAGCGAGTATCAGCAAAACAGCAGAATTCGGTAAATGTTCAAGAGCGGCTGTTGTTAAAGTGTTTAAAGACCTGACTGTGAGCCGAAAATCTGGGTCTGAACGTGCGAATTGTGGCCGTCAGCGACTAGTCAATGTTAGGGCAGAACGGGGGAGGGGCAAGACTGGTACAAGACAACAGAAGGGTAACAGCGCCGTGTCAGATTCCTCGCATCACCTTTCATCATCTCGTAGAGTCACGAGGCGGCCCAACAAAGTACTGATGGGGTGGTCATAATAATCTGGCCACTCAGTGTATACACTGTATGTTTTTATATGTTTTTTTAATGTCTTTAATAAAATATGATATTTTTACACAATTTTGAGTGTCTGTGAATGTGATAACAATTGCCTAATAAGCCCTCCATGACTTCCAGCCCTTAGCCCTTAGGAACTGTCTCTTTTTGTCTACGTATTGCTTTATGGGTATGGCTGTAGGCAGTGGTGTATTCTGGTTTAAGGCTAGACTCTCAGGTGGGCTGTGCAGAATCCATGCTGGGCTCTGCAGCGTCCCTTTAGCAGCAGTGTGATCATCTTACCTGCTGCTTGGTCCCCGGCCTCCTCTCCCGCTGGACTGGTGCTGCAGGACTCGGTCTCCTCCGCAGCCCGACAGCTCTACGGTGACCCGGTGTTCTGTCCAGCATGCACCGACTTCTTACGGCACGACGGTGCCCTAGCCCCGCCCCCTCCCGCTGCTTCACTTTGCCCCCCTGCTGCTGCTCCGTCTCCTCTGCCTCTTCCACCTGCTCCACTGCCGCCTCCTCTGCCTTCTCGCCGACTCCATCCTTTGACGACTCCGCCGCCGCCGCCTCCTCCTCCCGGCTGCCTAGCGGTTTTGGGGTGGCATTTTTGCCGCCCCCCTGAAATCTTCCGCCCGAGGCAAACGCCTTGTTTTCCTCGCGTGGAGCCCCTGGCTGTAGGACCTTCCCCTCTTGAACATAATCTTATTACTAAATTTAAGTACTAAAGTTGCTTGCCATGGAGAGGTTGACTGCAGAAGTCAATAAAACTTGCATTTTTCAGTTAAATTTTGAAAAACCACTTGAAACATTTATTGTGTTGACCTATTTAATTTGCTTTAATTTGCAATTTAGTTTGATTTGTTCTGTCAATTTTGGCAATAAACCTGATTTGCAACGGGGGTGGAATAATTTTGCTGGGTACTTATTCAGTTATGAATGCATACTGAGAGCTCTTCCCTATACAACCCTCCTCCTGTAGCCACCGATTTTGCTATCTTTCAATTATAGAGGAGGAAAGGGATTTTTTAGCTGTGTTTTCCGTCTGTGTGCCGTACCCAGGAGCCACCATCAGGCCCAAGGACAGAAGGGTCACCGTCCTCCTTGTCACCGTTTACTGCGGATGCGGTGAGGTCATGCACTGGGGGCAGCTAATGGCATATCTCCAGCCACTTTACGGTGGTTCACATTTTAACTTTATTGAGTTTAATGCGGTCACACTTACAGTAATTATAGAATTATATTTTAATTGGATCGTAATTGAAATGTTTATGGTTAGTTAGAGACCTGAACACAATTCACAGGAGAGAACATTGAGTGTTATTTAATGCTGTCGGCTCAGCTGCATCCAAAGAAGGTAGACAAGAATTTCATTTTGAAAAGGAAGAACCTCACTAAAACCTCCGGGGCCCTTCCCAGAAAGACCGATGTGCCAATCTCACCACTTTTTCCAGAAAATGGCCGATGTCACCTTAACCTAAAGGTCATCAGAATAAGTCTAAAGTATTGCTGAGTGGAGTGCTAAAAATAATCATGTGGCTTTGTTTAATAATCGATCACGATGTCAATGCTGATATGGAGACCACATGGCTTTGTTTATAAACAAATCCACTTCAGTGAAAGCTGCCATTGTATTTATTTCTATGTGCAGCCCCCAGTTAGTAACAATAATTAAAATTTTAAAACAATTAAAAAAAAAAAACTTTTTTGACCATTCATAAGAAAGTTTAGGATTGGTGTAAAGGTTAGCGTTCCGATAAGCCTCTGTCATGATCTGGATCAGGCTCGGAGTCCAGTAGCTGACACAGCTGGCAAAGTTGTAGTCAAACAGGCCGAGTTCGGTACACAAGCAGACGATAGTAGTGTAGGAGCAGGCAGAAGCGTAGTCAGCGAACAAGCCGAGGTCAGTAGCCAAGGGTATCAGGTATTGTCAGGGGGGTACGTGGTTATTGTCATAAGTGGAACCCCTTGGCAGGGGCAACAAGCCAAAAGTCCGAGGTCGAGGTACACAGGGGAAATCCAAGAAGAATAGTCAGGTCCAATCCGGGTCGAGGCAGGCAGCTAGTTTCGGTAACGGAAGGGTAAGCCAAAGGGTCGGTAATCGGGAGTCCAAGCAAAGGTTCAGGAAGAGAGATGGGTTCAAGGCACAGGGAGCTGGGAGATCACACCATAGGGATAGA
This sequence comes from Nanorana parkeri, assembly GCF_000935625.1. NCBI lineage: Eukaryota > Metazoa > Chordata > Amphibia > Anura > Dicroglossidae > Nanorana > Nanorana parkeri. The sequence goes on from NW_017306456.1 coordinate 78,675, forward strand.
ATAACTCAGCAATGAGCCAGGGCTCTGACTGGGCTTTTATACCCAGTGGGTTACCGAGGCAACCAGGTAGCTTATCCATCAGGAGCCAATGGCGAGAGAGAGGCAGAGGGTGTGTGCTGGGAACCTCCCCCAGCAAGGATCACACCTGACACCAGTAACTGGTGCAGGCGCACTATGCGCGCATCCCTGTGCCTGCGTGCGCAGCCTGTCCACCGCGCACGTGCACTCGTACCCCGGCCCCCCCCCCCCCCAAACACATGGCAACCCCGAGGAGAGGTAAGCCCCCTGGTACCCTGACAGGTATGTAGCAGAAGGCGGAGAGAGTAGTCGGTGATTCAGCAGCCAGAGGTCGGTACACGGGTAACAGTATGAGCGGATTGTATCACAGGAGGAGTAAGGAAGCAAGATATTGGCAGGAGCACAATAATCTGGCAAACAGGAAGTTCAGGGAAGGAGCAAGGAGTTCAGAGTTCAGCAGAAATTAGGTTCACCTGAGGATTACACAGGAGATCAGGCAAGGAGCTATCCAAGGTTCTATGGAGTCTCAGCAGGTAGAACTACTGCCAGACACAGCAGAGTCCCTGGGTTCAGATCCGGTTCCTGACAGCCTCAATAGCTAATGTCACCTTCCCATGTAATGAGAACAGGTTTGGAATAGTTTTTAGGGATCCAATAACCCTCAGAAGCCATTTAAGGCTGAGTGCACGCTTAAAAAAGACCACCAAAGACCACCTTAAAGCACAGTTGAAATCAACTATTCAACCTCCATTGCAAATTAGGTTTATTGGCAAAATTTACAGACTTTCAGCTCTTTCCAGGGAACAAATCAAGCAAAAGCAATTGAAATTCAAGTGGTTTCCCCAAATTCAACTGAAAATGCAAATTTTAATGACTGCTGCAGTCTTCAAATTATACAACCCCTTCATGGTAAGTATCTTTAGTACTTAGTACAGCGCCCTTTTGTTGTTATGACCTGCTGCAAATGAGATGCATAGCCAGACACCAGCTTCTGGCAGCATTCCTGAGGAGTCTTAGCCCGTTCCTCATGAGCAATGGCCTCCAGTTCACTAATATTGTTGGGTTTGCGTGCTGCAACCTCCTTCTTCAAATCCCACTAGAGATTTTCTATGGGGTTCAAGTCAAGTGACTGTGATGGCCAGTGTAGAACCTTCCGGGACTTCTTCTGCAGCCAATCCTTGGTGGAATTTGAGGCATGCCGGGGATTGTCCTGTTGGAAGGTCCAATGACGCCCAAGCTTAAGCTTCCTCACAGACGGCATGGCATTTTCTCCCGCTTTGCAATGGGGGTTGAATCATTTTGATGATAACTGTATAGCTAAACCCAAGAACACATATGTAACATGTTGCAGCTTAATGGTCCTTTGATGTGGTGGCTGCATTTGTTTTCTGTAGAAACAGGGTCACCGGCACTCCAAATCCAATTAAAATACGTCTATTTATTGACGTGGGTGCAGCATATCACACTGATGCAACGTTTCGGGGTCTCCCTGGGTCCCCGTTCTCAGACAAAGACATGCGATATCTTTTGTGGAACAAGCGGTCAGGAGTGCAATGGGTTCATGGACTTGCATTAGTTTTCTTTCCCCAAGCTTTTTGTTCCTATATATTAACCTGGTGATCTCGGCAGTAACACACTTCTTGCTTTAGGGTGAGCACAGTCACTTGCTGTGCTATAGTGGACCAGCAGTGTCATTTTGTTAGGACTACAAAACACCCTTTATCACATTATCTCCATAACATAGAGGGGAAGCATTCTGTAGTCCACAGAGGTAGCTGGAAGCAAAGTAACTGATAACAGCATAGCAGAGGCAGAGACCAAAATTAAAGCTTTTAATTGTGTTCAACCCTAAAAGCTGCTGGCATTAAAAATTGGGGTATGTGCTCCTTAAAATGTTACCGCCTTCAGTCTGTATGGGCATTGTGTTGGTGCCTCAGGATGTGTCTCTTAATACAACATTGTTATTACAGTTACATAGGCTGAAAAAAGACATGTGTCCGCCGAGTTAGACCATAAGACGATGTATCATTTACAGAAGGTGCCGTACATGCTTTACAGAGGCCAGTTATTGGATGGCGGCTTTCTAATTGGACCGCCTTAGGACGATCCCGGGAAGTACAGCGCCGCAGCAGTTGCATCTTTGCGTTTAATTAGCTCACGCTGTTGCCTCTGATCGATCGCAGGAGGCAGCCGGTCCGTCTCTGCCGCCTGTTTTCTCTATCTACAACTTGCCATGACGGATTAGGCTCCTGTCAAGGTCGCTCGATATCAGGAGTGCGAAGCGGCAGATAAGCGCCGGGCTTTCTAAGAGAGGCCGCGAGAGCGTCCGTCCGGCATCGCCGCCGTCCTCTCGAACAGCCGTTGACATTCCTGAACGTGAGGCCTGGCGTCCGCAAGTTGGACCGATGACACAAAGCTGCTGCGGACGGCGATGTCACATATCCAGATACCGATAAGGTGCGCTCCTGTTCCTGGAAAAACAAATCAATATGGTGTCAGGAGGAGATGCAATCAGCCACTTCCAGCCGATGCTGACAATGATTAGATGTTCTCTGGAAGGAGCGCTCCACTCTGATTTAAAACATAGATAAGACCAGGGGCGTAACTAGAAATCACAGGGCCCCATAGCAAAATTTTGTATGCGGCCCCGTGATTTCTAGTTATATCCCTTGCAGAGCCCACTCGAGATCCCACCTGAGGGTGACCCTGCAGAGCCCACCATAGACTCTCTATGGTGGGCTCTGCAGGATCACCCTCAGGGGGGCTGGTCGCACTCCTTACCTCCTCCGTCGCCTGGCCCGCCTCCTTCTTCGTCACCGAGGCCGCCTCCTCCCCTGCTGCCGGTGACGTCAGAGGCTCGCGACGTTGATAGAACACCGGGTCCAGCCTGCTCCCCCGCTGCTGCTGGCTCTCATTGACTGTGGAGACGAACGCGACGCTGCACAGATGATCTGAACAGCGGCGTGTTCGTCTTCAGACGCCAGTGAAAGCCAGCAGCAGAAGATCCCATAGCGACCCAGGCGGCCCGCACGGCATCTGGCCGGGCCCCACTATGCCACGGGCCCCATAGCGACCGCCTGGGTGATTGTTACACCACTGGATAAGACTAATAAAACTGCATTACAATCTGTTTCATAACTAGGGAGGAGATTCTGGTTCGGGTCTCTTCGGGGTTTGAGGCAAACCCCAGCATGTTCATGGACCTGATGAACTATTGCAGTCATTCGCCCACCCAAATTATTGGCTGCTGTGATGTAAAGACAGCACCGGGGATGCCGGGGCACGTCGTTAACCGAATTTGGTTAATGGCGTCACCCCAGATACCCTGTAAAACACAACGCTGGGGATCCCAGGAGGCATCATTGACCAAATGTTTGTCTTTTAGTGGTTGAAGTGAAACACATCGGTGGGCTTTGGGTGATTGTGATTGACTATTTACATCACTGGACGCTGTGATTGACATGCAGGGGCGTCCCTACAGGGCCACCTATGGCTGGGGGTGAGGGGGCGGAGGTATTGACGGTGCACATCTGGGGGGTTGGGACATTGGCAGCGCACATCACTGACATCCCTAGTTGCCAGGAGTGGGGCAGGACGCCAGCCAGAGCGTCCCGCTTAGCTCCTGGCAACCAGTGACATCAGTGAGCTGGGCGAGATGCTGGCCAGAATGTCACAGGATGCTTAGCAACCCGGGACATTCTGGTCGGAAAGGGTTTGGCAGGCGCACCTTTTGCCCCTCACGTGACCCAACGAGATACCTTCTGAGGCAACCGCCACAGGCTGCCTTCTAGAGATGGCCTTGTTGACATGGATTACATTGCTGGACTTCTTCATAGACTTCAGGGGGGCTGGGTTTTTGCAGAGTACCTGATGGGTTCACTGAACATGGCTTGAATAGAACCCAGGCAGATTCACTCACTGTTGTTAACAGTAGGGATGAGAGAACCGAGCATACTTCTGATCACTGGACAATCTTGGAAGCAATGTGTTATCTGCTAACCTGAACATAGCACCCGAACCCCACTGCAGTCTATGGAAGCTAAATCTTTGCAAATCTGGGTAAAAAAGGGCACGGAGAGCCGGGTACTGCCAGCACTGTGCCTTTAAGAGAAAAAGGCTTGGCATCCCCCTCAAAATCCATACCAGACCCTTATCCCTGCACGGCACCAACATGGCGACAAGGGTCTCATCCCCACATCCCTGGTCCAGTGGATGTCAGAGTCTTTAGAGGGACCTATTTGAATCTGGAAGCCCCCCTCAAAAAAAGGGAACCCCCAGATGTCCAGTCTTCCCCCTTCATGAATAGGTACAGGATACATAGTATCTCATTCTCCTATTACTCATCGCAAATAAGTTAAATGAAAACACCTTTCACTGTGAAAAAGTCCTTTATTAAAAATAAATAAATATTGTCCAACTATGTGTATCAATCATCAATCACCAGGAGCAACATTCAGACGTCACCGAGACATTCAGACACCTCAATAAACCAGGATACATAACAAGCTTGTATAAGGATGATATTTACTTATCAAGTTCAGCTTTAAGGGATACATTGTTACTTTCTTAAAGGAGAACTATGGGGTAAGTGTTTTTCCCAATAGTTCTCCTATGTGTCATAGAAGGACATAAACTAGCGTCCTCCCGTGACCCAAAGCTCAGTATATCGCAAGCTATAGGGTATACTGAGACCGCCGCAGCCGGGACGGATCCCGACGTTACTGTCGAGATCCACCCAGCTGCGAGACTGACAGCTGGATAAGCCTATCTAGAGGCACAGCCAGCTGTACCCTCCCCCTCCCGCGTCCGTTCCACCAGTCAGCGCTGGAGGATTGGAGCGGGGAGGGGGGAAATCCCTCCAGGGAGCCGTAAGTGACAGTCACGGCTCTCCGTAGGGACATAATCGAGAAGCGATCGATTGGTATGTGTTCACTCACTTCCCACTTCACTTATACACGTCGGCTCAATAGATCGGGAAGTGAGTGAACACATACCAATCGATCGCTTCTCGATTATGTTTCATAGACAGTTTCATTGTCACACGTCGGCTCGAACTATGAGGATGAGTGAAAATCACTCACCTCATAGTTCTCCTTTAAACATTGGCCCGGTACTCTATGCACACCATTCCTCCATTGATGGCCCATACCAGGCTTTCTCAAAGCGTAGATTTCCACCAGTTCCTGAACACTGAAATGACAGATTTGGGAGCAATAACCCTTCTATGAAGTCATCAGGAATCGTGAGTCTTCATTGTTCCAGTTTCAGAGCTCCTCAGACCCACAGTAGTCTCCTGGCCGTGGTCAGCCGGCAGCATCTCATGAGCTCTTATCATTCCTTAGGCAATCTGTTTTCATATTGTGGCGTTTGTGGCAGCTTGCAAATACTCCTCAATATATGGATGAAGGAATAGTGAGTTGGCGTAATGAGAAACACAAATTGATTGATATATCAGGCAGACATGAAATGCGGGAGAGAGGAGAGGAGGGGGGGGGAGAGGAATGCAAAAAGGCTGAAGGAGAGAGTTAAAGTAGGAAAGATGAATTGATTTTCGGAAGGATAGCTGGGAAGAGACGGCTCAAGTGAATTAAGGAAAGTTAATTGATTCTGACAGAACAAGACATGGTGCAACCTTTCTGCCCATCTGGGACCGCTTCTCAGGACCTCTGATGCAAGATAGGGGGATAGAGCCAGTCTGGTTCATCGTGTGCTCTGCAAACTAAAAGATGATAGAAAAGGGAACTATCTTACTTTGGCTATCATTTATTTTAGAGTTCCTTTAGGCCCCATTCACACTGAGCGACATGAAAATCGCGCGATTTTGAGCGATATTGCGCGACGAGCTATATTGAGCAACTTGTCGCGCGATATCGCGCAACTTTTTCCTATTGGGCTGTATGCAATCAGGAACAATATCGCTCGAAATCGCTCGAAAAAAGGGTCATGTAGGAGCGACAAGCTACAAGCGATGAGCTACAAGCGATATTGAGCGATATTGAGCGACGAGATGTGAACAGCTCCATTGAAATGGATTGGAAAAGCGACATAGAGCGATATCGCTGCAAAAATCGCTCGATAAATCGCTCAGTGTGAATGGGGCCTTAGTCTGTAAGGGGTCTATTTATAAACAGTTTGCAGAGCCCTTCGCCTTCACGTTCATTATGTGTGAATAGAGGTTTTTTAGTGTGTTTTCTTTAAAGGTCAAATGTAACATTTGTAAAATACAGTATTATGGCTACTACCCTGTTTCCCCGGAAATAAGACCTAGTACTATTTTTGGGAAATGCTAAAATATAAGACCTTCCCCCGAAAATAAGACCTGGCTGTGACCATTCCCAGGGCCGGTGGTGGCATAAGGGGGGAACTTGAAGAGCCGCGGGAGAGGAAGGAGAGAATCAGCGGTGCCAACGAAGCCGGCGCTAGGGGAAGCAAAGAGGCACTGGAGCCAGCAGAGCCGCATAAGCCGAACCCTCCTCTATAGCGCCGGCTCCTGTCACAGGCGGAGTGATACCAAATGCACTCCGCCTGTGAGGAATCCATAGTGAAAGTGCGCTTTGCTCATTCTGGAGAGCGATTGGTTAGCAAATTGCTCTTGCAAAGGTACGGCACCCCTGATTGCCCTGATCACCGTATTTTTGTACATGAATAAGTGCAGATTGTTGTACAATAACAAAAAATAAGACCTACCCCGAAAATAAGACCTACCCCGAAAATAAGACCTAGTGTTTTTTTGAGCCCAAAAAAATATTAAAAAGTGTCTTATTTTCGGGGAGACATGGTAGATAACTAGCAGAGGGAGTAAATACCTATCTCCTATGCTCGTCAACTCCATCTAGTGGCCATAATATGGTATTTTCCAGATGTTGCATTCGACCTTAAAAGAAAACGTACTAAGAATGTTTGTTCTTGCCTCCATTCACATATAACAAACTAGGGATGCACCCATACCATTTTGTCGGTATCGAGTACTGATATTTTGATTTCACTACTCGCTGATACCAAGTACTGATACCGGTACTTCCATTTGCATGGAGCCGGCTTCCCAGGCAATCAGGAAGCATGGCAGCAGGTAATGGCATGCTGCCTGCTTCCTGAGTGCCCAGGAAGCCGGCTCCATGTTGTTTGGCTGGATCGATTGTGATTGGCCGCGAAACCGGCTTCCCAGCCACTCAGCATCGAGCCGGTTTCCTGGCCAATCAGGAAGCAGGGTGGCGTGTAATGACCTGGCTCCCTGATTTGCCGGGAAGCCGACTCCATGCTGATTGTCTGGAAAGCCACCCTCCCAGCCAATTATCATCGAGCCGGTTGTTCGGCCGGCTCGATGCTGATTGGCCAGGAAGCCATCTTCTCAGCCAATCACCAAGGAGTCGGCTGGTACCCAGCCAATCAGTAAAAAGCCGGCTTCCCAGCCAATCAGGAAGCCGGGAGGTGGGTCATTAGTAGTGTTCATAGTGTTCTGCCTTATGAGATGTGCTAATGCCATGTATAATAAGGGAGTGGACAGTGATCTGTGATTTGATTGGGTATTTGTGAACTGCCAATTTGCTTTTCAGATAAATAAAGTTTGTTATAGTTTATTAAATCCAGCGGGCAAACAGTGTGCAGAAAAACAGATGCCCACTGTACATTTTGTCAGTTGGACACGTGCAGTGACGGATCTATGTCACGGCAATTTGAGAAGCTTCCCAGTAAGCCCGAGTGTCTTCGTACCTGATTGGAGACTGAATGCGTGAGGAGGCCTCCCATGCACCTTGTGGCCCGAGGACTCTGGGGATGGGAACAGAGTCCAAGCAGACAGCGAGTGGCACGGGTGCCAGTGGTGATAACACCGCGCAAGCTGACATCCAGCTGCTGTAGTAGAACCGGGCAAAATCCGGAATCCAGGTCAACGAGCCAAGGTCACACCAATCGGGCAGGTACAGTACACAGGGAGGAGGCAGAGGCAAAGTCCAGTAAACAATCCGAGGTCAGGGGCAAGGCGGCAGGCAAGAATGGTCAAGGCAGATCCGGGTCAAAGTAAAGCAGCCAGGTAAATCACAGGACACAGGAGAGCTGAAGATAATCCAGCAACATGGAGGCATGTAGGCTGAGCTTATAGAGTGGGAATGATTAGGTCAGTGTGTCACTTCGTGTGCGCCGTTTGGCGCGCTTTTTCTCAGCCGGTCCGTGGCGTGCGCGGAAGTGCCCGTTTCCCAATGGTACGGAAAACGGGACTTTGCGCATGCGCAGCAGCAGGGGGTTGCTGACACCGAGACTCCTATGGGGCCATGTTGCATGTTAGACTTTGGATATATCTTGTAGGTTCAGGCCTTCCTTCCACGCCAGGCTTGCACTGATAGACACTTCCCACTCTGTGATTCAGGAGCTCAGATGGAAGCCCAGAGGAAAATGCAAGCAGCAAGCATCATGAATAAATACATTGTAATTATATTGCTGTTACAATGTATTTTGATTAGTTCTTTAATATGCAAATCAAAAGGGCGTCATCTGACCTGCATGTAAAGTAAGTTAAAGCAACCTGAGTAATGTAGAAGAAACATTGTACCTGTCTAATGTCTTTTTAACCCTGAGCTAAATCTAATCAGTGCTCCTTCCTCCCTCTCTCCCTCTGGCTATTATTATTTGCTGGCTTTATATTTTTTTTATTTTGTGTTTTTAACAGCCATGTGTTCATTTGAGTTGTTTTTGTAAGATTTATTCATTATTATTTTTTTTCATCATCGCAATAATTAAAGGCAAAAGTGGAAACTGAAAAGCGTCGTTTTAGGGGGTTATTCACTAAAGAGCCAGAGCTTCGGCTAATTCTTCGTCTTACTTCGGCCGCTGGAACCCTTCGGTTCAGCCTAACCAAAGGGCTGCTGTACGGGCTATTCACAAAAGCCGGTACACCAGCCAGAGCTCATCCGAGTCGAACGTATATGCTTCAGTTCAGCTGAGCCAAAGACTCAGCCAGAGTTGGGGAAAACATTCTGCAGAAGCAGACCGTTCTCCCCGCAAAATTTAAAACAAACCCCCACCCACCCCCCAAAAAAAACAGTGCTCTTCCCAACTCAGCTGTGACAGGAGTTCTAGCACAGTGCTGTGCTAGAACTCCGGTTTTGGAAGTGAACCTGTCACCTCCAATTGCTATCACACAGGGGATTGTTTTCTCCTGTGGGATAGCAATAAAGTTAAGTGAAAAAAAAAATTAAATTATTTATTTATTTTTAAAGTCATTAAAAAGTAAAAAATAAGAAAAATAATATTAAAAAAATAAGAAAATAATTAT
>NW_017306456.1:88358-88652 GCF_000935625.1 Nanorana parkeri
AAAAAAATAAAAAGTAAACGACAAGCTAAAAATTTAAAAAATAAAATAAAAAAAAGTGAAAAAAAAGTAAGAAAAAATAAAGAAACAAAAAAAAAATTAGAACCAACCCTGCCATCCGGTTGCCATTCTCCGTTGATTTGGGGGGAGGGGGCGGGTTCGGTTAGCAGGGAGGGGGCGCATTGCGGAACAAATTAGGCCCTGTTCATACCGGCACACTTCATTCTCAACCATATTTTTGGGTAAAGCTGGGAATCCGTTGATGTCTGCTCCTCCGCAATCCTTATGGAAGTCCCC
>NW_017306456.1:88675-95155 GCF_000935625.1 Nanorana parkeri
TACGATCATTAACATGAAAAGATTGCGCGTGACTCACTTCATACATCATACAAAGCTCCCGGGAAAAGGGGAAAACGATGAGGCCTGATGTCACCGCTCAATTTAATTTATAGGGAAACATTTGAATCGCGTCAGTGGAATCCGTAATGCATGAAGGTATATCTAAGTATGGCTGCATTCACGGGGAAAAAAAAGGCCTCCAGGATATACGGCGAGGGGCGTAATGTGTATGAGAGGCGATGGAGCCGCTATTTCATAGGTTGCTGGTGATAGAACATCTGCTATTATTATCAGCTAATGTGTCATCATCTGCAGCGTTGTCACAGTGGTCGTATAATGGCGACTTAAGCTTGATAGTCCAGGCGAGAATCGTTTCCTTTTCTTTTAATTAAAATTGTTTCTCATTATTTGACTCTCGAACTATCATCGCTATGACTACTATAAGTGATTCAGAAATGATTCTACAAAGATGAACCCACATGGATTCTTTATCTGTCATGATGCTTTGCCTGAAGCCTAAAAGGAGATTTTTTTTTTATAAATCGGGTAAAAGTATTTTAAATTTACAGGAGTTTCCTTTCTTTAAAATATTTTTTATATTTATATATACGTGTTTCTGAACTTGCTTGAAAATGGCTGTCTCTCCTCTCTCTCTTCTGGCTGTCTCTCCTCTCTCTCTTCTGGCTGTCTCTCCTCTCTCTCTCTTCTGGCTGTCTCTCCTCTCTCTCTCTCTTCTGGCTGTCTCTCCTCTCTCTCTTCTGGCAATCTCTCCTCTCTCTCTTCTGGCAATCTCTCCTCTCTTTCTCCTTTATCATCCTCCTGGCTGTCTCTCCTCTCTCTCTCTCCTTGATCATCCTCCTGGCTGTCTCTCCTTGATCATCCTCCTGGCTGTCTTTCCTCTCTCTCTCCTGGCTGTCTCTCCTTGATCTCTCTCCTGACCTTCTCTCCTCTCTCTCTCTCTTGGTTGTTTCATCTTGCTCTCTCTCCTTGATCATCCTCCTGGCTGTCTCTCCTTGATCATCCTCCTGGCTGTCTCTCCTTGCTCTCTCTCCTGACTGTCTCTCATATCTCTCTCTCTCTCTCCTTGGCTGCCTCTCCTCACTTTCTCTCCTGACTGTCTCTCCTGGCTGTATTTCCTCTCTCTCTCTCTCGGCTGTCTCTCCTTGCTCTCTCTCCTGGCTGTCTCTCCTCTCTCTCTCCTTGCTCATCCTCCTGAATGAAAAGGTGATAATGGCTGCCATTGCTGACCTCCACTTTCTGTCATGCTGACCCAAAGGCTTCAAAACCTTCTTGTAAAAGAGGGAATTTAGACTTTACTCAGACTTTCTGGTCATTCTTGGACAGTCATTTAAAAAAATTGAGGTCAGAGGCAGCCAAGCAGCCAGGTCACTAGAATTTTTTCAGAAGGAGGTCAGAAATGCCCTTTTTGTCCCCAGCACTGGTTTTCTTTAAAGCCCATCTCCAGGCAAACCAAAAAACGTCCTTTTCAGTCAGGTCACCCCCAGACTGCAAGGGTTAATTGCTTGTTAATGTCTAGAGGACTGCAGTAAATTACTTTTACTTACCTGACCCCCGCTCCACCAGTGGTCAGTGTTTACCGGTCTCCCCTCTGCTCCAGCATCTTCGGGATGGAACCTATGTAACCTGCATGAGACATGATGACATCAGAGGTCCTTAGACTGCCAGAGCACAGGGGAGAAGAGGCTGCAGGGACCAGCCTAGCTTTCTGGAGGGAGCAGACAGGAGCGGGAGTCAGGTAAGTAAAAAAGCTTTTTCCTGTTCCCTAAGCATAAATGAGCACTTCACCCTTGCAGTGTGGGGGAAGTTTTTTGGGTTTGCCCAGTGATAGGCTTTAAAGTCCCTTTAACATTGGGGAGCAGGACCCTTTGCGCCTCTGTGCTACAGTGCATTCAATGGCACACCTCAGTGCTGGTGCTATAGTGGATTCAATGGCAGAGGCGGCTCTAGAGTTTGCGAGGCCTTAGGCGAAACCTAAACATGAGGCCCCGCTCAGGCCTGTGGGGTCTCACCAGGGCTGTGTGGGGTCTCACCAGGGTTCTGTTGGGTTTAACTAGGCTGGTGAGACCTCACAGAGCCCCAGTAAGACCCCCAAAGAGCCCCCACAGAGCCCTGAAGGTCTCTGTAGGGTCTCACCAGGGCTCTGTGGGGTCTCACCAGGGCTCTGTAGGGTCTCACAAGCCTGATTATACCCCTCAGAGCCCTAGTGAGACCCCCCAGAGCCCTGGTTAAACCAGGGTTCTGTAGGGTCTCACAAGCCTGATTATACCCCTCAGAGCCCTAGTGAGACCCCCCAGAGCCCTGGTTAAACCAGGGTTCTGTAGGGTCTCACAAGCCTGATTATACCCCTCAGAGCCCTAGTGAGACCCCCCAGAGCCCTGGTTAAACCAGGGTTCTGTAGGGTCTCACAAGCCTGATTATACCCCTCAGAGCCCTAGTGAGACCCCCCAGAGCCCTGGTTAAACCAGGGTTCTGTAGGGTCTCACAAGCCTGATTATACCCCTCAGAGCCCTAGTGAGACCCCCCAGAGCCCTGGTTAAACCAGGGTTCTGTAGGGTCTCACAAGCCTGATTATACCCCTCAGAGCCCTAGTGAGACCCCCCAGAGCCCTGGTTAAACCAGGGTTCTGTAGGGTCTCACAAGCCTGATTATACCCCTCAGAGCCCTAGTGAGACCCCCCAGAGCCCTGGTTAAACCAGGGTTCTGTAGGGTCTCACAAGCCTGATTATACCCCTCAGAGCCCTAGTGAGACCCCCCAGAGCCCTGGTTAAACCAGGGTTCTGTAGGGTCTCACAAGCCTGATTATACCCCTCAGAGCCCTAGTGAGACCCCCCAGAGCCCTGGTTAAACCAGGGTTCTGTAGGGTCTCACAAGCCTGATTATACCCCTCAGAGCCCTAGTGAGACCCCCCAGAGCCCTGGTTAAACCAGGGTTCTGTAGGGTCTCACAAGCCTGATTATACCCCTCAGAGCCCTAGTGAGACCCCCCAGAGCCCTGGTTAAACCAGGGTTCTGTAGGGTCTCACAAGCCTGATTATACCCCTCAGAGCCCTAGTGAGACCCCCCAGAGCCCTGGTTAAACCAGGGTTCTGTAGGGTCTCACAAGCCTGATTATACCCCTCAGAGCCCTAGTGAGACCCCCCAGAGCCCTGGTTAAACCAGGGTTCTGTAGGGTCTCACAAGCCTGATTATACCCCTCAGAGCCCTAGTGAGACCCCCCAGAGCCCTGGTTAAACCAGGGTTCTGTAGGGTCTCACAAGCCTGATTATACCCCTCAGAGCCCTAGTGAGACCCCCCAGAGCCCTGGTTAAACCAGGGTTCTGTAGGGTCTCACAAGCCTGATTATACCCCTCAGAGCCCTAGTGAGACCCCCCAGAGCCCTGGTTAAACCAGGGTTCTGTAGGGTCTCACAAGCCTGATTATACCCCTCAGAGCCCTAGTGAGACCCCCCAGAGCCCTGGTTAAACCAGGGTTCTGTAGGGTCTCACAAGCCTGATTATACCCCTCAGAGCCCTAGTGAGACCCCCCAGAGCCCTGGTTAAACCAGGGTTCTGTAGGGTCTCACCAGGGCGGTGTGGGGTCTCACCAAGGCTCCGGGGGGGTCTCACCGGGGTAGCAGGGCTCTGTGGGGTCTCATCAGCCTGGTTAGACCCCCTCAGAGCCCTGGTACCAGGCCTCTGTGGGGTCTCACCAAGGCTCCGGGGGGGTCTCACCGGGGTAGCAGGGCTCTGTGGGGTCTCACCAGGGCTCTATGGGATCTAACCAGCCTTGTTAGACCCCATCGTACCCTGGCGAGACCCCACAGAGCCCTGGTCTCACCACGGCGATGTGGGGTCTCACAAGCACCAGGGCTCCATAGGGTCTCACCAGGGCTGCATGGGGTCTCACAATGCCTTTGTGGGGAATCACCAGGGCTCTGAGGGGGTCTCACCAGGGTAGCAGGGCTCTGTGGGGTCTCACCAGGGCTCTGTGGGGGTCTAACCAGCCTTGTTAGACCCCACAGACAGCTGGTGAGACCCCACAGAGCCCTGGCTAAGAGACCTAGGGTCTCCACAGGACTCTCTAGGGTCACAGGGCTCTCACCATTGCTGTAGCCTGTGAAGGCTGCCTCTCACCAGGACTGTGCAGGGAGCGTCTCACGGGTGGGAGCGTCTCACGGGCGGGAGCGTGCAGGACGAGCCGTTGCTGACGTCTGCCCCTGACGATCCACCCTCCCAGCCAGATTTAACTCCGCCCTCCCAGCCAGATTCAACTCCGCCTCCTCCCAGCCAGATTGGGATCCTCGCACGGTGGATGGGAGGGGTGAGATGGCTTCCGAGTGGCTGGTGGGCGGAGCTCCAGAGGACCACTGGCCGAATGGACGGACCGAGGAAACAGATAAGCTCTCAGCCCTGTCGCTGTCAAACGGAGAGCCTCCGTTTGACAGCGACAGGGCTAAGAGCTCACGACGTTACCTGGCTGTGAGGTAATGTGACGGCAGGGCAAATTAGGCGGTCGCGAGGCCCTCGGGAGCGCGAGGCCTAAGGCGATCGCCTAATTTGCCTAATTAAAGAGCCGCCTCTGTTCAATGGCACACCTCAGTGCTGGTGCTATAGTGGATTCAATGGCACACCTCAGTGCTGGTGCTATGGTGCATTCAATGGCATCACTTAAAGGAGAACTATGAGGTGAGTGCTTTTCACTCACCTCATAGTTCTAGCCGACCTGTGACAATGAGACTGTCACAGGTCGGCTCAGTAGATCGGGAAGTGAGCGAACACATACCGGCGTTCGCTCACCTCTCGATCCTGTCACGGCTCTCTGCCGCGACAGGGGGGGGGCTGGATTCCCCCCCTCCCCGCTCCGATCCGCCAGCGCTGACTGGCGGAATGGACGGGGGAGGGGGCGGGTACAGCTGGCTCTGCCTCTAGATAGGCAGAGACAGCTGTCAGTCACGCAGCTGAGCGGATCCCGACACAATTCTCGGGATCCGCTTCAGCTGCGGCGTCTCAGTATATAGTGAGCTGTAGCTCGCGGTATACTGAGCCTAAGGTGACGGGAGGACGCTAGTTTGCGTCCTCCCGTTACCCTAAGGAGAACTATGGGGAAAAGCCGTAACCCTATAGTGCTCCTTTAACAGTTTGGATGCACCAAGCCATGGGTACTTGACTGGCTTCCTTCAAAACTGTTCTTTAAAATGTTTTTAGGTATTTTTCCTCCCCGGTTTTCAGTGAGACCTGTGTGACAAGTCCAAGAATATCACCCTTCTCTGTGTGGGTGGAAGAGGACTGGAGGACAAGGCTTGCCATTGCTGTGTGTGGCCTACCCTAAAGAGGTTGTGACATAGCACGGCGTCCCGGCCGGATGTCAAGGCGCTGACACCATCCTTTGCGGTGGGCAAGCCGAGCTGTCATCGTCACAGGCCCCGAGTCGTGAGATTCTGCACCGGCTTCTGACGCCTGATACAATCCCACCCCCGGCTCAGGCGACAGCAGGGACTACTAAATGGGGACAGATGAGTCACCAAGTATTTGAAGGATCTCCATCCCCTGCAGTGAGCCTCCCTCTGTCATACACACTGTCACCAACCCAATTAGAAAACATTTAATTAGAAAAGGGGGAATCCTCCAACATGTCAACACGTGGGGCCATTAACCCCTGCTTCTCCGCCGCTGCCTAAACAGCCGTGTCAGAGAAAGAGGAGCCGAGCGTACGTGACTCACTTTCTAATAATCGCCAAGGAATAAATCTTCATATTCCTCCAAGCTGAACTCCAGGCAGAGAAGACACAAATTGATGCACCTCTCTAATCATTTATACGTCATTAAATGCATAGTCTAACTACAAGCTGCGTAGGCGGTGGCGGAACTACCGCCGGTGCTCCCGCACCGCTGCCCGAGCCTACAGGGGGGGACCCAGTATCCATCCAAACACAGCCAGGGGGGGTATGTGTGTTTTTTTGAGGGGGCAAAAATAATCTTGCACCAGGGCCCTTTGTTCCCTAGGTCCGCCACCGTGCGTACGTACCTGAATTTGGCCAGCCTCATGCTGTCCTTGTACACCAGAATTCAGAATCTGAGTGGAAAGATCAGTGGTAGAAGCCAATCAGTTCATGTACTGAAAAGAAGCGTGCTAATAGGAGAGAGCAGAGTGACAGGGAGATGAGCTCATCACTGTGCTACTTTTTCTTTCACTGTCCAGGCACTGGCTGGGGGGCAGGTCTAGGACAACCTGCGCTCAGAGGAAGTACGTTGAATGATAATGGTTATTTATGAGGACATCTAGCGGTAGAATAAAGTACTACAGGGGACATCTGGAATGATAGATAAAATTGCTGCAAAAGCTGGTTTTCTTATTGTATCTTTTAATGGGTGTTTTAAACTATTACAAAAATAGATCAGAGAGAGCCGGAGCCAATGCAAAGTGAATGAGTACCCCCATACATAGGGGTGGTGGGGCTCATTCCCTACATAAAGTTCTCACT
>NW_017306456.1:95214-99074 GCF_000935625.1 Nanorana parkeri
TAAGGTCTTGTGTCAAAGGGTTTTGGCACAGGTCAATGCATTGTGCTTTTGATATCAGTTTGAGATGCATTCTCTGAATGGCGGCATGGCTGAGCAAGCAATGCCCTTTGTTCAGCGTGCAGAGGGGAAGCTGCTGGAGCATCACCTGGAAGATCACGGCTATCACTGGATGTAGCGCAGAATGCTACAGTGATTCCCCAGCAGCCCTCCAGATATCAGATATGGTTACTTACATCCAGCCAAGCTAGACATGGTGTTCTCTAAATGGTAGCGGTGCTGAGTGCACAACTCACTGTGTTCAGTGCGCAGCAGGGAAGCTGCTAGGGCAGCACCTGCAGGGCCGGATTAACATAGAGGCTACTGGAACGCATGCTCCACACACCCTCTGAAAATAGGCCTGGCCAGCCCGGATCGCCATGGCATGTCCAATGTCAATCCAGGCCAGCTTTGCTGAACACAATCAGGCAGAGGTGGTGGCTACGGTTGCCCCCTGTCTGGGAGTCACCAGGACAGTCTGGTTTTTGAGTCCTTTATTTGCTGTGTCCAGGTTTCAGGTCAGCTGAAACCCGGACACAAGATATCACGATGTCATGCAGACAGGGGCCACCACGGGGTCCTGATGTTCCAACTTGAGTGCATGGAGGAGGCACGGGACACAGAGGGATGCTAGAACTCAGGGAGCAAGGAGGTGTATGAAACACAGGGTGCACATAAGTCTTGGGGGACACAGGGGTTTTGCTTCAGGCAGAAGTTTTACTTGCTATCTCTCCTCTCTCTCCTCCTGACGATCTCTCCTTGCTCTCTCTCCTGGCTGTCTCTTCTCGCTCTCTCTCCTGGCTGTCTCTCCTCGCTCTCTCCCCTGGCTGTCTCTCCTCACTTATCCTCCTGGCTATCTCTCCTCGCTCTCTCCCCTGGCTGTCTCTCCTCACTCATCCTCCTGGCTGTCTCTCCTCTCTCACCTGGCTGTCTCTCCTTGCTCTCTCTACTGGCGGTCTCTCCTCGCTCTCTCCCCTGGCTGTCTCTCCTCCCCCTTCCTCCCATCTCCCCCCTGGCTGTCTCGCCTCACTCATCCTCCTGGCTGTCTCTCCTCACTCTCTCCTCCAGGCTGGCAGTTGATATTGGGACTCCACATGGGCAGAGGATATCAATTTCCCCATAGAGTGCTACTCTGTCTTCTCATTCGTTAGTTAAATATTTTATTATTTTCCAAATATTTTTTCCAGATTGCTTTCTTTTTGTTGTCATGATGGCAGCGGGGCGACGGCTCAGCTCGCGCCTCCTCCTTGTACCCCGTATGGAGCGTCTTCTGACGAGCACAAATCCTCTCACTCTCGGGCATCTTGCAGAGAACTGCGCATACCGCGTTTGATTACAGCTTATTGACGTTTGCATAGGAATTTTTAAGAGGCGATGCTTCCAGGAAGTCGCTCGGAATATCGAACACTGATAGCCGGAGATAATGAACTAGGAATCATTAGGGGAGCTTTGAAAATGTCACTCAGATTAGAGAAATACATCACAGCCTGAAGAGAGATTGCGTATCTAGAAGCCCGGCAGAGCCTAAGTGGAGCAGAAAGGCGCACGGCGACAGCAGAGCGGCAACTGCAAGTTTATGACGACCCATAAAACACGACGCCGTCAATGAGTGCTGAATCCACAGCGTTCTTATAGCACTTCACAGCCATCCTGCGTATCTCAGCATGGCCCACTCCTTGACACATTAAAAGGACATCAATAAAAAGTGCTATTAAGGGGCCACTCTGGCAAAAAAAAGAATATAGAGCTACAAGAAAAGTGCTATATAAGTGCATAGGAGGGGGGTAATGCTTTCCAGACCCTGCAGTTTGCAGTTCAGTCTCAATCGCTGCCCACATTTTGGAGTAGTTGTGATGGCCACACTGGTGACTCCCACTGCAAGCTCTCTCCCTCATGTGTATCCACCAAAATACCTCCCAGTCCAACCCATCAGCCCGCAGAATAGGCTCTGCCACTGAACCCCTTATGATGCATACACTGAACTGCTTATGGAGTCACCCGATTACCAGTGATAACTTATCACTAGACATGTGCGATTCGTTTCGTTCCGAATTGAAATTCGGACGAATTTTCGTAAATTCGGACATTCGGATGTATCCGAATTACAGACATAACGAATGCAAACGAATCCGAATTTAAAACGAAACGAATTTTTTGGCAGTGCACATGTCTACTTATCACCAATGTAAAGTGAAATGGGTTTTTGTTCAATGGGGCTTTTTCACTTATCACTTAGGGCCTGTATCGAAGGGCATCAGTTCGAGATGCTCCTGAGATCATTCAGAATTCATTGCAGGTGCATTTCACTTAGGGAGAACAGCAGTTCAGAAATGAAGCACTGGCCCTAGTACTAACACAAGCACTAGGCCCCTCAACACAGCAGTCCACCATAGGCCTTTAAATAAGGTTCTTGTAGACACAGTAAGGGCCTTTGTTGAAGGGTTTCGGGATGGTTCAATGAGGCAGTCTTGTGATGAGCACACTGGTAAGTTCCACTGCAAGCTCTCGCTCCTTCGTGTACATCCGCCAAAATGCCTCCCACTTCAACCTGAAGAACAGACTCTGCCACTAAACCCCTAAAGTATCCTGACATTCATGGAACTGCTTATGGAGCAAGCAGATTTCCAGCTATCCCCCAACACAGCCTCCAGAACCCCACAAATTCCTTATGAAGCCACAAGATGTCAACACTCCTCGATATGCAGCCACCAGATTTCCTGAGACCCCGTTAGACAGACACCATTTCACCCAGATTTCTAGAAAGTCCCCCACATGTAGCCTTCAGATGTCCACAGACCCACCTCTGCAGCCACCACATTTTCAGACATCCCCTTACTCTGCCCGCAGACCTCTACATACCCCTCATGGAGCCCACAGAACTCCACAGGCCCTCTTATGCAGTCACCAGATTTCTGTAGACACTCTATGCAGCCATTAGCTCAGCGAACACCCCTTCATGAAGCCTTCAGAATTCCATAAAGCTCTTCGTGGAACCTCCAGATCTTCACAAAAGCCTCCACATGTGCATGGGCCCCCTTATGTGGCTTCCAAGTTTACAAAGACCCCTAAATGCAGCTTGCTCATGTTCATAAAGCAAAGCCCTAATGTTGGAATTTAGCTAAATAATGTGTAGTGTGGGACTAGCAGTGGTCTGAAGGAGAAACAGACTCAAGGTCCCTCTACAGCTCTAAACACTTGCTTCTAGAGGTCCAAAGGGGGCAAATGGAGCCCCCTATTTGGGGGGAGAAGGACATCGTGCCAATCGATTAAGAAACCTCTTGAAAGGAGAAAACTTTACAAAATTGTGACAATGGAACACGTTTCGGTGATGGGACCGGAGCTTAGCAGAAGGCAGGGAGAAGGACATCATGTCAATGTTTCCATTCTTCTGTCATGATACAGTGGCATGGTGTAGGGCAGTTTTCATTGAGTCCATACCTGCAGGAACAAAGTACCCTACTGCGTGATGGCAGCACTGAGTAGGGTTGAGCTGGCATAGAGGTTTGTGTCTCTATGACCAAACACTAAGGAAGACTGGCAATACCAATGGCATATGGCTTGAATGGAAGGTGCACAGCAAGATAGCCATATAAGTATAAAGTAGAGGTGAGGACTGGTGCCAAGGTAGTCGGAGAGATCTCAGACCTGCCACTAAGTAGGACTTCTCACATATACATACATCAATGCGACAAGCAGAAAAGATGGCCGCTCCTTCAAAAAATTAAAACTATCTAAATGCAATAATGTGCGCCATCCGTGCTAGTGCTAGCAACTGTCATTTTTTATAGCCTGCAAAGATGATGTAGTGACAGTGACAGTGAGGG
>NW_017306456.1:99185-101719 GCF_000935625.1 Nanorana parkeri
CGTTAATCCACTATGGACTGCAGCATGCGCACCGCTCGACAAATCTATCAATACGTCATACTGCCAAGAAGGACTTAGTGGGGATCCAGGCAAGAAAAATCAATTATCACCTGAACCGTAACCTAGCACCTGTCAATCTTGAATAGAGATACCGAGGAGTGCGTCAGCATGAAACACGCTCGCATGTGACACACATGACGCACAAAGCCACGCGTGATTAACAACACCCGTTAGTGTAGCTTACTGTCCCTTATCAGGAAGGACATATAAGCTTATTTTAACTTCACTGGGCACTATTTGTTCCTAACGTGACATAATAACACCATAATCAATTAGGAAATCTCTGGAAAGGAGAAAACTTTACAAAAATCGTGAAAATGGAACACGTTTCGGTGATGGGACCGGAGCTTAGCAGAAGGCAGGGAGAAGGATCATCATGCCAATGTTTCCATTCTTCTAAAGGTGCCCATACACTGCTCGATTCTCGTACGAGAATCGAGCAGTGTGAACGAAGACGTGCGACCTTTTCTACTGTACGGTCGCACGTCTTTTGTCGAACCAGCATGCTCGAAAACCCGCCGAGAATCGTACGATTGTCGGCGGGTTTCTAGCCTGCTCGTTCGATAGCTGCGGAACGGGCCGGTGTGCACGCGCACACTGCCCGTTCTGCATTGCGGTCATCGGAAGCCCGCCCCTCAGCGGGGCGGGCTTTCGATGATCGCAAGAACGATCTGCCCGTCCAAGGTGGGCAGATCGTACGAGCTTTCAATAAGCATACGACCATCGCAAGACAAAAGTCTTGCGATGGTCGTAAGGTGTATGGGCACCTTAACTGTCATGATACAGTTATATCGTGTTCAGAGATTACAATTCTACAAAAGTGAGCCACCGTTGTACAAAAGACAGTCAAGTCACATGAACATTACAAAAACCGTCATGTTAGAGATAGACAGGGCCGGATTTCCCACAAGGCCAACCAAGGCCCGGCCTTGGGGCAGCAGGGAGTAGAGGGGCAGCAGGGGTATGGAATTCCTATCTCCTGATGTCTGGGACATGCAGTTCTGGGTGCCGGGCGGGTAGTTGTTTTCAACATTTAGCCCTGCTTTGGGCAAGCAGAGCTAAATGTACAGCGGGGAAGCCGCTGCTTGTTTTGTACAAGTGATCTCAGCGTAGGGGGGTGGCTTGTAGGGGGGCGCATCGAGGAACCCTGCCTTGGTGCAGCAGAAAAAGTAAATCCGGACCTGGAGATAGATGCTACAAAATAAGACATTGCAATAACAGAAACTACATCAATGGCCAAAAAATTTTGGGAGCTACTGCCAAGTTCCTAATAGAGAATACGAGACTACTTCTAAATTACAAGAGACCGTTGAGCTTCCATATTATATGGCTACAAAAGACAGTTACCATGTTGCCATATTGTTAAAGACTATCAATGTTACAGTGAACTTCAAAAGACAGTTTCCATGCTACCGGAGGTTGTTCCAGGAAACCGAATTAAGCGTCCACTCACGTAAGAGTGGGGGGTCGGGAGTACGTCTCAGGTGCTGGGATCTGGCAGGGCCCAATTATTCCTGATTTGAATGGGCCTACCTTGTCTGGCCATAGGATAGGAAGGCACGAAGCCTGCAGGTGTTTAACGCCCTCTGGCAGTGGTGACCCAGGGGTGCCCCCCGAGTAGCACTATGGGTTTGAGACCCCACTGTGTGAAAGGCACGTTGGTCACAACACCTTTTGCTGCACATCGCCTCTTGGGCTAGGCCTTTTGGCTAAGATCAGGGGTAACTTAGATTACCGGGCCGCAAGGCCTAGCCATTAATATTGCACTATGGCACTTATTTAATTTTCTTCACTTGTATGTGCACCTTTCACTTTATTTTTGTGTTTTTCACTCCACAGGTTGGAGGATGTGGGTCTTTGGGCCTAACCTGAAGTCTAGGGGGAGGAAGTGTGGCCCTCAGGTTCCTTCCTCCCCTGAATCAGGGGTGTCTCCCTTCAGGGGAGCCCTCAACTGAGTACTCGGCGGTCGGCTTCGGTCAGTCATGAGGAATGGGTCCGCCTGGTTTTGGCCAGGTGGACACAAGTGCCTTGCCCCTGTCAGGAGCCTTGCGCCCTGGGGGGTCAGCGATGGGCCCTTTCTCTTCGGGAGACGGACCCTTTAAATGCACTTTTTGGTTCACCTTTTGGGTGTTTGATGCACGCACTGCGGGCTTAAAAAAAAAAAAAGGTTCCGACTGAACTTTGCTTCTTCAGACGCTTGTCCAAACGCTGAACATTTACTCCTTTCAAGCATCCCAAGCAGCTTATATGATGGCTGTATTTCTGCCGCTAGTATATATGACTTCTGTCAATGGTCGCTATGGAAGTGGCGGGTACTGACGTCACCCGACCCAACAGGGCCCCTTCTCTGCACAGCTGCCCACACCTCTACCGTACCATCATCTGACCTCCTGCCTCCTCCTTCTAACTGTCCTCTCCATATGACTGATTTGCTGCAAGATTCCGCCTTTGAGCTGGTTTATTGAACAAGTCAG
>NW_017306456.1:101782-102316 GCF_000935625.1 Nanorana parkeri
GGAACTTGTCCGCAAAAAGCCAAACCTTCGGGCCCTTGGCGCTCACTGTAGTATCTACAGGCGCTCAATGGCCGCATCGCTCGATGGTGAACGAGAATGGCAGAACTGGCTAATAGCACAGTGCAGAGGCCAATCAGACAACGCAGAGGACCCGAAAAGGGGCACAAAAACTCTTTCAATTGAACAACTCTGACTATTTCCGTACAAACCTAAATTTTCCTTCTGTCATTATGAAGCCATCCTTGAGCTCCACTTAATGACTTTGCCTAGGCTGAGATGATGTCATCAGACTGCTGCAGGCAGGAAGAAGCATTTGCTCAGTCTCCCCTCCCCCAGTGATCAGTCTGCTGCATGTAGGAGGAAGCATTTACTCAGTCTCCCCTCCCCCAGTGATCAGTCTGCTGAAGGCAGGAGGCCGCATATCCTCAGTCTCCCCTCCCCCAGTGATCAGTCTGCTACATTGTAACTTTGTAGCATGCTTGGGATGCACATTATGAGGGGAGGGAGGGGGGGTTTGCTAGTGAAGCACATTAC
>NW_017306456.1:108486-116123 GCF_000935625.1 Nanorana parkeri
TCTAGTGATGTACGTTTTCAGTTGGGGAGCACGTCACCACCGTCTGGCATCCTGCCCAGATCATTGACGTTACTGGTTGTCAGGAGTTGAGGCGAGACACCGGCCAGAGCATCCCAGGTTGCTAAGAGCTTTTAGCAACCTGGGATGCTCTGGCTGGAAAGGGGGGCGGCAGGTACATCTGCCCCCCTATGTGACCCAAGTGAACTGCCTCAGGCTGCCTCATGATAGGACGGCCCTGCAGGCAGTAAAAGAAAAATTTTGTTAAAAAAAACATCTGCAAGGGTCATATTAATAAATCAGTGAAGGTGACTTTCACTAAACATTCACTGGTGGTGAATCAATCGCTATCATTTAAAATACATGTACCTGGAAGATTCCACTGACGTGGATGTTAGGTGAATCTCAGATTGATTGTTTTATAAAGATGGCAATTCAGCTTGTAAGATTCTTCTTCAAGTTAAAAAGAATGCTTGATATTGAAAATACAAAATATTTCATATCTGTAAGTTGAATCTTCTGTGTTAATATATTATTTTAGGTTTCCGGTACTTCCCCTTTAAGTAATGGCTCCCAATCGCCTCTCACTCTCCGCGTCCATTTATTTCTGTCCCGACATGAATAATGTAAAACTGCTAAAGCCGCCGAACAAAATATATTTATGTTATTGTTTTTCAGCATAAAAAATGCAGCTGGAGATAAATAAATAATTCCGGAATCTGAGCTGCGAAACGGCACAAAAATAATTCTAAAGTGACCGCAAGTCCAACTTTCGCTTCCAGAGACCTCGACTGGAAGTTTAAAGTGAGGACTTCCAGCAACCCAACCTGAGAGCGTGAATACAACAGAGGCCAATCACATATCGAGTGTCCGGGAATTCCGAAATCCCGGGAACTCTAATATGCAATATAATATGGGTGGCCTTTAACATAGTGGGCAACCTCAATGACGTCACATGGGGGGTCTTCAACATAGTGAGCCGCCTCAATGACGTTACAAGGGTGGTCTCCAACATAGTGGAAAGCCTCAATGAATTCATATGGGGGATCTTCAACATAGTGGCCAGCCTCAATGACGTCATATGGGGGATCTTCAACATAGTGGAAAGCCTCAATGAATTCATATGGGTGGTCTTCAACATAGTGGGCAGCCTCAATGACATCATATGGGTGGTCTTCAACATAGTGGGCAGCCTCAATGACGTCATATGGGTGGTCTTCAACATAGTGGAAAGCCTCAATGACGTCACATGGGGGATCTTCAACATAGTGGGCAGCCTCAATTACATCATATGGGGGGTCTTCAACATAGTGGGCAGCCTCAATGATGTCACAAGGGGGGTCTTCAACATAGTGGGCAGCCTCAATGACGTCATATGGGTGGTCTTCAACATAGTGGAAAGCCTCAATGACGTCACATGGGGGATCTTCAACATAGTGGGCAGCCTCAATGACATCATATGGGGAGTCTTCAACATAGTGGGCAGCCTCAATGACATCATATGGGGAGTCTTCAACATAGTGGGCAGCCTCAATGACGTCATATGGGTGGTCTTCAACATAATGGACAGCCTCAATGACGTCATATGGGTGGTCTTCAACATAATGGGCAGCCTCAATGACATCACATAAGTGGTATTCAACATAGTGGGCAGCCTCAATGACATCATATGGGGGGTCTTCAACATAGTGGGCAGCCTCAATGACATCACATGGGGGGTCTTTAACATAGTGGCCAGCCTCAATTAAGTCATATGTGTGGTCTTCAACATAATGGGCAGTCTAAATTACATCACGTAAGTGGTCTTCAACATAGTGGGCAGCTTCAATGACGTCATATGGATGGTCTTCAACATTGTGGGCAGCCTTAATGACGTCACATGGGTGGTCTTCAACATAGTGGGCAGCCTCAATGATGTCACATGGGTGGTCTTCAACATAGTGGGCAGCTTCAATGATGTCAAATGGGTGGTCTTCAACATAGTGGGCAGCTTCAATGACGTCACATGGGTGGTCTTCAACATAGTGGGCAGCCTCAATGACCAAAGCTGAGCCAGGAGAAGGCAGGCTTGCACTTGATTTTCTATACAAAAGTCACAATTTGCATATTAGGGCACCCAGGATAGGGGCTTTGATTGGTTTCCTGGCATCATTGGGGACCGGAGCTATCAGGGGCAGCCAGGTAGTGCAGTGTCATCCGCTGGGAAATGTTAATAAACAGATTGCGGGGTAAAGGGGGTTAAGAACCCTGGCCTTATTACAAAGGGGGTTCTGCTTTAATGTAGGGAGCTGGTGTAAGCAATACAAAAACAAGAACAAAAAGATAAGACATGAGATACACTTGTAGCTATTTCAACCCGCCACCACTAGATGGCACTGAGGAGCATAAGCCCTATGCTCCTCAGCACCACCTAGTGACAGAAGTGGCATGCCAATGGCGTTCACCCAGTTATACGTTGGATGGAAGCGTTATATAAATCAGCCCTATGATCTATGGTTACCATTAGACCCCCGGGGACAGTCCCCATTTTAAGAGGTCTGTCGCCAGATTTCATTTGGAAAATGTGGTAACTTTACTATAATCTTGTGGGAAGTTTGTTGTGCAAATGACCGACCTGGTGACAGGGTCTCTTTAAAATGTCTCTGTGAACAACCATGATTCCTGACATGAGTGCATAGGGACAGCTTCCCCTCCCACCACCGGCCGCGTGCCCCCCCTCCCCCCCCTGTCCCGAAATGACTCAGTGATACAATGTACCCTGCACTCTGTGTCCTCTAATTAACAGGAAAGACACAGGGATACATCAATATGCCAGAACTCATTCAGCCCCTCGCTACAATGATAGATATGTTGTGTTTCAGCGCTGCACAGTCTGGGAACATTCGAAAATTATTTTCCGACAAGAAATGACATTTTATGAGTTTCTCTCCCTCTCTCCCCTCCGCTGAACCCTCAAATAACGCCGCGCCGGAGCACGGTGCCACGGAGCAATGAAGTTGACTCTGACACCAGAGAGAATGTGCGTCCATTAAAACGAAAATGACATTTATGTTTCCCACCGCCGCGCTTTTGTTACAAGGTACTAAGGCAGCAAAACAGGCCGTTAAAGGGACCCCCTGGTAATTACCTCTGGCCTTTCTTTCATACTTATATCTGGCCTCCCTCCTTCCCCTCAGTCTTATATCTGACCTCCGGCCTTCCCTTCAGTCTTATATCTGACCTCCCTCCTTCCCCTCAGTCTTATATCTGACCTCCGGCCTTCCCTTCAGTCTTATATCTGACCTCCGGCCTTCCCTTCAGTCTTCTATCTGACCTCCGGCCTTCCCTTCAGTCTTCTATCTGACCTCCGGCCTTCCCTTCAGTCTTCTATCTGACCTCCGGCCTTCCCTTCAGTCTTCTATCTGACCTCCGACCTTCCCTTCAGTCTTCTATCTGACCTCCGTCCTCCCCTTCAGTCTTCTATCTGACCTCCGGCCTTCCCTTCAGTCTCCTATCTGACCTCCGTCCTTCCCTTCAGTCTCCTATCTGACCTCCGTCCTTCCCTTCAGTCTCCTATCTGACCTCCGTCCTTCCCTTCAGTCTTCTATCTGACCTCCGACCTTCCCTTCAGTCTTCTATCTGACCTCCGTCCTTCCCTTCAGTCTTCTATCTGACCTCCGGCCTCCCCTTCAGTCTTATATCTGACCTAGCTTCCCAGCTGACCTAGCTTCCCATCCAATCAGCATGGAGCCGGCTTGATGCTGATCGGCTGGGAAGCTGGCTTTCCAGCCAATCTGCATGGAGCCGGCTTCCCGGGCAATCAGGAAGCCGGTAGGCGGGTCATTACTCGCTGCTCAGCTTCCTTATTGGCCCGGGAAGCCGGCTTGATGCTGATTGGATGGAAAGCCGGTTTCCAGGCCAATCAAAATCGAGCTGGCCAAACAACATGGAGCCGGCATCCTGGGCAAAATATCGGTCTATATATATGTGCTTTTATAATATTGTGTGTACACCCTGAATGCAATAGGCTGCTGCACATCACCATACCTATGGTGATAGGTATGGTGAAGGTCAGTAGACAGAACCCCTTCCATGTAGTCCTGGAGAAGGTGAAGAATGGATGGTAAGAGGGTCACATGGTATGAAAATGATGATGATGTTTTTATTGCAAATTTTAAATAACAAAAGGTGGTATCCCAACTGACAGTAAATATTTATTATTATTATTATAATACAGGATTTATATCGCGCCAACAGTGTGCACAGTACTATACAAACTGGAGGGAGACAGTACAGTTACAATACAATTTCAGCACCGGAGAGATAGGAGGGCCCTGATCCTGAGAGCTTACAATCTAGTAGGAGAAGCAAGTGATACAAAAGGTAATAATTCAGTAGATTGAGTTATGCTGGGCACACACCTTACAACCATCGCAAGACTTTTGTCTTGCGATGGTTGTAAGGTACTTAAAAAAACGTACGATCTGTCCATCTTGGACAGGCAGATCGTACTTGCGATGATTGCAAGCCACCCCCCCCTGAGGGGCGGGCTTCCGATGACCGCAATGCTGAACAGGCAGTGTGCGGCTTTTATCTCACGAACATGCTACACACCCGCCGAACGTCGTACGATGCTCGGCGGGTTTTCGAACACGTTCGTAAGTTAAAAGTCGTGCGACCTTACAGTAGTAGAGGTCGCACGGCTTCCACACACCTTACGATAATCGTACGATCGCGGGATTTCCCGCCATTATCGTACGATTGTCGTAAGGTGTGTGGGCACCCTTAGTGGAGTTGTTTGTAGACGGGAGAGAGCAGAGTGATAAAAGTATCAGAAACACGAAGATGATCGAAAGAAATGTAACATTGTTTATAAATAGACTGTGTACATGTATATATATTGTTGTTTCTCTGCATTTATTTTCGGTAACTGGCTCGGTTGTGTAAATATACTTCAAAGGGACGGGAATGACTCAGATCTCAGTCGGCTTGTGTTTTCATCCTCCTAATTACTTGTTTTTCTTCTGTCAATGACCCAAACACACAAAAAAAAAAAAAAAAAGAATAAACCTTTTGCGGTCGCATTTTCTTCGACTCTGAAAAGCCGGAGGAATCTCTCGTATCTTACAGATAATTACCGCAACCTCCCTCTATCTGTGATTTAGGCTTCATCAGAACGCCGGCGTGTTTACAGTCCTCCGAAGCCACCTAATCAGCACTATTCTGTGCGATCTGCATGTAATTACAGCTCTACCGGAGGAATGACACTGCAATTAATTGGAAACAAAATGTTTGCTTAAAGATTCATTTGTAAATGGCTTTTGATGAGGCTGCTGAGTGCTGAGCATTGCGGTGCGGACCCTGCCGGTCGCTCTCCCTCTGTCACCTTCATTACACCGTGTGCGATTTATAGGTGACCCCTGGCCTCCCCTTCAGTCATAAATATGACCCCCGGCCTCTTCTTCAGTCATAAATCTGACCCCCGGCCTCTTCTTCAGTCTTATATCTGACCTCCGTCCTTCCCTTCAGTCTTGTATCTGACCTCTGTCCTTCCCTTCAGTGTCATATCTGACCTCCTTCCTTCCCTTTAGTCTTCCATCTGATCTCCGTCCTTCCCTTCAGTCTTGTATCTGACCTCCGTCCTTCCCTTCAGTCTTCTATCTGACCTCCGTCCTCCCCTTCAGTCTTCTATCTGACCTCCGTCCTCCCCTTCAGTCTTATTTCTGACCTCCGTCCTCCCCTTCAGGCTTATTTCTGACCTCCGTCCTCCCCTTCAGGCTTATTTCTGACCTCCGTCCTTCCCTTCAGTCTTATATCTGACCTCCGGCCTTCCCTTCAGTCTTGCACAGTTGTACCGTCTCCTCTCCTGGACTGGAATTGCTTCCTCTGATTTCACTGTACACTGGGAGCTTCCCACAATTAGTCAGAGAGAGCCCGCCTCATTTCCTGGATGGAAGACGTCCAGCATCACGCAGCTCTTGGGTGGGCAACTCCAGCCCTTCCGGCTGCTGTGGAACTACAAGTCCCATGAGGTACTGCAAGAGTGACAGTTACAGGAATGACTCCCAGAGGCAGAGGCATGTTGGGATTTTGTAGTTAAAGCCCAGCTGGAGGGCCGGAGTTGCCCACTCCTGATCTAACTCTTACTTCCCCAGCCTGACTGTCCCTGGCCCGCCGCTTTCATTTATTAGATTTCAATAGTTGAAGCTCAGCATCACATATGGGTGTTACCTATGCAAATGCATCCTGCCTAGGAACGCCCACTTCTCCAAGCTGACACCCACCCATCAAGGCATTTTGAAATTTGTATAACTCCTCCCAAGATCCAGCCCACTTTTTGCATAAGGGCATCTTGAGACAGTACTGAGGCAGGCAGGGCCGGATTTCCCACAAGGCCAACCAAGGCCTGGCCTTGGGGCAGCAGGGACTAGAGGGGCAGCAGGGGTGTGGAATTCCTATCGCCCAATGCCCAGGACATGCAGTTCCGGGCTGGTAGTTGTTTTCTACATTTAGCCCTGCTTTGGGCAAGCAGAGCTAAATGTGCAGCGGGGAAGCCGCCGCTTGTTTTGTATGCAG
Source organism: Nanorana parkeri (assembly GCF_000935625.1). Classification (NCBI taxonomy): domain Eukaryota; kingdom Metazoa; phylum Chordata; class Amphibia; order Anura; family Dicroglossidae; genus Nanorana; species Nanorana parkeri. Next base: position 115,039 of record NW_017306456.1, read on the forward strand.
CCTGCAGGTCTGCCATTCTCCATGGGGAGGGGGGAACATCCGACCCTGGAGGCAGGGCGCTGTGATGTTTTCAGGAAGCTATGTGCAGCACCCGGCCGTCCCCTCCCACCGGCCATGATCTGCCTGCATTGCATAAGAAGCAAGGATATCCTACCATAGTCTGCTTCCTTACCTGTCTTCATCTTTGCTTGTGTTGCATTGTGTCACTGTCTGCATGTAACCTGACCACGTTGCACTTCCCTCCTTCTTGCATCTCAGTGTGAATTCAGCCAATTCAAGGTGGAGCTTTCCTATACATTGATACAGTTTCTGTACATTGTGACATTTCAGGAACATATTGATGCAGAATTGTAAAGTTGATAAAAGGTCCATATAAAACATTCTAGGACTAGTTGATATCTACACAGGGCCGGATGTCTCACAAGGCCAACCAAACCCGGCCTCGGGGCAGCAGGGTGTAGAGGGGCAGCAGGGGTGTTGTAACTGATATCTCCCGATGCCCGGGTGGGTAGTTGTTTTCTACATTTAGCCCTGGTTTTGTCAAGCAGAGCTAAATGTTCAGCGGGGAAGCCACCGCTTGTTTTGTACAGGTGATCTTGGCATCTTTTATCCCATTCTCCATGGTGGTGGGGGGAGGGGGGGCTGGTGGCAGGTAGGGGGGCGCGTTGAGGAACCTGGCCTTGGGGCAGCAGAGAGAGTAAATCCGGCCCTGTATCTACAGTTCCTATTTTGTCTTTTTTCCACACGGGAACCCCATAAACATTTGTTTCTCAGAAAGCTGCTTTCGGGGTTTTTTTGGTTTTGTAGTCGCTGTAAATGCAAATAATGTCCAGCGGAGTCCTTTAAGCAAATGCAGCTCTTAAGGTCTGTTGTCCCTGGAACAGGTCCCCTTTAGAACCCACCATCGGTTATTTACACAGCCGAGGCACAGGAGAGCTCCCCTCCGCTCTGCAAATTACTGCCGAGTGTTATTTTATACCCCTGATAATATATTTCACTCGCTGCCTGCTGCAACCTGCCCGTGATTTAAAGGTTTATCGTTCCTTTCCCCCCATCGGTCCCTGAATAAATCATGTGGCGGCGGA
>NW_017306456.1:116134-120663 GCF_000935625.1 Nanorana parkeri
AGAGGGGTGGAGAGACTGCGTAGTATAGAAGACCCCCAGGATGAATAATGGGAATCACTCAGCATGCTTTACACCATGATGGTCATTTTGTGACCCTTAGTTGCAAACCAAACCAGGGATGCTTCATCACGAATGGCATGACTGTATTGAAAGGTGAAACAGCCACCTCAGCCATTGTGGAAGAGCCACCTCAACTATGGTGGAAAGAAAATCCAGCTCAGCTATGGTGGAAGGAAAATCCAGCTCAGGCATGACGGAAGGAAAGAGCCACCTCAGCCACGGAGGAAGGAAAGAGCCACCTCAGCCACGGAGGAAGGAAAGAGCCACCTCAGCCACGGAGGAAGGAAAGAGCCACCTCAGCATGTTGGATGGAAAGAGCCACCTCAGCCATGGCGGATGGAAAGAGCCACCTCAGCCACGGAGGAAGGAAAGAGCCACCTCAGCCACGGAGGAAGGAAAGAGCCACCTCAGCCACGGAGGAAGGAAAGAGCCACCTCAGCCACGGAGGAAGGAAAGAGCCACCTCAGCCACGGAGGAAGGAAAGAGCCACCTCAGCCACGGAGGAAGGAAAGAGCCACCTCAGCCACGGAGGAAGGAAAGAGCCACCTCAGCCACGGAGGAAGGAAAGAGCCACCTCAGCCACGGAGGAAGGAAAGAGCCACCTCAGCCACGGAGGAAGGAAAGAGCCACCTCAGCCACGGAGGAAGGAAAGAGCCACCTCAGCCACGGAGGAAGGAAAGAGCCACCTCAGCCACGGAGGAAGGAAAGAGCCACCTCAGCCACGGAGGAAGGAAAGAGCCACCTCAGCCACGGAGGAAGGAAAGAGCCACCTCAGCCACGGAGGAAGGAAAGAGCCACCTCAGCCACGGAGGAAGGAAAGAGCCACCTCAGCCACGGAGGAAGGAAAGAGCCACCTCAGCCACGGAGGAAGGAAAGAGCCACCTCAGCCACGGAGGAAGGAAAGAGCCACCTCAGCCACGGAGGAAGGAAAGAGCCACCTCAGCCACGGAGGAAGGAAAGAGCCACCTCAGCCACGGAGGAAGGAAAGAGCCACCTCAGCCACGGAGGAAGGAAAGAGCCACCTCAGCCACGGAGGAAGGAAAGAGCCACCTCAGCCACGGAGGAAGGAAAGAGCCACCTCAGCCACGGAGGAAGGAAAGAGCCACCTCAGCCATGGCAGATGGAAAGAGCCACCTCAGCCATGGCGGAAAGAAAAAGCCATCTCAGCCATGGTGGAAGGAAAGAGCCACCTCAGCCATGGCGGACCCCCCCCCCCCCCCCAGATGCCCCCTCTTTTTCTTTTCACTGCATGTCTGTGAAAGGTGCTGTGGGGGTGTGGCTGTTACTTAGCTCTGGAGGCAGAGAGCACTGGAGATGAAGGACAGGAAGCAGCTTTTTCAATGAGATGTAATGATATTTGAAGGTATTTTAAAGCAAACATCAGCCTTATATCATAGCATGATGGGGTACAATGCTTAATATAAGGAGGGTGGGGGTGGGGGGGGGCTTTCCATATTTCATCCCTAGGAGAAGGAGAGGTTCAGTTATTACAAAAAAACAACACTTTGCTCTTTATGGTGATCCCATCGTCAGTGACATCACTGTATTCTCACTGCATGTTTCCCAAACCTTCTTATATTTTCCCTGTTCTCTATTATCACCGTTCCTGATTCCTGATTCTGTTTCATCCTCACAACTTCCAGTGTCAGACGTCTGAAAATGTGATAGAAATCCAGGTGAGATTCAGCCGTCAAACATGGCCGAGTGTGGTGAGAGAGAACGCAATCTTTATGTATAGGTCCCAGCGGGATACAATGTTTCCATTCTATTTCTGATCTCTCTCCTGATTGGCTGCAGCTTCCCCACATGGAATCAAGCAGGGAACATACTTCCCACTTGCTACATTCTACAAACTCTAATCTAGAATCCAAAGTGATAAAACGGCCACGACGCAGGTCCTGCATCATCGCCGCGCGTTTGTTTTATATTTCCAAGATCAAAAAATAATTACTTTTTTCATCTTTTTTATATATACAGTATACAGGTGTGTGTGTGTGTGTTTGTGTGTCTGTGTGTGTGTGCATGTGTGTCTGTGTGTGTGTGCATGTGTGTCTGTGTGTGTGTGTCTGTGTGTTTGTGTGTGTGTCTGTGTGCGCGCGTGTGTGTCTGTGTGCGCGCGTGTGTCTGTGCGTGTGTCTGTGTGTGTGTGCGCGTGTGTGTGTCTGTGTAGGTCTGTATCTGTGTCTGTGTAGGTCTGTATCTGTGTCTGTGTAGGTCTGTATCTGTGTCTGTATCTGTGTCTGTGTAGGTCTGTATCTGCGTCTGTGTGCGTGTGTCTGTGTGTGTCTGTATCTGTGTGTGTGTCTGTATCTGCGTCTGTCTGTGTGTGTCTGTATCTGTGTGTGTGTCTGTATCTGTGTGTGTGTCTGTATCTGTCTGTGTCTGTATCTGTCTGTGTCTGTATCTGTCTGTGTCTGTATCTGTCTGTGTCTGTATCTGTCTGTGTCTGTATCTGTCTGTGTCTGTATCTGTCTGTGTCTGTATCTGTGTGTGTGTGTGTCTGTATCTGTGTGTGTCTGTGTCGCGTCTGTTTGTGTGCGTCTGTGTGTGTCACGTCTGTGTGTGTGCGTCTGTGTGTGTGGTGTCTGTGTGTGCGTCTGTGTGTGTGCGTCTGTGTGTGTGCGCGTCTGTGTGTGTCTGCGTGTGTCTGTGTGCGTGTGTCTGTGTGCGTGTGTCTGTGTGCGTGTGTCTGTGTGCGTGTGTCTGTGTGCGTGTGTCTGTGTGCGTGTGTCTGTGTGCGTGTGTCTGTGTGCGTGTGTCTGTGTGCGTGTGTCTGTGTGCGTGTGTCTGTGTGCGTGTGTCTGTGTGCGTGTGTCTGTGTGCGTGTGTCTGTGTGCGTGTGTCTGTGTGCGTGTGTCTGTGTGCGTGTGTCTGTGTGCGTGTGTCTGTGTGCGTGTGTCTGTGTGCGTGTGTCTGTGTGCGTGTGTCTGTGTGCGTGTGTCTGTGTGCGTGTGTCTGTGTGCGTGTGTCTGTGTGCGTGTGTCTGTGTGCGTGTGTCTGTGTGCGTGTGTCTGTGTGCGTGTGTCTGTGTGCGTGTGTCTGTGTGCGTGTGTCTGTGTGCGTGTGTCTGTGTGCGTGTGTCTGTGTGCGTGTGTGCGTGTGTGTGTCTGTGTGTGTACATTCATGGAGAACATTGCACGGGTTACCGTGTGAGAGGCTGTGCGGGGTTTATCACGGACACCAGGAGAAGATAAGGTTTTCCCACGATAAAATACCAATTCACCGGAAATTAAGTCTTTAACTAACAATAATAAATAACAATTTCTTAGTTTTGATGAGAAAATGGTCATGTGATCAAATCAATTTCAACAGCATATGCAAATGTTTTAAGGATGGCCGAGATGAGCAAAATCGAGAGATTTTATTTCCCCCAAATTTCAGCAAAAGTTGGGAGAGTTTGGCTCAATTTCATCACTTTGTTGACAGTATGGAAATCATTGGAGAAGGCAAAATCACTGGGGGAGGGGAGACTGAGGAAATGCCTCCTCCTGCCTGCAGCAGTCTGATCACTGGGGGAGGGGAAACTGAGGAAATGCTTCTTCCTGATTGCAGCAGACTGATCACTGGGGGAGGGGAGACTGAGGAAATGCTTCCTCATGCATGCAGCAGACTGATCACTGGGGGAGGGGAGAGTGAGGAAATGCTGAATGCTGTATCCGCTCTTTCTCTGTAATGTAGCCGGATGCTGCAAAATATTGCTCTGCACAGGCAGCGTATTTCTTCCTGAGGCTCCATAAAATGCTATTGATCCCATCACAGCAGCCAAACCCCGATCATCCCGGCCGACTTTCCAGGCGGGGAATTCATAGGATGAGCATGTACTATGCAGGTGGCGGCATTATCTCCGCAGCGGTGATTTAACATTAGCTTTGTAAAAAATAATATCTCATTGTGCCGGGAACATTGAGCCAGGCACAGGAGAGGCTCTGCGCTCTGCACCGCTCAATGATGGAAAGCTGTACCAACTCTGCAAACCAGCCCATTAATTCTGCATTACCAGAGCGCCACAGTGGACAAATGTGGGAACTGACACCTTAAACAGTAACTTGTGCAGGGAGAGAGCTATGTGAGCTGGGACTGCTGACCACCTACTGAATAATGCTAGCTGCCTGGCCTTACTTATCAGATGCCTTTGTTGCCTTTTGAGTCACTGACCAAGAGCAAATAAGTAGGTGAGAAATACTGACCGCACTGGCTGCATGCTTGTGACAGACAGGAAATCCACCTATTTAGAAGGAGGTCTATGCACGCAAGCAGGGGTAACCTTCATTATAAACAAAAATGAAAGAAGGGTTGCAGCACAGAGAGCTTTATTTATTGATATATAGACATACAATGCAACAATGTTCCTGGAATCCCCTGCCCTGTACCAAGCTTGCTAAGGTGCAGGGGATACCTGAGACATTGCTGAATGAAGAGAGAGAGAGGGGGAGAGAGACAGAGGGGGGAGAGAGAGACAGAGGGGGGAG
>NW_017306456.1:120707-124239 GCF_000935625.1 Nanorana parkeri
CCACCCAGAGCTCTAAGAAATCTCCTGGCTCCAGGATCCCAACCTTGATCCAGAAAACCCAGAAAGAACTGAAAAGGCAGTTCTCTCCTGGTACCAGTAATGTCTTCCTGGAGCCACTCAGCCCCTCTGGCTGAGAACCCTGGGTGACTTTGAGGCCACCTAACACCGTGGTATTGCCTCACAATGCCACAATATATATATACACAGGCAGCCAGAGGCGGCTCTCTAATTAGGCAAATTAGGCCTTGCGCTCCCGAGGGCCTCGCGGCCGCCTAGTTTGCCCTGATAGAAGCCAGGTAGCATTGTGAGCTCTCAGCCCTGTCGCTGTCAAACTGAGACTCTCAGTTTGACAGTGACAGGGCTGAAAACTCTCGTCGCACGGACCATCGGCTCGGCCTTCTGGACGAAGCTCCGCCCACCAGCCAATGAGAAGAGACCTCACTCCTGGGAGGGCGGAGTTTAACTTCATAAGCCGACGGAGACATCGTCCTGCCAGCTCCCGTCCGCAAGGCACGGCCAGCCCAGCACAGTACTGGAGTGGCAGCCTGGAGAGCCCTGTGGATAGCCCTGTGGAAAGCAGGTGAGAGCCCTGGTTTAACCAGGGCTCTGTGGGATCTCCCCAGGGCCCTGTGGGGTATAACAAGGCTGGTTAGACACCCACAGAGCCCTGGTGAGACCCCACAGGGGCCTGCTACCCTGGTGAAATTCTACAGAGCCCTGGTATAACCAGGGCTCTGTGGGGTCTCACCAGGGCTCTGAGGGGTCTAACCAGGCTGGTGAGACCCCACATAGCCATGGTGAGACCCCTTGAAGCCCTGGTGAGACCCTACAGAGCCTTGGTTTAACCAGGGCTCTGTGGGGTCTCATCGGGGCTCTGAGGGGTCTCACCAGGGCTCTGTGGGTCTACCAAGGCTGGTTAGAACCCACAGCGCCCTGGTGAGACCCCACAGAGCCCTGCTACCGTGGTGAGTCCCCCTCCGAGCCCTGTTGAGACCCCTGGTGAAATTCTGCAGAGCCCAGGGCTCTGAGGGGTCTAACCAGGCTGGTGAGACCCCACAAAGCCATGGTAAGACCCCTTGGAGTCCTGGTGAGACCCTATGGAGCCCTGGTGCAGGCGAGACCCCATGGAGCTCTGGTGAGACCCTACAGAGCCTTGGTTTAACCAGGGCTCTGTGGGGTCTCATCGGGGCTCTGAGGGGTCTCACCAGGACTCTGTGGGTCTACCAAGGCTGGTTAGAACCCACAGCACCCTGGTGAGACCCCACAGAGCCCAGCTACCCTGGTGAGGCCACCTCAGAGCCCTGGTTTAACCAGGGCTCTGTGGGGTCTCACCAGGCTGGTGAGACCACACATAGCCATGCTGAGATCCCACAGAGCCATGGTGAGACCCTACGGAGCCTGCTGGTGAGACCCCATCTCGCCCTGGTGAGATCAGACACTGTGGGGTCTCACCAGGGCTCTGAGGGGTCTTACCAGGGTGGTGAGACCCCACATAGCCCAGGTGAGACCCTACGGAGCCTAGGCAAGACCCTGCAGAGCCCTGGTGAGATCCTGCAGAGCCCTGGAGCTTACCAGGGCTCTGTGGGGTATAACAAGGCTGGTTAGACCCCCACAGAGCCCTAGTGAGACCCCACATGGGCCCGCTACCCTGGTGAGATCCCTGGTGAGACCCCACAGAGCCCTTGTGATATCCTACGAAGCCCTGGTGCTGGTTTAACCAGGGCTCTGAGGGGGTCTTACCAGGGTGGTGAGACCCCACATCGCCCAGGTGAGACCCTGCGAAGCCCTGGTTTAATCAGGGCTCTGTGGGGTCTAACCAGGCTAGTGAGACCCCACATAGCCCTGGTGCTGGTGAGACCCTACAGGTTTAACTAGGGCTTTGTGGGGTCTCACCAGGGCTCTTTGGTGTCTACCCAGAGGTCTCCCTGGGGTTCTGTGGGTCTAACAAGGCTGGTTAGACCCCAGAGAGCCTTGGTGAGGCTCCAAAGAGCCCCGATGCTCTGGTGAGACCCCAAAGAGCTTTACAGAGTCCTGGTGCTGGTGAGAACCTACAGAGACCTGGTAAAACCCTGCTGAGCCCTGGTTTTACCAGTGCTTCTTGAGGTCTCACTAGGGGACTGAGGGGTCTAACCAGGCTGGTGAGACCCCACATAGCCCTGGTGAGACCCTGCGGAGCCTTTGTTCTGGTGAGACCATAGAGAGCCCTGGTTTAACCAGGCCTCTGTGGGGTCTTACCATGGCTGTTTAAACCCCACAGAGCCCTGTTGGGACCCTACAAAGCCGTGGTGAGACTCTTTGGGATCTCACCAGGGCTCTGTGGGGTCTCACCATCCTGGTTAAACCCCACAGAGCCCTGTTGGGACCCTACAAAGCCGTGGTGAGACTCTTTGGGATCTCACCAGGGCTCTGTGGGGTTTCACCAGGACTGGTGAGACCCCACAGAACCAGGTCTCCCCAGGGCTCTGTGGGGTTTCACCAGGACTGGTGAGACCCCACAGAACCAGGTCTCCCCAGGGCTCTGTGGGGTTTAACCAGGACTGGTGAGACCCCACAGAACCAGGTCTCCCCAGGGCTCTGTGGGGTCTCACCATCCTGGTTAAACCCCACAGAGCCCTGGTGAGACACCACAGGCCTGAGTGGAGCCTCATGTTTAGGTTTCGCCTAGGGCCTCGCAAACTCTAGAGCCGCCTCTGCAGGCAGCATCTTGTACTTTTATCTATACTCAACAATATACATCACTTCTGGGATTCTGACACCGGAGAGGAGATCGGAGGGAGGTCGTGTACTGATCTCCGGTGACAGAGCCGCCGTGCCTGTTAAGGGCAGGTTCACACCATTTTCCAGAGCAGATCTGATCCATAAAATGGTGTGAACCTGCCCACAGTTCCAGCGCATTCCAGACCAGACAAAATGAGATGTGCAGTATTTTGCTGGTCTGGAACGGACTGCGCTGGTGTGAACAGAGGCAAGAAATAGCATAGGGATACATTAGGAAGCATTTTGGGCCCGGAAACAATCTAGTCTGGTCTGGAGATGATCTGGATGTGGTGGTGTGATTGGGCCCTTAGGCACATGATATTTTGACAGAACTGTGCAATTGGGCGGTGTTCACCTGGCTCATCCCCAGGGCCGGATTTCCCACAAGGCCAACCAAGGCCCGGCCTTGGGGCAGCTAGGAGTAGAGGGGCAGCAGGGGTGTGGAATTCCTATCTCCCGATGCCCGGGACATGCAGTTTCGGGCGCCGGGCTTGTACTTGTTTTCTACATTTATCTCTGCTTTGGGCAAGCAGGGCTAAATGTACAGCGGAGAGGCCGCTGCTTGTTTTGTACAAGCGATCTCGGCAATGTTGCCAAGATCACTTGTATGCGGCCTGCAGGTCTGCCATTCTCCATGGGGGGGGGAGGGTGTTGACGGGTAGGGGGTGCATTGAGGAACCTGGCCCTGGGGCAGCAGAGAGTGTAAATCTGGCCCTGCTCATCCCACAGAAGCTGCCACCCGCTGTCTCTTTGAGGGCAGGACAATTGCGAGAAT
>NW_017306456.1:124316-124540 GCF_000935625.1 Nanorana parkeri
TACCATCTAGGCAGCAGCCGGGCCCCCGGGGTCCCTGCCAATAATGCGAGTCGTATATCCTGGCTCTGTTCCCTCCAATATTTCAGTTTATGTTACCTATACTGTCGGCCATTCGTTGTTCACACATCCAGGTCTGGTTTACAGCACACTAATGAGTAACAAGCAGATAAAACGGGGGAAAAAAATATGATTTTTGTGCTTTAAGCGTAAAATCCATACAGTGC
>NW_017306456.1:124619-126275 GCF_000935625.1 Nanorana parkeri
ACCGGTGACATATTATTAAAAGTCACAATGTATGGGAAGGTCACGCTGTACACAATATGAGAGGTCACGGTAGAGATGGCACGGCAAAGGACACCCCGTGACCCCCCTCTACACACCTTACATGCCTGTCATAACACTGGAGCAGTAATATTCCTGCTTCTGCAATCTATAAAATGCTCTGAGCACCGGGGAGAATATGTTACACCGAGTTCAGAGGAAGATCATAAATTGTGTCTATTAGAGGCCAGCGAGGTATTGCTGCAGGGCCGGAGATCACAGCTAGCAGGATACAGAGATCTGGTTTAACCCCCTTCCATGGCTGGTAACCATAGAGCCAACGTTACAGGGAATGTATACTTTTCAATGATTTTTATACATTGTTTAAAAATATTTAAAAAAAGATATCAGCATATCTATAGTCTATAATTTTGCCACTTTATAGATCGCTGGTTCGGCCTCATCTGGAATACGCGGTCCAGTTTTGGTCACCAGTACTCAGAAAGGATGTCCTTGAGCTGGAGAGAGTCCAGCGGAGGTCAACCAAACTAATTAGGGGTATGAAGGACCGGAGCTACGAGACGAGGTTACTAAATTTAAACATGTTCACGTTGGAAGTAAGGAGATTAAGGGGGGGATATGATTTTCATGTACAAGATGTTCAATGGTGACGACAACATTAGCAACAAACTCTTTACGATTAACTTCATTACAAAAACTAGAGGCCACCACCTAAAATTGGTGGAAAAAAAATTCCAGCACAAGGGGCGAAGGGGGTTATTCACAGTTAGAGCGGTTAGGGTCTGGAACTCACTGCCACAGGCAATGATTTCAGCTAAGAGTGTGAAATTGTTCAAGAAGCTTTTGGACGATTTCCTGAGAGATCGTAATATACAGGAGTACAAGTAATATACAGGGGTACAAGTAATATACAGGGGTACAGGTAATATACAGGGGTACAAGTAATATACAGGGGTACAAGTAATATACAGGGGTACAGGTAATATACAGGGGTACAGGTATTAAGAACGAGATGATACATGGACCTATACATACGCACACACATCAGCAATAGGTTTGACTTGATGGGCTTATGTCTTTATTCAACCTCAAATACTATGTAACTATGTAGCATTACGTAATTGATCATATGTGGGGAAAAAACATTTGTATGGATACATTTTGTTAAAATATATAGCCATGGGAGTAGCCATATCTGTACATTAATTACACTTTCTGCTTTGCGGTGCTACGCAATGCTTGTGATTTACTGCACCTTTGCAGAATGCAAGTCTATGAGTTGGCCATCTTGCCGAAAACAATGCACTCCCCGTGCGGCTGAGGTCTCATCTTACCAGTTGTTAAGCACAGAGAGGGAATGAGGTCGAGTTACAAACAGAGCTCCCTCTAGTGGTCAGTCTACAAATCTCTCCTATGGTTACTGTAAAAGAAAAACTCCGGAAGTGAAAGCTAGCACCGTCTTACTTCCATGGGAACGATTAGCGTGACTGGTGTAGCAGCTGAAAGCCACAAGTATCCAATGAGAAGAGATGATTTCACAACCCCGCCCCTTCCTCTCCACCTCCAATCACAGAAGGCCTTGTTTTATTGAGGAAAAATCATCATCCATTGGAAGTACTTTGAATGCCCACTATACCA
>NW_017306456.1:126476-132122 GCF_000935625.1 Nanorana parkeri
GGGGGGGTTAGTTGCTCTTGGTGCATGTTTCAGTTGGCATCAAGTGGTGGAAGTTCTGGGTTCCAGTGGGGGGGGTTGGGGTGCACGGTGTCCCACCCAGCTCACTGACATCACTGATCCTGCTACTGGCAACCAAGGGCTCTTGGCAACCAATGAGATCCCACCAAATGCCTCAAGCTGCCTTATTATAGGGCCAGCGCTGCATGTACTGTATATATGCATATATTTATACATAGTATGCCATGGGGGTAGCCTCCTCTTTAAAAGGTACCGCAACATGTCAGAAGCTCAAAGTGGCTGAGGACCCCCAATATGCGCCTGCACCACAGTTAAGAAACCCAAAATGGCAGCTACTCAGATCCGTTGCAAAGGAAAGGTGCACATGGGAAGGGAAATACACAAAATAATACAACGTTTCCCCAACACACCTAATTAAACCGTTTCAGTGTTTGTGGTTAAAAACAGAAGTCTCTGTTGCATACATTTGCAAGTACTTGAGAAGTTAAGACCAGGAGCCAAAACTTCCTGGGACCAATTTCCAGGACCGCCTCGGGAAATCGGGGAGCACAGGTAACTGTAGATGAAGCTGCCTGGGGGGGTTCATGTGTCTGAGCTCCATCCCCGGCCAATGATTCACACATCATCACAGCTCCCAGCGCCGCCTGAATATTCCTGGAGCAGTTTGCAGATTCTACCTCCACTCTTACACAATCTGTCACTTCTGCGGGTTTGGCGTCTCCAAGTAATGCTATTTATTTCTGGAAGAACAATACCGAGAACACATGTACCGCTTCAGAACGTCTCTTCAGATGTGTGATAAAAGGAGGAGGGAACAGGAACTGCAACACGAGACTCACAGAGTCCGCTAAAAATAAGCTTTTTATACATCAATCAAATAAGTGAAGAAGAATCTTGGAATAATTATGTAGCAGCGGCATAGATTTTTTTTTTACCATTTCCATACATTTTCCAGAGAAGGTTCATGGCCGAGCGGCTATAGAGGTGCCAGTTGTACTTGGTGGCCATCTTTGGTTAAAGTGGCATTAAAGTAAAACAATATCCCCCCCCCCCTCAATGCTGCTTTAAAGGAGAACTATGAGGTGAGTGCTTTTCACTCACGCGAGCTGTAGCTCGCGGTATACTGAGACGCCGCAGTATAACGCGAGTATACTGAGCCTAGGGTGACGGGAGGACGCTAGTTTGTGTCCTCCCGTTATCCTAAGGAGAACTATGGGGAAAAGCCTTAACCCCATAGTTCTCCTTTAAGGATTTACCTTATATGATGCCTCTTGATCCAATCATCTTCTTCTTTCCAGTAGTGTTCAAGAGTCCCTCCAGCGCTGGTGCCGGTCTCTTCCTGTCCCAAAGAGTCCATGCTGGTGCACGCTGCTGGACTGCCTGCATTGACTTACCCTGTGTTTCTCCTCTTCTCCCGGCCAAAGATCTCTACTGCGCATGTGCTCGCCCCATGATCCTTTGCGGCTACCCAAGAATCTTCAGATCTTTGGACGGGAGCGTGCGGTGGAGACACAGGTACATTTAAACCTATTTGGTTCTTATGTTTTGTCACATATCTATTGCTTGCTGGCAGTAGATATTTGCAAAAAAGCGCTGAGGGTTTAATGATCCTTTCAGTAGGGATGGCGAACTCCATCACGGGGCACAGCTATAACAAAACACCCCAATACAGCAAAGATCTATTCATAGACCTAAATCATCTGCTTGGAAAAAACCAGCATGGTCAAGCACCCGTCACATGACACATCAGTCACCTGATTCACATTTAGAGGGAAGCCAATGTGCCTTCCCACAAGTTCCTCAAAGCTGATACAGAACTAGTGATGGGCTTGGGCGTGTTCGTAGGCTCCACGTGCCGAAGCCCACCAGGAAGCTGACAGCACTGCAGCGCCAATCACAGGTACTGAGACATGTTCCCGGTCCGCAGCTGCAGAGATCGGGAAATGTCTCAGTACCTGTGATTGGCACTGCGCGCTGTCAGCTTCCTGGCGGGCTCGGCACGTGGAGCTGCGAACACGCCCGAGCCCATCACTAGACTAGGGTTGCCACCTTTTCTTCAAGTTAAACCCGAACACTCTAGCGACACGCTGACATTTTTTGGGGAGAATGAGCTGTGGCGTGTTCATATGTAAATAGCGCCACCCATTCATATGTAAATATCACAATTCAGACTATTTTCAGTGGGGGGCCAGTAGCCCCTATCTTAATTTTGGTTGCCCCTGTCTGCCTGACATCTTGTGTCCGGGTTTCTGCTGCCATGAAACCTGGACACAGCATTCAAAACCCGGACTGTCCGGGTGAATCCTGGACAGGTGGCAACCCTACACTAGACAGAACTACCTGGAGAGGCGACTCTCTTTATATTGTCTCATCTCAAGCACTCACATAAAGGTAATGTAGAGGTAATGGGACTTGATGTTTCAATCCCTATTGTAGGTCAGTACTCTTGATGTTGGGATTGGTGCAGTGAAAAGGGGTGGGGGTAGGTACATCATCAGGGTTATCATGAGGGCACACTTGTCCTTTGATGAGCCCATATGTCCCCAGAGATCCCCCAGTGTTGATTAAGGATGGGTTTGGGTGTATTCGCAACTCCACGTGCCGAGCCCGCCAGGAAGCTGACAACGCGCAGCGCCAATCACAGGTACTGAGACATTTTCCCGGTCCGCAGCTGCAGAGATCAGGAAATGTCTCAGTGCCTGTGATTGGCGCTGCGCGTTGTCAGCTTCCTGGCGGGCTCGGCACGTGGAGCTGCGAAAGCTCCCGAGCCCATCCTTAGTGTTGATACCTGTCACGGATTCACCTGGACAGTCCGGGTTTTGAGTCCTGTATGTGCTGTGTCTGGCTTTGGCCTGAAACAAGGAAACAGCACACACAGGACTCAAAACACGGACTGTCCAGGGGAATCCGTGGCAGGTGGCAACCCTACCTGTCATCCCAGGTAGACCCCCCTCAGTTCTATATCCTCTTGTACCATCTTGGTACATCTGTATGATCAGTGCAAAAATATATCCGTTGATCCTTCCCAAAATCTTGAGTTGATGACTTCCTGTACTCTCTGCCTGTGAGAAGAGAGGTTTCTGTGTTCTTTTCCTATAGTGACAATGCTTCTCCTTTATATCTAAGGTCTGGTACGCTGCAATATCTTACATTTATGTTTTTGGGGTTTAGATCAGTTTCTCTGAATTTCATTTTCCCTTCATTTTTTTTTTTTTACCTTCGACACGCTTGTTGATTCAGTTCCCTCATCTCCACATAAAAAACAGTCTGTGAGGACTGAACAAACAGCAATTCAGTCTCCTAATTCCTTTTCCAAACAACCTGTTTAAATCATCATCAATCACACACATCAGAGGATGACTACACACAAGGTCTTGTCTGCCATCCTCATCTAGGCCTCTAGGGGGCAGGCACAAATCACTTCGCTGCAGTTTCAGGCTGGCTGGCTGTCTCCACTACTGGTCAGGGTTTATTAACCATTTATCTGCTTGTTCTGTAGAAGACTTTATGGAACACATCACATACCGAACATAAAATTCTGTCAGGCTTAAATAATAATGCAAGCAACACAAAGATCATAAGCAATCAAAATCCCTCTTTCATTACCCTAGTGTGACCATGGCAGGGGCGTTACAGTGTAAGCTGCTATTCTCTGTATTGTCTGCGCTCAGTATTTTCTGTACAGCACTGTGGAATATGTCAGGGCTATATAAATCCTGTATAATAATAATAATATTAAGCCAATATGGTGGGGCTATTAGAGTGTAAGCTCCCCTGTTGCAAATACTGATGTGAATGGCTCAGTATTTTTGGTACAACACTCTGGAATATGTCAGAGCCATCTAAATGTTTAGTAATAGTAGCGTGTGATGGTTAAAGGTGATAGGGCATTATAGTGTACGCTCTTCTAGTACAGATATTGATGTGAACAGCTTTGTGATCCAGTATGACACTGGCAATAATGGCAGAGCTTTATAAATGTATAATAGTGTGTGTCTATGGTGGGACATTAGAGTGTAAGCTCCTCTGGTGCAGAGATTAATATGAATGGTTCCGTGTTCTTTGTACAGCACTGTGGAATAGGTCAGAGCTATATAGATGTATAATAATAATAGTGTGTGTCTATGGTGGGACTTTAGAGTGTAAGCTCCTCCGGTGCAGAGATTGATGTGATGGTTCAGTGTTTTTTTTGTACAGTGCTGCGGTATATGTCAGAGCTATAAAAATGTATAATAATAGTGTGTGACTGTGGGGGGGGGGGGGCATTAGAGTGTAAGCTCCTCTGTACAGAGACTGATTTGACTGCCTCAGTGTCCTCTGTACAGCGCTGCGGTATATGTCAGAACTGTATACATGTATAATAATAGTGTGTGATTGTGGTAGCACAATAGAGTGTAAGCTTGTCTGGTGCAGAGACTTGTGTGAACGGCTGTGTGATCCTGTACAGCACTGTGGAATAGGTCGGAGATATAGGAATATATAATAATTCTGAAACATATGAGTTGGAAACATGCTAATTTAATTGTTATCGTAGCAGAGAAACAAATGATTAAGGGGCCGATGTATAAAACTTCCACCCAGCATGATGCTGGGTGAATGCCGTTTACACAGCAACACTGCCACTAGAGGGCGCTGAGGAGCATAGGAATTTCCAGTGCTGCCCAGCACCATCTAGTGGCGGCAATACCATACAAATGACATCCACCCAGCTTTAGAAGTTTTATACATCAGCCCCTAAGTGTGCTTCATTTTGGCAACACAAATGTGGGTAACTTATTAAAAAATCCAACTGGCTGAAGGTGTATACGACCATAAACTGTGCATGCCAAGCGCCAGCGAGGAGTCTGTTCTGCATTGAAACTCTCATCAATTCACAAATTCACACTGCAGGCTCGGCCTGGCCCCCCGCCTGTGAAAATAAAAATACAGATCGCTTTATGGAAACCTCAGCAACGCTATATACGCTGTACATCTCTCGGGGAAAACAAGGAACAGTTTGTATTGGCTGCTGCAGTTACCAAAATCTGCTTTCAATTCATCACCCCCGCCATTGCCAGGTGTAGGTGGCAAAATTTAGAAGGAGGGAAAGACTCTAGACACCTATAAGAGAGGAAGGGGTTAAACGTCACACTGGAGCCTTTGTCCAGAATTCTGCAGACTGCTCCCAAAATCTTTCCTCCAGGCCGGCCCTCTCCACCCCTCTCTTCTCCTGTTACAACCGCAAGGGCCAGACAGATCCCTTTGCCAGCTCTCTCCAGCCAAGTCCGGGGAGGACTGTTCCATGTGCTGCAATGTGATGGAAACATCATGGCAGGTTTATAAGGAAAGATACATTGTTTATAAATATCAAACATTTCGTGTTCCTGGAATACAAAACAAAGGACGCATTGGAGGGTCACATTCACATTGGGGGAAATTAATCTGGGGGGTTGTATGTGCGGGTCTGCGGGAGACATAATTAGGGATGAGCCGAACACCCCCGTGTTCGAACACGGGGGTGTTCGGTTCGTATTCTAACATTCGAACCGCTGAAATGTTCGGGTACGAACTCGAACTCAATGCAAGTGTATGGGGGTCGAATGTTCGACCCCCATACAGCTGCCGGTACATGTGGCTGCAGCGGCCTGT